>NC_052157.1:42379796-42694419 GCF_902713615.1 Scyliorhinus canicula | reverse complement strand
TAAAGGTGCGGAGAAATCCGCACCTGTGGGGCGGCCCGACGCCGGAGTGGTTCACGCCACTCCATCCCGCCGGGACCCCCCGCCCCGCCGGATAGGGGAGAATCCCGGCCAAGAAGCCTGTTTTGAAACAATTACAGATTTTTGTATCGAAAATAAGACTGGGTTAACTGTCAGATTCTTCTAATCTTGCACTTTAACATACACACAGTCACCCAAGGCCAGATTTGAACCCGGGTCCCTGGCACTGTGAGGCAGCAGTGCTAACCACGACGTTTAACCTGCGGCCAACTGCTTTACACCCCTCTCAGCTACTCTAATTTATACTTCCTTGTCAATTCGTGAACTGCTAATTTCACAATCTTTCAACCTGATTGAATAAAGGAGATGCATAGTTGCTTGCATTGTTCACTCAGCCGTGGTGCACAGTTTGCTTCACTGTGTTCTTATCAGCTGCATTTTGATGCAAGCTCGTAGAACTGAAATGTTAATTCTCTTTCTCTCAACACAGATGCCACTGGCCTTTTGGATATTTCCAGCATTTTTCCTTTTAGTGTTTAAATTAAATCCTTGAATGAAAACACATCTATAAACATAATGGACCCAAACTTGCTGGAGTAGGAAATTACATGGTCTCCATCTTCTCTTCTTCACAGGCAGTCCCTCAGAGATGACTTGTTTCCACACTAAAAATTACTTCTCATGTGACTAAGGAATCATAGAATCATAAAATTCCGATAGAGCAGAAGGAGACTATTTGGTCCATCGAGTCGGCTCCGACCCTCTGAAAGAGCACCCTACCTAGGCCCAATCCCCCACCCTATCCCCCTAACCTTGTAATCCCACCTAACCTTTTGGTCAATAAGAGGCAATTTAACATGCCCAATCAACCTAACCTGCACATCTTTGGACTGTGGGCGGAAACCGGAGGACCCGGAGGAAACTCATGCAGACACGGGGAGAATGTGCAAACTCCACACAGACAGTCACCCGTGTTTGCACTAGAGTTCGGGTCCCTGGCGCTGTGAGGCAGCAGTGCTCACCAATGTGCCATCGTGCCACCCGATGCACGGCCTATAGTTTCTGTCACAGGTGGGGCAGGCGGTGGTCGGAGGAGTTGGGGCGTGGGATGCCCAAGTTGCCACCAGCTCCTTTCGCTGTCGAGCTGCCACACGCTCCTTTGGCTTCATGTTGCTCTCAGCAATGAAAATCAAGATGTTCAGCTCCACATCAGGCGGCATTGGTCCAGGAATTCCGAGGTGTCAGTGGGGGTGTTGCTCTTTTTCAAGGGGGTTTTACATATGTCCTTGAAGCATTTCCTCTGCCCTCCTGGGGCTTGCTTTCCATGTTGAAGCTCTATGTAGAGTGTTGTTTTTTGTTTGTTCCTTATGGTCTATGCCATTGATTGAACATTTTACTGCAGAACAATTTGCTAGAAGTATGAACTGATATCTGCGTGGACAGGATAATTGAGTCTCTGACACCTTTTGGCTGGAATTCTCCGTTTGTTCGCTGGCGACAGGTTTCTCTGGTCCGGCTGGTAGTGCACCCCCCACCCGTGGATTTCCCGATGCCGCAGGCTGGCTTCAATGGGAAATCCCATTGACAATGGCGGGGACAAAGAATCCCGCCGCCAGCGAACCGTGTGCCAGTTCCCATCACCAGGAAACACACGGCTGGGACGGCAGAGAATCCAGCCCGTTAGCAATGAGGCCAACCCTGCAGAAAAAGACAAAGACTGAGGATGCACAAGAGTCAAATCGGATAAAGAACGAGAGATAAAGAAAATGAAAAGATAGATTTGATTGAGAGAAAGAGACAGCAAGATAAAGTAAGATTTCTAAAAAGTATAATGTCTATAATTGACTGCTTGCAGGAAAGAGACTCAATGGTTTACGTTGTTTCCTTTCTGGGCTGGAGATGTTGATTGCCATTGCATTAACTGTTGTCACATTGTTAAAACGTACTCGTGAACATAGAACATAGAACATAGAACAATACAGCGCAGTACAGGCCTTTCGGCCCTCGATGTTGCACCGACATTGAAAAAAACTAAAGGCCATCTAACCTACACTATGCCCTTATCATCCATATGCTTGTCCAATAAATTTTTAAATGCCCTCAATGTTGGCGAGTTCACTACTGTTGCAGGTAGGGCATTCCACGGCCTCACCACTCTTTGCGTAAAAAACCCACCTCTGACCTCTGTCCTATATCTATTACCCCTCAATTTAAGGCTATGTCCCCTCGTGCTAGCCACCTCCATCCGCGGGAGAAGGCTCTCGCTGTCCACCCTATCTAACCCTCTGATCATTTTGTATGCCTCTATTAAGTCACCTCTTAACCTTCTTCTCTCTAACGAAAACAACCTCAAGTCCATCAGCCTTTCCTCATAAGATTTTCCCTCCATACCAGGCAACATCCTGGTAAATCTCCTCTGCACCCGTTCCAAGGCTTCCACGTCCTTCCTATAATGAGGCGACCAGAACTGTACGCAATACTCCAAATGCGGCCGTACTAGAGTTTTGTACAACTGCAACATGACCTCATGGCTCCGGAACTCAATCCCTCTACCAATAAAGGCCAACACACCATAGGCCTTCTTCACAACCCTATCAACCTGGGTGGCAACTTTCAGGGATCTATGTACATGGACACCGAGATCCCTCTGCTCATCCACACTACCAAGAATTTTACCATTAGCCAAATATTCCGCATTCCTGTTATTCTTTCCAAAGTGAATCACCTCACACTTCTCCACATTAAACTCCATTTGCCACCTCTCAGCCCAGCTCTGTAGCTTATCTATGTCCCTCTGTAACCTGCATCATCCTTCCACACTGTCTACAACTCCACCGACTTTAGTGTCGTCTGCAAATTTACTCACCCATCCTTCTGCGCCCTCCTCTAGGTCATTTATAAAAATGACAAACAGCAACGGCCCCAGAACAGATCCTTGTGGTACGCCACTCGTAACTGAACTCCATTCTGAACATTTCCCATCAACTACCACTCTCTGTCTTCTTTCAACTAGCCAATTTCTGATCCACATCTCTAAATCACCCTCAATCCCCAGCCTCCGTATTTTCTGCAATAGTCGACCGTGGGGAACCTTATCAAACGCTTTACTGAAATCCATATACACCACATCAACTGCTCTACCCTCGTCTACCTGTTCAGTCACCTTCTCAAAGAACTCGATAAGGTTTGTGAGGCATGACCTACCCTTCACAAAACCATGCTGACTATCCCTAATCATATTATTCCTATCTAGATGATTATAAATCGTATCTTTTATAATCCTCTCCAAGACTTTACCCACCACAGACGTTAGGCTCACCGGCCTATAGTTACCGGGGTTATCTCTACTCCCCTTCTTGAACAAAGGGACCACATTTGCTATCCTCCAGTCCTCTGGCACTATTCCTGTAGCCAATGATGACCTAAAAATCAAAGCCAAAGGCTCAGCAATCTCTTCCCTGGCTTCCCAGAGAATCCTAGGATAAATCCCATCCGGCCCTGGGGACTTATCTATTTTCACCTTGTCCAGAATTGGCAACACTTCTTCCCTACGCACCTCAATGCTATCTATTCTAATAGCCTGGGTCTCAGCATTCTCCTCCACAATATTATCTTTTTCTTGAGTGAATACTGACGAAAAGTATTCATTTAGTATCTCGCTTATCTCCTCAGCCTCCACACACAACTTCCCACCACTGTCCTTGACTGGCCCTACTCTTACCCTAGTCGTTCTTTTATTCCTGACATACCTATAGAAAGCTTTTGGGTTTTCCTTGATCCTACCTGTCAAAGACTTCTCATGTCCCCTCCTTGCTCGTCTCAGCTCTCTCTTTAGATCCTTCCTCGCTTCCTTGTAACTATCAAACGCCCCAACTGAAACTTCATGCCTCATCTTCACATAGGCCTCCTTCTTCCTCTTAACAAGAGATTCCACTTCTTTGGTAAACCACGGTTCCCTCGCTCGACCCCTTCCTCCCTGCCTGACTGGTACGTACTTATCAAGAACATGCAATAGCTGTTCCTTGAACAAGCTCCACATATCCAGTGTGCCCAACCCTTGCAGCCTACTTCTCCAACCAACACATCCTAAGTCATGTCTAATGGCATCATAATTGCCCTTCCCCCAGCTATAACTCTTGCCCTGCGGGGTATACTTATCCCTTTCCATCACTAACGTAAAGGTCACCGAATTGTGGTCACTGTTTCCAAAGTGCTCACCTACCTCCAGATCTAACACCTGGCCTGGTTCATTACCCAAAACCAAATCCAATGTGGCCTCGCCTCTTGTTGGCCTGTCAACATATTGTGTCAGGAAACCCTCCTGCACACATTGTACAAAGAATGACCCATCTAATGTACTCGAACTATATCTTTTCCAGTCAATATTTGGAAAGTTAAAGTCTCCCATAACAACTACCCTGTTACTTTCGCTCTTTTCCAGAATCATCTTCGCCATCCTTTCCTCTACATCCCTAGAACTATTAGGTGGCCTATAGAAAACTCCCAACAGGGTGACCTCTCCTTTCCTGTTTCTAACCTCAGCCCATACTACCTCAGAAGAAGAGTCCCCATCTAGCATCCTTTCCGCCACCGTAATACTGTCCTTGACTAGCAGCGCCACACCTCCCCCTCTTTTGCCCCCTTCTCTGAGCTTACTAAAACACCTAAACCCCGGAACCTGCAACAACCATTCCTGTCCCTGCTCTATCCATGTCTCTGAAATGGCCACAACATCGAAGTCCCAGGTACCAACCCATGCTGCCAGTTCCCCTACCTTATTTCGTATACTCCTGGCATTGAAGTAGACACACTTCAAACCACCTACCTGAACACTGGCACCCTCTTGCGAAGTCAAATCTGTGCTCCTGACCTCTATTCTCTCAATCTCCCGTACCCCAAAACTACAATCCAGGTTCCCATGCCCCTGCTGAATTAGTTTAAACCCCCCCAAAGAGAAGTCCTGCAGAGCCTTGGTTTTCTATTGCTAGGCAATTCATCTGCAAATCGAGCAAGTTATTAAAAATAATGGCGGGGGAGGGGAGGTGGGGGTGTTGGTGTTGAAGATGTTTTGCTGTTTGTGCAATGCGAGCAGGGCAGCAGCATAAAGGAACGTTCTGGAGTTCTACAATTTGCACCGTATCTCAATCCCCTGAACTGGCTGGCTGACTTGCACGTTAGCAACACCATCCACTGCGAACTTGGTGTTATTTTTAAAGGAGGATTTTGGTCAATAGCTGGCCTATTGTTCCCTCCACCACTTTGCAAAAGAATGTATGAAGACATCAGAGTTAGCATTGGGAACAAATAAGGTGCATTTTAGCTGTCCAGTTTGCATTTGTGTCTTTCCGACATGAAGGTAAGCGAAGTTTAATGTAGCCATGTTAAACACGGCACAGTTATTATCATCAAATTTCTTTGTATGAAATCGAAGCAGAATATTTTGGTATGTTAAGCTTTTTTTATTGAACACTTTTTTTAAGCTGGAGCTGTCACCAGATACTCAGCATCTATTGAAGTATTCAAAAGTAGCATCACTTTCTTGTGTGATGTCTGACATTTATATTCTGTGTTTCCACATCTGCACATGAAGCACAAAAGCCCTGGACCTGTGTACAGATTACATGCTTTGACTAACAAGGAATGAGTCAGTCACAGCGGCAGTACCACGAGTTTGCTTCACAGGCATTGGAATAAGATATACCATAAGGGATTTGTGTGAGCTTGTATTGCCAAAAAAAAATAGTTTAACTGCAAATAGGGCAATTAAAAAGTCCCTTGCAGACACAACCTACACCAGCTTGAGGGAACCTGACCATATTTGGAAGGTATCTTCGACACAGCAGTCACAGCTACTGCCGGGTGATGGACAGTTCAGACTATTTTCTTGAGATTTTCCAACACTAACATTTTTCTGAGTGTGGATAGATTGCTGAATTACACTGTAGGAGATTTGCCAGTGATGTTGCGCAGCTGTTGACCTGGCGTTTAAATTGCTGATCCCGTTCCTCTCTAATGTCCTTGGAAGCACTGTCGCTTCTCAAATACATGTCTATTTTCCCTGCAACGCCATGTTTGAATCCCTCCAGACGGGTTTCCACCTCAGTACTGAAACATCGACAGGAATTCTCCGCTCGTTGTAATTCGCTTTTCCCGCCAGGAGCGCACCTCCCCCACCAGCGGGTTTCCCGGCAGCGTGGGCCGGCTTCAATGGGAAATCCCATTGACAAGTGGCGGGAATCCTCCGCCAGTAAACGGCGCACCACCGAGAAACCCTCGTCCGGCGGACCGGAGAATCCTGCCCATCACTTATAAATGTCACAGGTGACGTCCTATGTGGCAAAAGTAAATGATCCACCCGTGAATGACTCAACCTGTCTTGGGTCTTGGGTCTTGGGTCTTCAACGTCATCCTCCTCCAATGCCACTCCCCTACCATCTACTCGCCTGATTCCATTCTTACCTAATTATAGCCAGATAATCACGTAGAATGTCTTGTCTTTTCATCTCTGGTGTCCCTCAAGTATTTGTCCTTGTACCTCTCCTGTTTCTCATCTACGTGCTGCCCCCCTTGGCAACTACATCTGAAAACAGTCTAAGTTTCCACAAAGATGCTGCTAACACCCAACTCTATCTCTGGACACCTCCGCTGTCTCTAAATTGTCTGTCAATTTGGCTGACATCCAGTGCTGGATGATCAGTGAAGTGTTGGCTAGTGTAGACTTGAGAGATGAACAGACACTTCCAACACTGATGAAGGTTCAACTCAATTTTATTAACTACTTCTAACTAACTAACACACGATGACTGTGGGTCTAAATGATGCTAACTTAAACTAAAGACCTAAGCCTTGTCCAAACCAGTTGATTCTCTCAGCACGTGGTGTGAGTCTGTGCTGGGCTGGATGAGTTCTTGTTACACTGCGAGGCAGCACCCAGAATGAGCGGGAACCGTGGTGCCCTCTGCCTTTATAGTGTGTGTATTCTAATTGGTGATTGTTTGTACATGTTGATTGGTCCCTGTGTCTGTCCATCAGTGTGTGTCTGCATCATGATATACTGGTGTATATTATGACAATCAGAAAGTTGCTCCAAATAAATATTGACTTTGGTCACTGCCGCAAGCTCAGTTCAGTGACGACTGATTTGATCCCTCTCCTTGGCAACTGTGTAAGGCTGAGCCAAGCTATTGCCAAACTTGGCATCATATTTCACCCCAATGTGTGCTTCTAATCAACATGTGTCCATGCGCCAAATCACTCCATGGCCTAGTCTCCTTCCTTTCTCTGTAAACTCCTCAAGCCCCACAACCCTCTCCTCCAACTCTTGAACCTCCAATTTTAATTGCTCCTCTATTGGTGGTTATGTCTTCAGCTGCCAGGGCCCTATGCTCTGGAATTTCTTTCTTGAACCTCTTAGCCCTGATAGCTCTCTTTCCTTGCTTCTTGAAACCTATCTGTAAGTAATTTTTGGTTCTCTGCCCTAGTATCTCTTTATGTGGCTCTGTGCCAGATTTTGCTTTACATCATTGGGCCATACGATAACAGAGGCGCTATATCAGTACAACTTGCTGTTGTCATTTCAATTGAACACAGTGTAAGAATATTCTTTCATTCATCCCAGTGCAAAACTTTAGAACATCTTTCGCAGGTAGTTGGGAATAAATTATCTGCCAATTGTCTCTCATCCAGGTAAGGGGGCTGATAGTGTTCCAGTATATTCACAGAATCAGAGTTGTTATGGGGCAGAAGGAGGCCATTTGTCCTATTGAGTCTGTACTGGCTCTCCAAATGAGCGCCATGACTTAATGCCATTCCCCTCCTTTCCCTCATACTCCTGCACATTGTTTCCATTCAAATAAAACATCGAATGCCCTCTTGAAGCCTCAATTGAACCTGCCTCCACCACACTTACTGGCAGCACATTCCAGACCCAAATCACTCACTGTGTGAAAAAGTTTTTTCTCACATCACATTTTTTTCTTTTGTAAATTACTTTAAATTTATTCCCTCTCCTTCTTGATCCTTTTACGAGCGGAAACTGATTCTCCCGAGCCACTCTTTCCAGCCCCCTCGTGATTTTGAACATCTCTATCAAATCTCCTCTCACCTTTCTTCTCGCCAAGGAGAACAGTCCCAACCTCTCCACTCTATTCCTGAATTGTTCTTTGCAGAGAGGCTTTAGGGACTCAGGAAATGAGCCACCCTCTGCATAACCTAACTTTTGAACTGCTCATAAGTCACAATATTTATATGACTGGTTCAGTTAAGCTCATATAATCACTACATTGCAGAAGAAGGCCATTCAGCCCATTCAACCCTCTGAAAGTGCAACCCCCCCACCCTATCCCTGTAACCTGGTAACCCCACTTAATCTTTATGGACGCTAAGTAGCAATTTAGCATGGCTAATCAACTAATTTGCACACCTTTGGACTGTGGAAGGAAACCGGAGCATCCGGAGGAAGCCCATGAAAACACGGGCAGAACGTGCAAACCCCAGAAAGACAGTGACCCAAGGCCAGAATTGACCCCGGGCCCCGGGCGCTGTGAGGCAGCAGTACTAACCATTGTGCCGCCTTGTCTATGATGACTCCCAACTGTTGACAGTAAGGGATTTGATGATGATAATGCCTTTGAATCTCAAGGTAACACAATTCTTTTGTTGGAGACGGCCATTGCCTGGCACTTGTGTTGTGTGTTTGTTACTTGACCAAATGTGATATTGCCCAGGTCATGATGGAGCTGGCATGGGCTGCATCAGTATCCGATAATTTGCGAATGAAACTGAATCCTGTGCAATCATTCACTAATAACCCCATGGCTGATCTTACGGACTTTGTCTCCTACCGGTATGATCATGAAGTGATGCATCTGCTGCAGGTATATTGGTGAGGACAATGTTAATTAGGCTTTATTCCTCTTCTTAGCTCCCTCACTTCCTGCCGCAGGCACAATCTGCTGGCTATGTCCCTCAGAGCTCGGCCAGCTTGGTCAGTAATGGTGCTACTGAGCCACTCTTGTTAACGGACATTGAAATGCTCAGCCAGAACACATTCTGTGCCTTTGCTCCCCTCAGTGTTTCTTCCAAATGGTGCTCGATGTGGAGGAGCACTTATTCGTCAGTTAAGGAGGCCGGTAATCGGCAGATTTCCTTTCCCATGTTTGACTTGTCGCGTTGAAATTTCATGAATACCATTTTGCTGCCACCTCTCGGGGGGGCCTGTCATGCTCGTGGAATGCTGGCTGAAAGGTATGATTCTGAGAGTATGACTATATCAGGCTGTAGAAAGACAGAAAATGTGGAATTTCTGTACAGTTCTGCCAGTGTCTGCGGGCAGAGAAACAGTTAGTGTTACAGGTTGCTGACCTTCATCGGACTGTTATTTTGCAAGTCTGTGGATGGATTTTGGCACAAGTCCCCAGGTTTGTTAGGAAGACATTGGCAGAGTTGTCCATGCTGCTGCGTGGGTGTTGATGCCCTGTCCAAATCCAATGCCTTGGTCAATGCTGGGTGGTCCTCCTCTCATTATACTCTGTCATAGCTCCTCCTCAGAACAGAGTGGTGTGCCAGCCTATTTCAGAGGACAGCTAAGAGTCAATCACACTGCCATGAAACTGGAGTCACAAATGGGCCAGGTGAGCTTTTATGACTGCCCCATAATTACTGTGGGAGTGATGTGGCCACCTGTTCTAATATCTCCCTCTGTGGCTCTGTCAAAATTTGTTTGATGATTATTCCAGTTTCTCGCTGCATTAAAGACAAGGCATATACTCAAGTTAAAAGCAAATTACTGCTGAAAATGCTGGACAATCTCAGCAGGTCTGACAAAGAGTCATCCAGACTCGAAACATTAGATTCGTTCTCTCCCCACAGATGCTGTCGGACCTGCTGAGATTGTCCGGTATTTTCTGTTTTTGTTATATATTCAAGTTGTGATTTTTCTTGCCAGTTTTACACGGGAACCGCAGAACCTGAATCCTCAAAGGTTATTGATGTGAAATCTGTTGAATGTTTCAGGACTAAATAGAGAGCCCTTGTCTGTTAATCCTGTGACTGGTCTTATTGTGTGTTTGCACAAAACATTCTTGTCTTCAGTGAACATAGAATTATGAACAGGAGGAGGCCATTCGGCCCCTCAAGCCTGCTCTGCCATTCATTAAGATCATGGCTGACATGAATGTAACCTCAATTCCACATTCCTGCTAACCCCTGATAACCTTTCACACACCCACCCTTGCTATCAAGAATCTACCTACCTCTGCCTTAAAAATATTCAAAGGTTCTGCTTCAATTGCCTTTCAAGGAAGAGAGTTCCAAAGACTCACAACTTTCTGAGAGAAAATAATTCTCTTCATTTCTGTCCTAAATGGATGACCCCTTATTTTTAAACAGTGACCCCTAGTTCTAGATTCTCCAACAAGAGGAGAAATCCTCCCCATGTCCACCTTGTCAATACCCCTCAGGACCTTATGTGTATCAATCAAGGTTCTCTGAGCTCCAGTGGATACAAACTTAACCTCTCCTACCTTTCCCTTATAAGGCAACCTGCCCATTCAGGTATTAGTCTAATAAACCTTCTCTGAAGCGCGTCCAACACATTTACATCTTTCCTTAAATAAGGAGACCAATACTGTACACAATACTTCAGACGTGGTCTCACCAGTGCCCAGTATAACTGAAGCACAACCTCCCTACTTTTGTAGTCAATTACCCTTGCAGTGAATGATAACATTCTATTAACGTTCCTAATTACAGTCTGTACCTGAATACTAGCCTTTTGTGATTCATGCACTAGGGCACCCAGATTCCTCTGCATGGCAGTGCTCTGCAGTCTCTCACCATTTAGATAATATGCTACTTTTTTATTCTTCCTGACAAAATGGACAACCTCTCATTTTCCAATATTACAAAGAAACACACACAGAAAATAGAAGCAAGAGGAGGCCATTCAGCCCGTCAAGCCTGCTCCGCTAGTCATTATGACCATGGCTGATCATCGAGTTCAATACCCCGATCCCACCTCTCCCCCCCCCATATCCCTTGATCCCTTTAGCCCCAAGAGCTAAATCTAACTCCTTCTTGAAATTACACGATGTTTTTGTTTCACATTATACATTACTACACTTTATAATCGCCTGACGTGGTTTTTGACAGCCAATCCAATTTGTAGAACAGCTTATGGGCAAGTAGGTAACAGCAGTAATGTAACATATATTTTAGAGTAGTTATTTGTCTCGGCCAACTCCTTGTGTTGCAGAAAAGAAAATGTTCACAACTACTATGCTAACGCGTGAGTAGAAAAACAGATTTACACGGTTTGAACTTTGAAATGAGACAAAGCGCACACTCTTCATGTGTGACTATTACTGGCACTGACTTCCCAAGTTCAGCTGAACACCAATATTTTTTGTGTCGTACCGTGGGTATCCAATTCCATAAGAAAGAATCATGTCTGTAGCACCTTTAATGACCTCAGTGCGTCGCAAAGTGCTTCGCAGACAATGAAGTACTTTGAAAATGTAGTTGCTGTTGGAATGTAGAAAGTAGAGACTTCAGATCAGCACCAAGAGTCAAAGCACATACGTGGCACAGCTTGTTGTCGCCTACTTCCTGGAACTCGGTCAAAGGAAAACTTACTTTTGTAACCCACTGAAAGGAACCTGAAAATGTAAAATGGATTTTATGAGGGACATGGACAGAGTGGATAGAAAGCGGCTATTCCTATTACTTGAAGGGTCACTAAAAAGGGGCATAATTTTAAGGTGAAAGGCAGGAGGTTTCGAGGGGCGTTGCGGAAAGATATTTTTCACCTGGAGGGAAGTGGGGAATCTGGAATACACTGCTTGGGAGGTAAGTTGAGGCAGGAAACCTCAAATAATTGAAGGTAGGACAGTTGAGGAACAATGGCAGATGTTCAGGGAGATACTAAATACCTCTCAATTAAAATATATTCCTGAGGGGAAGAGGAATTGTAAAAGGGAGAAAAACGCTCTATGGCTAAACAAGGAAGTCAAGTAAGACATAAAGGCAAAACTAGGGCATACCATGCTGCAAAAGCTAGTGCTAAGCTGGAGGATTGGGAGACCTTTAAGATTCAGCAAAAGGCTACTAAAAATCAAATCAAAAGAGCAAGGTGAACTACAAAAGGAAACTAGCAGAAAACATAATCACTGATACCATAAATATATAAAGAGGAACAGAATAGCTAAAGTTAATGTTGGCTCATTAAAGGACGATGCTGGTGAGGTAATAATGGGGAACGGAGAGATTGCGGAGGCACTGGACCAATATTTTGCCTCTGTCTTCACGGTAGAGGACAATAAAATTTTTCCCAAAACTGCAGTTAATGCAGAGGAATTTGGTGCAATAACCCATCACTAGGGAGAAGATATTGAATAAACTAATGGGATTAATGGCAGATAGGTCTCCAGGACCTGATGGTCTACACCTTAGCACATTAAAGGAGAGGGAAAGCAGAGACAGTGGAAGCATTGGTTATGATATTTAAAAATTTCCTGAATTATGGAAAGATTTCGGTGGACTAGAAACATGCTAATGGATGCCCTTATACAGAAAGGGAGAGAAAGTAGGAACTTATAGACCAGTTAGCTTGATCTCTGTGGTGGGGAAGTTGCTGGAATCAATTATTAAGGTGGAAAGACAAAGCTCAATCCACCATTATCAGCATGGTTTTATGAAGGGTAAGTCATGCTGACAAACTTGCTTGAGTTCATTGAAGAAGTAACCAGCAAGATGGATCACGGGGAACCTGTGAATGCAGTATATAGACTTCCAGAAGGCGTTTGACAAGATGCCGCATAAAAGACTGATCCAGAAGGTGAGATCACAGGGGATTGGGGGTAGAGTACTAGATTGGAGTGATGATTGGCTGACTGACAGAAAGCAGAGGGTCGGGATAAATGGGTCCTTCTCTGGCTGGTGAACTGTAACTAATCGGGGTGCCACAGGGATCAGTCCTCAGAACCCAACTGTTCACAATCTACATAAATGATCTACAAGCAGGGACAGAGTGAAACATGGCAACATTTGCCGATGATACTAAAAGAGGTGAGAAAGCATAGAACATAGAACATAGAACAGTACAGCACAGAACAGGCCCTTCGGCCTTCGATGTTGTGCCGAGCAATGATCACCCTACTCAAACCCACATATCCACCCTATACCCGTAACCCAACAACCCCCCCCCCTAACCTTACTTTTTAGGACACTACGGGCAATTTAGCATGGCCAATCCACCTAACCCGCACATCTTTGGACTGTGGGAGGAAACCGGAGCACCCGGAGGAAACCCACACACACACGGGGAGGACGTGCAGACTCCACACAGACAGTGACCCAGCCGGGAATCGAACCTGGGACCCTGGAGCTGTGAAGCATTTATGCTAACCACCATGCTACCGTGCAGCAGGCAGGGGAGAGTAGATAAAGGGTTGGATTCTACGTCAGTGGGATTCTCCGCTTCACCAGCAGAGAATCCCGCCCAAGGAGTTCACAGACGGATATAGATAGGCTAGGAGAATGGGCCAAAATTTGGCAGATGGAGTTTAATGTGGATAAGTGTGAGGTTATCTATTTTGGACAATGGAATAGAAAGGGAAATTATTATCTAAATGGAAAGCAAATTCAAAATGCATCTGAGCAGAGGTATCTGCATGTCTTGTTCATGAATCACAGGAAGTCAGTATGCAGGTACAGCATGTAATAAAAAAGGCAAATGGAATTTTAGCGTTTATTGCAAAAGGACTGGAGTATAAAAGTAGAGAAGTGTTGTTGCAATTGTATAGAGTGTTGGTGAGACCACATCTGGAGTATTGTTTCCAGTTTTGGTCTCCATATCTGAGAAAGGATGTGGTGGCACTGGAGGCAGTTCAGAGGAGGTTCACCAGATTGTTTCCAGGGATGAAAGGGTTGACGTATGAGGAGAGATTAAACAGCTTGGGCTTATACTCGCTGGAGTTTGGAAGAATGCGAGGGGATTAGATCGAGGTATATAAAATGCTAAAAGGGATTGATACAGTAAACGTAGACCAAATGTTCCCGCTTGTAGGGCAATCTGATGGAGAGGTCACAGATTTAGGTACAGAGGTGGTATATTTAGAACTGAGATGAGGAGGAACTACTTCTCGCAGAGGGTGGTGAATTTCTGGAACTTGCTGTCTCATAGTGCAGTGGAGTCTGAATCATTAAATGGTTTCACAAAGGAGATAGATATATTTCTGTTTTTAAAAATGTGTTAAAGGGATATGGGGAACAGGGAGGGAGGTGGATTAGAGACCAGGAAGCGATCAGCCATGATCTGATTGAATGGTAGAGCAGGCTCGAAGGGCTGAATTGCCTACTTCTGCCCCTAATTCACATGTTCCTTAACCTCACAATCTTTAAAAAGTATGTGGACGGGCACATGAAATGTCTTGACATCCAAGGCTAATGGCCAAGTGCTGGAAAGTGGGATTCGTGTAGATTTGTTAGTGCTTGCTTGCTGGGCCAAAGGGCCTCTTCTGTACTGTATATTTCTATGATTCCATGAAAGAATCCTGTTCAAGAGCAGTTGCTATCTCAAAGCCAGTGGCTGAAACAAAAAATATCGTACTTCTGAACTTCGAATTACTATGAGCTTCCTCCATTGTAAAGTCACCAGATTATGTTTGCTGCTCTCTCTCTCTGCTTGGGTATTTTGACAGTTCACCATATTGGATGGTGTTCACTCTGCAGTGTCCGCAAACATACACCATTCCTCTTCACCAAGTAAGCTCTGGTCCTGTTCTTGCTGAGCGCAATCAGTGCTCCTGATTATTACTGCAAAGCTGGACTAGTGCCAATTATGTTAAAGGTTCCAAGAGCTAGAATTGTTTCAAAAACAGAATACTGTGATTGCTGGAAACCTGAAATAAAAACAGAAAATGCTGGAAATACTCAGCAGGTCTGGCATCATCTGTGCTGAGAGAAACAGAGTTAATGTTTCGAGTCCATACGACTCATCTAAAGAAGAAGGGACCTCGAAACGTTAATTCTATTTTGATTTGCTGAGTTTATCCAGCATTTTATGTCTTTATTTCAAATATTCTGTTTCTCTTTCCACAGATGCTGCCTGACCAGCTGATTATTTCCAATATTTTCTGCTTTGTATAAGGAAGGTAAAATTTCCTGGTCACCTGATTGCCACAGCTATTATATAGAAAGTTTAGGAGTCAGTGTATTAAGTGGGTGAACACCACTTAAGCACTTAAGTGTCTTAAGGCTGAATGTCTTTGATGTGAAGAGACGCCATCTGCTCCATGCTCCTTCTGGCTCTGCTTTGGCCTACAAATGCTTTCAGGCTTGAGGATATGTCTGCAGATACTGCTGTAGCTCCTGATTTCATTCGGCCTGCAAAACCTGTATACAAATTACCCACAAGACCATGCAGTAATTGCAGGACTGGCTACCGCAAGGATTCGGGTCTCTGCAAACCAGGCAGTGATTCAGAACATTTCAGCTGAAAAGGTGACCCAATAGTAGGAATGAAAATAGTGGCGTGATGCGCATGTCATAATCTACAATGACGACTTGTATTTAGATAGCACTTACCAAGGTGCTTCACAAACAAAGTTAGCAAACAGAATTTAACATCAAGCCACATAAAGAAATATTAGGGCAACTAAACAGAAGCTTGGTCAAAGATTTATGGAACTTCTTTAAGGGAAGAAAGGCAGAGAGGTTTATGGAGAAAATTCCAGAGTATAGGACAGCGGCAGCTGAAGTCATGGCTGCTAATGCGGGTCTAATGAAAATCGATGGTGACCGAGAGGCTAGAAGTGTGTAGAGATTCTTGGAGACATTAGGGCCAAGGAAGTTACAAAAATAGGCAAGGGCATGGAGGGATGTGAATGCAAATGAGCATTTTTTAATTTGCCTCCAGATCATGGGGACAAACATAGAACATAGAACATAGAACGATACAGCGCAGTACAGGCCCTTCGGCCCACGATGTTGCACCGACATGGGAAGTCAAAAACTAAAGGCCATCTAACCTACACTATGCCATTATCATCCATATGCTTATCCAATAAACTTTTAAATGCCCTCAATGTTGGCGAGTTCACTACTGTTGCAGGTAGGGCATTCCACGGCCTCACCACTCTTAGCGTAAAAAACCTACCTCTGACGTCTGTCCTATATCTATTACCCCTCAATTTAAGGCTATGAAGGCTACGAGAGGATAGAGCCTCCATCGCCTTTAGAAAGAGCCTCTATGACTGCGTAACTCCCTGCATTTCCTCTCCCTGCAGCTTTCCATTATGTCCTCAATTCCTGCGCTTTGGCATGCAGTGGTGATGGGCGTGGGGCTGTGTGGATGCAATATATAGCATTGTCTGCAAGTGTCTTGGAGAACCGATCCTCCATGGTTCTACCCATTGACAAATTGTGGTGGATACCTGACTCAAGAAGTCTCACACAGCACATAAACTGAACCAAAACATCTTCTCAACGTGACAACTTCTTCCAAGGCCTCTGCAAAAAGGTCTCCAACTTTGCAACGCTCAGTGGCAACAGGTGTGATGCAGACCTTCACGAAAAACACCCTGTTTCTCTTAATCTTAGGCCCACCACATCACCTTGTGCAGCATTACCATCCCATGAATCAGAGGGATGCAAGGAAGCTGTTGTATTCCAACTGAGGGGGAGTTTCGGGAAGCACTATGAGTCCCCTTTCAAGTGCTCTTGCTGAAGAAATGGCACTCCTGGAACTATTTGGAGGTATTCTGAAACTGACTGCAAGGCTGTGGATAGGTATCCAGCTGGACAGGAGAGCACAAACAGAAAGAAACGCTGGCATTTGTGGCACAATCTATTTGTGGTCACAGCAATACCATTTATGTGAAAGGAACAAGCATGATTCTGAAGATTGTGTAAGACTGGCAGTGATTTTCTTATGCTCCATTGCTGTTAGAACATGTCTTACTGCCCTGTTACCTCTTCCTCCCAACTCCAGTCTGTGTTGCAGATCAAGACAAGACCATTTTTATTAAGATTTCAGGGACTTCAAGTTTGAATTGAACAAAGCTCTAGCATGTTGCTTAGATTGCATCAAATAGAATGACATTAAGATGATTATAATGTGTATTGTGGAACAGAGATTATACTTTATCCAATTGCATGTCTGAAGAGTGGTTTAGCGATCCTGTATTCTACGATCCATTTTTGAATTGTCACTTACAATTATGCCAGTAGAACACTAGCTTCATCAGTTTTATTCCTTTACTGGCCGGGATTCTCCAATCATCGGGATTCACTTTTCCTGCTGGCAGTGCACCCTCGCCTGTGGCTTTCCCAGTGGCATGGAGTGGCTTCAATGGGAAATCCCATTGACAAGCGGCGGGAAGAGGGCATCCCACCGCCTGCCAATGGTGTGATGCTGCGATGCACGAGGCTGAGGGACCATTGTCTCTTTTCATATTAGCCATGTTCAGCTCTTTTCGGGTCCGTCTTCTCTCATTTATATCCTCACCCATTCGTAAATGTTGGCACCTTGGAAGTAATTTTGCCAAATGGGAAACCCACATTGGTTTTCCATACCACCAGGACACTGGCCCGTAAATTTGGATGGGACATAACATCAGCCTGGCACTCAATCTCATCAATTGCCCAGTTAGTGGGTTACGTTAAATTTGTTCCCAACTCTTCATGTGAAGGCTTTATTTTTTATTTAATTAAAACCAGGGGCGGGATTCTTCGCCCCCCTGCTGGGTCGAAGAATCGCCGGGGGGGGTGGCGTGAATCCCGCCCCCACCAGCTGCTGAATTTCCGGCACCGGAGATTAGGCGGAGGCGGGAATCGTGCCACGCCGGTCGGTGGCCACTAGCAGCGCCTCTCCCCCCCCCCCCCCCCGGTGATTCTCCGGCCCGTGATAGGCCACGTGGCTGCCCGTTTTTTGCTGTTCCCGCCGCCGTAAATTAGAGTCGGTTCTTACCGGCGGCACCTGGCGGCGTGGGCAGCCTCGGGGGGGGGGGGGGGGTGCGGGGGCATCTGGCCCCGGGAGGTGCTCCCACGGTCGCCTGGCCCGTGATCGGGGCACACCGATCCACGGGTGGGCCTGCGCCGTTGGGGCAGACTATTCCTCCGCGCTGGCTGCTATTCCTCCGCGATGGCCGACGCCGAGATGAACCCCCACTGCGCATGCGCTGGGATGACGCCAGCACACGCTGGTGCTCCCACGCATGCGCCAACTCGTGCCAGCTGGCGGAGACCCTTCAGTGCCAGTTGGCGTGATGCCAAGCCCCTTCCCCGCCGGCTGGCGCGGCGCAAACCACTGAGCGGGATTCTCTGTCGGCGGGATCCTCTGCTTCGTCAGCAGCGCACCCAAGCTCGCGGGTTTCCCGACGGCGTGGGGGTTGCCACATTGGTAAACCCCATTGGTCGGCTATGGGAACGGAGAATTCTGCTGCCAGGGGCGGGCACCGCGCCCTTAAAGAGGGCTGGCGGGATGGAGAAAACCGGCCATCATCTTTGTTAGCCGTGGCTTTGGAAACAAAATGCACCCGATGCCATGTGATGAATAAAATATGATGCTGCCTAGGGCAGGGAACTGCTTCTGTTACAATTGCCTTAATGTCTTTCTTGATGCCATTGAATTTCTTTTCATTTCAAACATGCCATTGACAGAACTTGTCACCTCCTCCTGTGCAGTGCTAGTGGCCCTTAGTTACTACATAACGCTAAATATTAATCCTAATATTTGCATTGGTGATCTGGCATTTCATCCACAAGTATAGGCAGAGTAGAGGCAGTGAAAATACTTTCCTCTTTGTTAAAGTAGCAGCTATAATCACTCTGTTGCGTGGGAATATAATTATTGTTAAATGACAAAATACCTTTTTTGTACATACAGGAGAGGCCACATCGGGTTGAGCAGAAGAAGAAGGTTTATTTCCAACGCTTTAAGTACATGGCTCCCAGTGATATCCAGCTGGGTGAGCACTCGGCTGGCCCCCGAATGGCCAGCTTTATATGCAGTGATTAAGGTTCCCCACCTGTAATCTACATTGTCTGTAGCTCAGTTTAAAAGTATGGTTTACTTCAGCTCAAGTGTCCAGAGGTATAATAGGGCATCCTTTAGCAAGATGAGGGTCAGATCCACAGACCATACTACCTTCAGAGTTAACTGAATCAAGTACCCTTGCAAGTACCCTGCAAATGACCTGGGAATACGATTATCTCACCCTGTAAGTTCTCTACAGATACACGTTTTGACCATCCTTTGCCCCAATGTCCGAAGGGCTCACCAAAGGCCGTGGACAAGGAGGACGAGGAGAAACAGAAGTAGGGGATGGGTGAGAAACTTGCTTTGGCTCAGGCCGAACACCCTGTGTCTGAGGCACTGGGTCCAACGGCGAATTACAGGTTGGGAATGCTGTCTCTTGGCAGGAGTGCTGCAGCGGGACTATGGCAGGAGGTGTCTGCACAGCCGAGTCTACCTCAGAAGCCACAGAAGGCTGTGCGTCCATCTCGGAATCCAAAACCTTCATCCAGTGGTCTTGAGTTGTGGCAATCACAGGGCTTCGCAGTGGGCCAGTCCGACAGTGGGACCGGACAATCCGGAACGGGACACATATCAGGAACTGGAAGTAGGGGTGGCCTCTGCGACCGAAGGTCATCCAGATGGCACCTCAACAGCTGGCCGCTGACATGAACCTAGTCAGAGACAGGTCCAGTCTGACGGAAAACAGTTCCCAAGAGGCAGCATGTTCCAATGGCGAAATTCCGGATGAACAACTTGTCTTCTGGAGCAAAATGTCAGGATGGAAATCGCGGAGCAGGGCAGCATCCCTGCAGATCCTGGGTATGGTCTGGTACACAAACAAGAACTGAGCCAGCATAGTATCCATGGACCATGAGAGTTTCTTTTGAATCTCTGCATCACTGATGCCACAGAAGAGGCGATCACGCAACATCTCTGTCAGCACAGGCCCCATATTCACAGATCTCGATGGTTTTCCGGAGCCGGGACATGACCTCAGCGACTGAGTCATCCAGGGCTCTACCGTGTTAAAATGATATTGTTGGACCAAAATGGGTGGCATTAGGCTGAAGTGCTGACCGTCGAGCTCTACAAGCTGGCCAAAGGTGTGAGGGGCTGGTGCCGCTGGGTACATAAGGCTCCAAATAACCCCATAAGTATAGACACTGCAAGTGGTCAGCAGCATCAGCGTTTGGCGCTCATCCTTCATTATTACCCGATTATTAACATGAATGAAATAGCACATTCGCTAGGCATACTGAGCCCAAACCTCGACTCCGGCATCAAGGGGGTCCAGCCGCCCAAATAGGGGAATGGTGGAAAATAAACAAGGCTCCCACTAGTAACACGAGTACAGGGAGGTGGCGGAATCGGCAGGGCCACAGCATTGACAGCAGACCAGCACTATTCCTCATGGCCAGTTTTATATATCCAAAGGGAGTCCATGCTGAGCCCAGCCACTCCCTTGGGTGGAGTGGAGCTGCAGTGGGTCCATCTGTGTCCACACCTTTCACCTGGCTGCCGTAACCAGCAAGGAGTCCATGAAGCGCAACGCTGCAATCACCTCCTCTGAGGTGGCAAGCGGTGGGCGGCATGCTGGTGAGAAATGGGAATTCGCGTGCGGAATCTTTGTTCCCGGATAATGTTTTCACACATGTGCTTACGCCACCAGGAATAGCGGCCAATGCGGAATGCGGGTGGATGCCACATGGGGGGTTGGGGGGATTCTCTATTTTCCTTAAAGAACCCCAAAAGGAGTTTGCGGCTCCGTATAGGCCGTAAATGTATGTCTGTGCACATACTGCTGGAATTGCTTCACTCTGAAAACCTTCCTTTTCGATTTGCGTGTAGTGCTGCTCGGCCACCGCCTGGGTGTATGAAGCAAACGCAATGAGCCATTCCGTTCCGTCACCCTATTGGAGCGCCAGAACAGCCCCGATGCCGTAAGGCGAAGCATCGCAGGTTAGCAGTAACAAGGGCTTGGATGGGTCAAAATGAGTCAATAGACACGAGGGCGAGAGCCTCTGCTTCACCTCGAACGCCATCTGTTGCGGCGGGTCCCAAAATAATTGCTGGCCTTTCTTTAGCAACAGATGGAGTGTGGCCAAAACGGTTGGCAAGTTTGGAATGAACTTGCCATAATAGTAGATGAGGATCAGAAAAGAGCGGAGCTCCGTAGGATCATTTGGCACAGCCAGTTTGCTTGCACTTTATTGTCCACCGGGTGCAACCCATTCTGGCCCACCCTGTAACCCAAGTAGACCACCTTTTTTGCGAGAAATACACACTTTTCTCACTGTAAGCAGACCCAAATTGACGTAGCACATCCTCCAGGTTCTTCATATGGTCCCGGTCGGATGAATATGTAATTGAGGTAACTGCAATCTACGGCAATCCCCAGAAAATGTTCTCCATCACCAGCTGAAAAGTGGCACATGCGGAGGAGCCTCTGAAAGGCAACCTGCTGTACTCGTAAAGATCCTGGTGTGTATTGATGGTCATGTACTTCCGCTAGGCCGGGTCCAAAAGTTCCTGCAAACAAGCATGGCTCATGTCGAGGCCTCCACTGAGGCGAGTGTACAGGTCTTCAATCCTGGGCAACAGGTAACGGTCCAAACGGGGTGTCCCATTTATCATCATCTTATAATCCTCACAGTGACGGAAGGAACCATCAGGCTTCATGACTGGCACAACCGGCACAGCCCAATTTGTGAACTGCAGGGTGCCGTTGATCTCTAATTGTTCCAGCTGCACCCACCTGAGGCTTTAATGGTTAGGGAACAGAGCAGACGTAGAAGTACCGTGGCTGGGCCTTGAGGTCCACAAAAATCTTGGCGCAGGCCCCTCAGATGGTAATTAACCCATCTTGATGTGCCGATATCGAGCACCATCTGGATGGGGAAACTGTTGATCCGGACCATCACTTGAATGGACACCACCCAGGATGGCAAGATTCAATATAAGTAGTGGTCACCCTCAGCCTGGTCCTCCATGAAAAGGGCCCATTCCTGGGTATACTCATCGGCGGTGTAGCGCCGGTCAGGTGGGCCCACTAGGGCCTGTCCCATTTGTTTCTCTGGGCACCGGTGTATCCATGCCGCAGGTCGGTTGCCTCCGGTGTGGGGGAGGGCTGCCATCTCTTGCCGGGAAAATGCTGACGCTGGTCCTGGCCTCGAGCTGTGGATCCCCAATGGTGGGAGTCCTGAACAACAGCACATGAGGGTGCTCCGCGCCCTGCTGGGCTCCCTAGGCTGAGGACAGCCATGCCGCAAAGCTCCTGAACACCGCACACTACGCAATCCTGGGACAAAACTATGTTGATCGCCTTCTATAAATTGAGGTGCAATTCCTCCAGCAAGCGTTCTTCGATTGCCACATCGCCAGTGATGTCTAATGTTTACCCGATTTATTGGTTTGTATGTGCAGAGATAGACAGAACAAACATGTGCCTCCTAACCTACAGAGACCGCGATTTTCCACTCCAATTTAGTTTGGGTGGGTTTGGTAGTGGGAGGGGAAAAACCCGCAAGAGGCCCAAATTGCGTTTCACTCCAACGTGAAATTGGGACATGATTGTCCTTGCCGTCCACCACTGAATTAATGGGATTCCCAACATTCAATACCCGTAACTTGATTTCCATACATTAACATCTCATTGTCAGGCCTCTACACCCAAATCTACCCCCCATCGTAAGAAGGTCTATTCACGTCTACCTGAGTGTTGACCGATGTCAATCATGACTAGTCTCTCAAAGTGTGCACATGGTGAGCAGACCACCCAGAGTAGTTCAGGTGAGTGCCCCCTGGCATGACCCAGGACACTCTCCCGGCACTGCCCCCTGTCACTACCTAGGACAATGTCTCGGCACTGCCACCTGACACGACACAGGACGTTGTCCTGGCACTGCTCCCGGGCACTACCCAGGACACTGTCCCATCATTGCTGCCTGGCACTACCTGGGCACTGCCCTGGCACTGCCCAGCCACTGCCCTCTAGCACAACCCAGGATACTGTTGCAGCACTTCCCCATGGCACTACCCAGGAACTGCCCCGGCACTTCCCTGGTTTTTCCAGGATACTGCCCAAGGCACTAAACAGGCACTGCCAAAGCCGAATAGAATCTCCAGCAGCAGTGCACCCCTCCCCAATGAACGCAATGCATTCGGTTAGAGCAGGAAACTATCAAACCATTGTCAACTGTCCCAGCAGCCTTGGACACACCCATACCTACCGTCACAGCTCCCGAAGTCAGATAGGCCTTCTTGAACTGAACCATTGGATAGCAATGGGTCCTGACGGCGTCCCTGAATATGCACTCAAATCCTGTGCGGACCAGCTGGCGGGTGTGTTTGTGGACATCTTCAACCTCTCCCTGTGGGAGTTCCCACATGCTTCAAGATGACCACCATCATACCGATGCCAAAGAAGAACCAGGAAACATTCCTAATGGACTACCGTCCGGTGGCCTTGACATCTATCATTATGAAGTGCTTCGAGAGGTTAGTTATGAGACACATCAACTCCATACATCCAGAATGCCAAGATCCACTGCAGTTCGCATACCTCCACAACCGGTACACAGCAGACACCATCTTCCTGGCCCTACACTCATCCCTGGAGCATCTCGACAACAAGGACTCCTATGTCAGGCTCCTATTCATTGACTACAGCTCCGCCTTCAACACCATAATCCCAGCAAAGCTCATATCAAAGCTCCAAAACCTAGGACTTGGCTCCTCACTGTGGTAGGCTATATTAGGGGTATCGCGGTATCCAGGTGGGATGTACCTTATACTGTAGTATGAGTGGTAGAACCTGCCTGCTGGTTCCGCCCAGCAGGCGGAGCATAAGAGTCTGTGTTTCACCCACAGCAGTCATTCTGTACCGGAGCTGCTGGGGTAACTACTTGTTCATTAAAGCCTTCAATTGGACTACAATCTCGCTTGAGTAGTGATTGATCATGCATCACTCACTCTGCAACTGGACCCTCGACTTCTTGACCCATAGACCACAATCAGTAAGAATAAAGAATGAAACCTCCTCCACAATAGTCCTTAATATCAGGGCCCCACAAGGCTGTACTTAGCCCCCACTATACTCCCTATACACACACGACTGTGTGGCAAAATATGGCTCCAACTCCATCTACAAGTTTGATAATGACATGACAGTAGTGGGGTCGGATCTTGAACAATGATAAGTCAGAGTACAGGAGGGAGATAGAGAACCTAGTGGAGTGGTGCAGCGGCAACAATCCATCCCTCAATGCCAGCAAAACTAAAGAGCTTGCCATTGACATCTGGAAGCAAAATATCGTACACACCCTTGTCTGCATCAATGGTGCCAAGGTGGAGTTGGTGTGGAGCTTCAAATTCCTAGGTGTGCACATCACCAACAATTCGTCCTGGGCCACCCATGTCAACCAAGAAAGCACAATAGCTTTATGCTTCCTCAGGAAACTAAGTAAATTTGGCACGTCCACAACTGCTCGGCCCAAGACTGTAAGAATCTACAGAAAGTTATGAACACTGCCCAATCCATCACGCGGACCTGCCTCCCATCCATTGACTCTGTCTACACCTCCCGTTGCCTTGGGAAAGAGGGCAGCATAATCAAGTACCCCTCCCACCAGGTTATTCACTCTTCCAACTTCTTCCATCAGGCAGGAGATACAAAAATCTGAGAACACGCACTAACAGATTCAAAAACAGCTTCTTCCCTGTTGTTACCAGACTCCTAAACGACCCTCTTATGGACTAATCTGATCTCTTCACACATCTCCTCTACCGAGTAGTACTACACTCCTGTATGCTTCACACGATGCCTGAGCCTATGTAATTACATTGTGAATTATGTATGCCCTATATTTCTTTCCATGTATGGAGTGATCTGCCTGGCCCGTAAACAGAACAATACTTTTCACTATACCTCGCTACACGTGACAATAAAACAAATCCAATCCAATCCTACTCAGGCACTGCCCCTGGCATTACTCAGGCACTGCCCCATTGCATTTCCCCTATCACTACCCGGGCACTGTGCCTGGGTAGTGTCCCGGGGGGAGGAGGGGGGGGGGGGGGGGGAGTTAACTTCTGTTCACTGAGGCAGCATTGATCTTCAAAAAAACAAGTTGCTGGCAGCCGCCCCATGCAATTATTTTTACAAAGTCCTGGACGATATGGCGGAGAAATATTTTTTAAAAATTATTTTTTTTAAAAGATGTATTACTAAAATCAGAGAAGAATTTAAAAATGGGAGTTGAGCTGATGGTTTTTTAAAAAATATATATTGGCTTCGATATTAAGCAGTGTAGGTCTGCAAAAACTCTCCTCAGCAATCCTATTTAGGGACTGTTATTTCCATCCCAGTTTTTATACCATGTCACCATAGAAATATTAACTCAGATCTAAAGAATCATAGATTTTTACAGCACAGAAGGAGGCCATTTGCTACAAGAAGTCGAGCAATTGTGAAGCTTGATTGGTCAATTGTGCACTCGTGCCAGACTGGTTGAGCTGGTTTAGCTCAGTTGGTTGGGCAGCTGATTTGTGATGCGGGACAAAGCCAACAGCAAAGGTTCAATTCCCATACGGACTGAGGGTTAGTCATGAATCAGAAGGCTCCGCCTTCTCAACCTTGCCCCTCACTTGCAGTGAGGTGAGGTCAGATGACCACCAGTCAGCTCTCCCCCTCAAGTGGGAAAGCAATCCATCTGGGACTAAGGCAACTTTACATTTACTAGGCCAAATGCTAGTTTTGATATGATGGCGTTAAATACTTAGATGAAAAACTCTAATGTAGCAAGTGTTTAAAGGGAAAATAAAACAAGAAAATTAACCCTGGATAAATGTGCCCATCAGTTCCTATACTTAGGTGAACCAAAGAACATGAAGCTAACCATTTTTAGTGATGTTCCACGTGTTAATCTTCCTGAAGGGTATCTAGTACAGTAGGTTTCACACTATTTCATATGACTGAGACTGGGGAACATTGGGCTGGTTTCTCCATTGCCCGTTGCCAAAATTGGGAACAGCGATCAGACGGAGAATAGATCCTGATGCCAAAATCGTGGCAGGCAGCAATTTGATGCCGAATCGTGATGCTTCGCCCCCTCAAAACAGCATCATGCCACGCGTAGTTGTAAGCCCGTTTGCATCTCATTAGCGGGCCCACCTGCGATGCTCTGCCTCCGATGGGCCGAGTTCCTGACGGCGCGGACCACGTGTGCTCTCAACAGTCCTGAACCTGGTGTGGTGGCTGCAGAGAGAGAGGGAGAGGGCGTACGGACAGTGTCCAGCACCGCCATACTTTGCCGACAGTCATGCCGCTGACCGGGCAGCTTCTGCCAGGGCTGGAGGGAGCAGTGGGGGTTGGCCAGGAGGTGAGCTGTGGGGTCGGATTGGACGGGGACACGGTCCAGCACAACTGGTGCCATCTTTTCGGCCGCGATCAGTGTGTGTGTGGGGGGTGTATAGTGTACGCGTAGCTTGTCAACTCGGTGAATGTCCATTACGGACCCAGCGATTCCCCCACCATTTTGTGGACATTCCACCCGGCGCTGATGCTAGCCCCTCACCGGTATCAGAATCGGTGAAGGTGTGGCGGCAATTTTTCTGACATGGAACTCCACGAATCCTCCGTTGACGTCAGCACTTAGAGTCAGGAGCGTAGAATCCAGCCCATTGTTCTTTAGCTTGGTTAGCGCAGCAAATAAAAAAGGGCTGTTAAAGGTGCTCTGGTTACCAGAACTCTGGCTCTTGAAATGAAAATGGCTTATTGTCACGAGTAGGCTTCAATGAAGTTACTGTGAAAAGCCCCTAGTCGCCACATTCCGGCGCCTGTCCGGGGAGGCTGGTACGGGAATCGAACCGTGCTGCTAGCCTGCTTGGTCTGCTTTAAAAGCCAGCGATTTAGCCTTGTGAGCTAAACCAGCCCCTCTTATGGAGGTAGTGGGTACAGGATTCCATTCCTCAAATATTTCACATGAGATTCTCTAAAGTGGGTGCACTGAGGATATCATACCCATGGAATTTTATCTCGATAATCATTATCTCTCAAAGAATTTACACGCTGCCAAAAGTGGGAGTGAATAAAGTTACGGGTTGACCTTCTGGCTTCAAAGAAATGTTGAAGAGAAAGGTAATCTCTAAAATTAATGGGGTCGATGCCAGTCATTAAATTATTTGATTTCTTCACAAAGAGATGCATGCGTGAAGAAATTGTTAAGGGTCCGGGGGGGGGGGGGGGGGGGGGGGGGGGTCTCTCATTTTTAAATTCTTCTCTGATTTTAGTAATACATCTTCTTTTAAAAATCTGCAGTACCATTGCATAATACATCACCAATGTGCATCATGAAGGTTGCTATAGATTTTCCTTTGTAATGCCAATAAAACATTGCGGGAGCTTAAGGGCAATTAGGGATGGGCAATAAATGTCGGCCTAGACAGCGGAACCCACATCCTGTAAATTTATTTTAAAAGTCTGGGTTTAATTGAACACAACCAGCAAAACAGATCTCACTGCAAACCACCACTGCCAAGGAGTATCATTCAGGGATTTGTTTAGTTTCCGTCGTTTTCTTGCTGTATCTGCTGCCTCTTTGAACAGATTCAGGAACATATCTGTCTGAATGGTACTGTCCAGCAACAGTACAGCTTCGGTGTTGATTGATTCCCACTCTCATGAACATGTGGCCATAAGAGCAAAAAATTAGATTTTTAAGATTACTTTTGCTGCTGTGGCAGAGTCCATTTGTTCTTCGAAACCTCTGGCAACTAGCCTCACTTTAACATCAAAAGTGCCATCTAATTTGATTTGATTTATTGTCACATGTACTGAAGTACAGTGAAAAGTATTTTTCTGCGTACGTACATTGTAGGCAAAAAAAACAATAATCGACAGAGTACATTGACAAATGGTACATCGACAAACAGTGATTGGTTCCAGTGCGGAACAAGGGGCCAAACAAAGCAAATACATGAGCAAGAGCAGCATAGGGCGTCGTGAATAGTGTTCTTACAGGGAACAGATCAGTCTGAGAGGAGGTCGTTGAGGAGTCATGTGGGGAAGAAGCAATTCCTATGTCTGGATGTGCGGGTCTTCAGACTTCTGTATCTTCTGCTTGATGGAAGAGTCTGGAAGAAGGCAAAGCCTGTGTGGGAGGCGTCTTTGATAATGCTGTCTGCCTTCCTGAGGCAGCAGGAGGTGTAGACAGAATCAATGTGAGGGTGGCAAGCTTGTGTGATGCATTGGGCTGAGTTCACTGCACTCTGCAGTTTCTTGCGATCTTGGGCCGAGCAGTTGCCTTACCAAGCTGTGATGCAGCCGGATAGGATGCTCTCTTTGGCACATTGGTAAATGTTTGTGAGAGGCGATGCAGACATGCCGAATTTCTTCAGTTTCCGGAGGAAGTAGAGACGTTGTTAGGCTTTCCTGAGATAGCATCTGCTGTGGATCGGTTGCGGTGATAGGCGAAATGCAATGGTTCGAGACCATCTGGGAGGCTGGGTGTTGATCCATCTCATGACTAGCTGCTCAAAGCATTTCATGATAACAGACGTTAGGTCCACCGGTCGGTTGTCGTTGAGACAGGTTACCTTGTTCTTCTTTGGTACTGGTATTATGGTGGTCATCTTGAAGGAGGTGGGGACCTCGGAGCAGAGAAGTGAGGTGTTTAAGATGTCTGAGAATACACTCTCCAGCTGGTCAGCGCAGGCTCTGAGTGCTCGCCCAGGAACTCTGTTGGGGCTGTCGCTTTCCGTGGATTCACTTTCAAGAAGGCAGCTCTTACCTCTGAGGCTGTAACAGTAGGTATGGGCCTATCCAGGGCTGTTGGGGCGGGTGTCACTGATATATTGGCTGTCTGTTCAAAGCGGGCATAGAGCTTGTTCAGTTCATCGGGGAGGGATGCTCCAGCCCCAGAGATTCCGCCTGGCCTTGCTTTGTAGCCTGTGATCTGGTGTCAGCTCTGCCATAGTCGCCGTGGGTTTGTGTTGTTGGCCTGGGGCTCTAGTTTGATGCGGTATTGTTTTTTGGCATCCCTGATGGCTTTCCGTACGTCGTACCTGGATTTCTTATATAGGTCAGGGTCGTCAGACTTGAACACCTCCGTCCGGAACTTCAGCAGGGAGTGAGCCCTTTGGTTGAGCAACGGTTTCCGATTGGGGAACATCCGTATTGTCTTCTTTGGTACACAGTCCTCGACACACTTACTGATGAAGTCTGTGACGGTGGTTGCACACTCGTCCAGGTTAGCTGCCACGGCCTTGAAAATGAACCAGTCCACAGGCACAAAGCAATCGCAGAGGATGTCCTCAGATTCCTGGGACCAGCGCTGCAAGGTTTTCTTGACTGGCTCAGCATGCTTGGGTTGCTGTTGGTAAGCCGGAAGTAGGAGCAGTCGGATTTGCCAAAGTGTGGTCAGGGAATGGAGCAGTCGGCACCTTTGATGTTCGTGTAGCAGTGTCCAGGGTGTTTGCGCCTCTGGTGGGGCAGGAGATACATTGATCGAGTTTGGCTAAAATCTTCCTGAGGTTGGCCTGGTTGAAGTCTCCAGCCACGATTGTCAGGGCTTCAAGGTGATTTGTTTCTTGGTTGTTGATGGTGGAGTATAGTTCATCAAGTGTTTTCTTCACTTCCGCCTGGGGTGGGATATACATTGCTATGATGAGTTCAGAGGTGAATTCACGTGGGAGGTAGAAAGGGCGACACTTCACGGTCAGGTATTCTAGGTCTGGGGAGCAGTAGCACGCTAGGGACACCACATCCGAGCTATAGGAGGTGCTAATGAGGAGGCAAACACCCCCGCCCTTCGACGTGCCTCAGGCCATCGGGTGGTCCATCCGGTGGATTGAAAAGCCTTTGGGTTGGATGGCGCAGTCTAGTGTGGCCAGAGTGAGCCACGCCTCGGTGAATCAGAGCACACAGCAGTTTCTCACTTCTCTCTGGGAGGTAAGTCTAGTGTTGAGATCATCCAGCTTGTTCTCAATCGCTTGAACGTTCGTCAGGAGTACGCTGGGGAGAGGAGTCTTGAAGCTGCATAATTTAAGTTTCACCCTCAGGCTGGCACGTTTTCCCGGCATCCTGGGTTGGCGGCTACTCTTGGATGGCAGAGCTGGCTTTGCATAAGGTAATTGATTGCGTCTGGAGGGGTAGTGGATGATGGTGGCATTGTCAGGCTCAATGGAGTGGGTTTTACATGGGCCGGTCTGGTCTCGTGGGACGGTGAGGTTAGGTTCACCTTCCGATGTGTCTGTTGCGCCGGGATTGTAGCTCTGGGATTGGCCCAGGCATTCCCGCTTCGCTGGCGAGGCCTTGCGCCTCTGCGGTCTAGTCACGCTTGTCTTTTACCTTTTCGTTTTCTGAAAGTTTTTTTTAAATATAGATCTCTCTCTGCACATGTTTGACTGTTACTGAGGGCAGAATACCCCAATCCTGCGGCAGAGAATCCACGCCGTTGCGTTTGACGACGGTGTGAACAGGCCGCTCCCAGGACTACTTCTGGCCCCCACACGGTGGCTAGCACAGTGCTGGAGCTGTTCGTACCGCTCCAGCTGCCGATCCTGATGCAGTTACACCGGCGCCAGTGCGCACATGTGCAGTGGCGCCGACGCCAACGTGTGCATGCGCAGTGGCCTTCTTCAACGCGCCGGCCCCGACGCAACATGGCGCAGGACTACAGGAGCAGGCACGTAGGAAAGGAGGCCTCCAGCCACAGAGGCCGGCCCACCGATTGGTGGGCCCCGATCGCGGGCCAGACCACATCAGAGGCCCCCCGGGGTCAGACCCCCCCCCCTTCCCACCCCACCCCGTCATCCGACCCTTCACCGCCGAGGTCCCACCAACCCAGAGCAGGTTAGAATGACGCCTGCAGGACTTGGTTCTTTTATTATGGCCGCTCGGCCTATCTGGGCCGGAGAATCGGCGGGCCGGCTTCGTAGAGTGGCCCATGACCAGAGCCGTGCCAACCACGCCAATGCCGCTGATTCTACGCTCTGCGGGGAATCACGTGCTGGCATCGGGATGGCGTGCCCCATTCGCGGGGATTCTTCGGCCCTGCCCAGGGCTGAGAGCATCCCGCCCCTGGTATCTCATATTAAACTCCAAATTCTCTCCATAGAACACCATGGGTGGGATTCTCCGTCCTTCCAGCCACCTGCTTCTCGGCTGAGGGAGACGGTGCACTGGTTGCTGGTGGCGGGATTCTCTGCTCCCACTGCTGTCAATGGTAATTCCCACTGAAGCCATCCCACGCCCCCGGGAAATCCTTGGGCAGGGGCACACTACCGGGCGAGGTCAGAGAATCCAACCGTCAGCAAGCGGATGAAGAATTCCCACCCATGTGTTTTCCCTCTCTTATTAGTTTATCCTCAATATCCTGAACATTCAATTAATTGAATTTGCCAGTGGCTTTTCATGCACATCCCATAATTGTCGAACCCCTCCCATTACTGGACCCTCTTGGAATATATGGGCGTGATCTAACTGAATTACAACAGAGTCCCATGTCGAGCATGTTTAGCCGGGTGTTTGCCGACATTCGCAGTGCCGAGGAAGACCACGCTATTGAACAGGACTCTGCTGCAATCCAGGGCCTCAGCAGAGAACACCCTGCCAAGGCCAGACATTTCCTGCACTGAGAAGCTCCGCTCACCAGAACTCCTCAGTACAGGAGGACTTTGGGATGCCATTTTTAAATGTACACTGATCTCTCTTCCCGCCGAGATCCCCACTTCCCGACGCGACCCCCCCAAAGCCTCAACGTAATTATAACAGGGTCTTCAGGTGCCCCCTGCATGCCACCTCACCAGGCCGGGCACCCCATGCCCAATCCCTGGTATGGGCACTATGCCAGCCTGGCACCCTGGGAATGCCTCTGCCACCCTGGCAGTGTCCCCTGGGCACCTTGCCATGCCAGGCTGGCACCCAGATGCCGCTGCTTGGGTGCCAGGCTGGCAGTGCCAAGGTGCCACCTTTCCCAGAGACCACCCACCCAAGGGCCCCCGATCCCTTGGGTGACCCACCCCCCCAGGTGCCATTGTGCCTGGCCGCCATTTGTGGGGACCAGTTACTGATTGGCGCTCACCTAATGTCGAAGGGGCTAGATCCCAATGCCTCAGGTAGATCAGATGAACTGCACAATAGAGTGAGACAAGCCACTCACTCTAATATTCAGACTTGCCAAATACTGGTCCTGCCCACAATGGGCAGGATCCAGATCGCAGCGTCTCACGAGGTCCCATTCGATCTTGCGAGGCGTGGCGAGCTGGGTAGATCTCGGAAGAGGCCTCTCCTGGAATCTACCGGCTGCATTGCACCCCCGATTTCCTGAAAGGGGCGCAACGCAGCTGGTAGATTGCGTGGGATGTCGCCCAAATATCGACTCTGGGCAATAGGCCTATGGGTGCGAAAGCTGTGATCTGTGTGTCATGGTCACTCACACTAACATTATTCAACTCTTGATGTGCTGCACACAGTTCCTCAGGGGCCTCACCGCAAAACACATGAGGCATTTGAATTACAAAGTCTTGCCTGCTTCTGTCAGCTGCACTGAATTTAGCATTTTGTAATTAATTCGGATTAATCATCAGGAATGAACCTTAACAATTTGATTGCCATATTTGATAAATACTTACCATCATGACCTTACGAGGGTCTTTCCATTTCCTGTGACACTCCTTCAATAGTGTATTCTGTGCCCTCAAGTTTTTTTTTCAAAGACCCCAGCCTTCATAAAAGCCTATATTCCTGCAAGCAGGACATTTAAATTGTCAGAAAGGAACGGAACTAGCTACGGTACTTTCAAAGGCAGGCAGACCAACACAATTACCAGAAGGCAATTTGGGACTGCGCCCATAGACTAATTGATAAGGACTATATCCTCCAACCATCTGGGGTGAATTCATTGCATGAAGTGTCCATGCCAGGGCAGTTGTCAATTTAAAGTCTGGTTGATCAGCTAAAATCTTATGCACCATTTCATCGATCACAGCGTGATGCATTTTACAAAGTCGAAAAGGACACTCAGCTGCTGTATTCATTCCTATAATATTTATGTTTTTGCACAGATCTCTGAACTCATCATTAGTAAATTTGCTTCCATTATCAGTTAGAAACATTTCTGTTGTCCCAAAGTCCTGTCCCTATCCATATCTCCATAGTTTTATCCATAATAACCCCCATATCCTCACTAGATTCCAAACCTCTGCCCGCACCTAGGGTGGACTAAAGCAGACTGGGGTCTATTTCCATAGCTAACAATTCCCAGATCAGGTCGCTCCTTTGTTGCCAGGGGATTACAGCTTGTGGGGGCGCCACTTGACATCAAGCTTGGCTGGCCAAGAGTCTCTCCCGCTCAGACCAGCAACCACTGGCCTGTTTGGAAGGATTTTGGAGGTTGACACTCAAACTGTTTGGCTCCATTATGAAGGCAGCTTCTTTTGCCATCAATTCCTGAGGTGGGACTCGAATCCACAGCTTCTGACTCAGAGGCAGGGAGGCTACCCACTCTGCCACAAGACCACCTCCTCACCAGGTACTAGTGTCAAAATATTAAACCTAGTAGCCAGGTCAGTAACAAATAGGATAAATACACTTCTGACTTTGTTCCATTCATTTTCATCCATGGCAACTACCTACATGCTAATGGAAGGCATACTATAGGATATGACGGCATCTTTCAACATGTCTTACAGAGGGACTTCCGATTGCGGCGATGCGGAGCTAAGCCACACGTTCGGTAGCTCCCGCTATTTTTGGACTTTCGGGTTCTTTTAAGGGCCCGCAGCGGCGCTGGTTCAACTTTTCCCCGGTGGGATCGCAGCCATTGTGCTCAGCTGCCAGTGGATGGGCTGGACCAGGAGCGGAACGGTCAGAAAATCGACTTTGAAACAGAGAAAGGTGCAAGGCAAGGAAAACAAGATGGCGGCGGGCGGGGAACCGGCAGCGTGGCAGCAGTGGGCGCGGGAGCAGCAGGAGCTGCTTCAGCGCTCCTTCAGGGAGCTAAAAGCCGAGATCCTGGAGCCGTATAAAGCCTCGCTGGACAAGATCATGGCGACTCAGACGGCTCAGGCTGCAGAGGTCCGGATTACAGCTAAAAGCCTCGGAAACGAGGACGAGCTCCTGGGCCTAGCAGTGAAGGTGGAGTCGCACGAGGCGCTTCACAAGAAATGGCTGGCAAGGATGGAGGAGTTGGAGAACCGCTCCCGTGCTGGTCCGCTTTCACCGCTTCGTTGACCGTGAGTGCGTGCTGAGATGGGCGAAGAAGGAAAGGAGCAGCAAGTGGGAGAATGCAGACATTAGGATCTATCAGGACTGGAGAACGGAGGTGGCAAAGAGAAGGGCTGGCTTCAATCGGGCGAAGGGAGTGCTTCACAGGAAGGGGGTGAAGTTTGGCCTGTTACAGCCGGCTCGCCTCTGGGTCACTTACAAGGACCGCCAGCTCTACTTTGACTCTCCGGAGGAGGCTTGGGCTTTTGTCCAGGCAGAGAAGTTGGACTCGAATTGAGGACTGGGGGGGCTGGGGAATGATGTACATTGTCCGGAGGCTTTGTCCTCCTGGGTATCCTTTTGTTTTTATTGGCTGTGTTTGATGTTGCCTTTTTGTTGCTCTGCTTCTTCATTTTTTGGGGCTGTTATTTATTTACTGTGGTGCTTTTTAGTTTTTTTCCACTGGTGGAGGGTTGGGGAGCTGTTCGCGGTCTCGCTGGGTCATGTTCCCGTCTTTTTCCCGTGCGTTGGGCTGGTGGGCGGGGTTCAGAATGGAAGCGCGGGCTTTCTTCCTGCGCTGGAGGAGTTGGGGGTGGTGCTGGCACTAGGAGGGGAGATTGGCGGTTGCGTCGCATCGGGGGGGGGGTCGTCGGTATGGTGGGGGTAGCCGGGGTCAGCACAAGTCGGCTGACTTACGGAAGTACAATGTTAGGGGTTACGCAGCTAGGGGGGGCCCTAGCTCGGGGGGGGGGGGGGGGTGTAGGGGGGTTCCGGGTTGCTGCCTTAGGGAAACGGCTGGTGAAGGGGGGGCTGGGAGGGGGTGTCCGCCACCGTGGGGAACGGGCCTGGGGGGTTCACTGGGCACGTGGTGAGCCGTGGGAGAGTTATGGCTAATCGGCGCCGAGGGAGGGGGAAGACTCCCCAGATTCGTCTGGTCACATGGAACGTGAGGGGGCTGAATGGACAGGTGAAGCGGTCCAGGGTCTTGGCACACCTGAGGGGGCTGGGAGCGGATGTAGCTATGCTCCAGGAGACGCACCTTAAGGTGGCGGATCAGGTGAGGCTGAGAAGAGGCTGGGTAGGACAGGTGTTTTACTCAGGGCTCGATGCGAAGAATCAAGGGGTGGCGATCTTAGTCGGGAGGAGCTTGTCGTTTGTTGCGTCGAATGTGGTGGTGGACAGTGCAGGTAGATATGTAATGGTGAGTGGTAGACTTCAGGGGGAGCGCGTGGTTCTGGTCAATGTGTATGCCCCAACTGGGACAATGCGGGCTTCATGCGGCGCATGCTGAGCCAGATCCCAGACCTGGAGACGGGGGGGGGGTTTGATCCTGGGTGGGGACTTTAATACGGCTCTGGATCGCTCAGTCTAGGATGGGCAGGAGGCCGGCGGCGGCCTCGGTGCTGAGGGGGTTCATGGATCAGATGGGAGGGGTAGACCCTTGGAGGTTCTCCTTTTTCTCCCATGTTCACAAGGCTTATTCCCGGATTGACTTTTTTGTTCTCAGCAGGGCGCTGATCCCGAGAGTGGTGGGGGCGGAGTATTCGGCGATATTCATATCTGACCATGCTCCGTATTCGGTGGACCTGGAGCTGGGGGAGGGGAAGGATCAGCGCCCGCTGTGGAGGTTAGATGTGGGACTTCTGGCAGAGGAGGAAGTATGTGGGCGGGTCCGTAGGGGTATAGAGGGGTATTTGGAAGCCAATGACAACGGGAAGGTGCAGGTTGGGGTGGTTTGGGAAGTGCTGAAGGCAGTAGTTAGAGGGGAGCTTATATCCATTCGGGCGCACAGGGAGAGGGGGGAGAGGATCGAGAGGGAGAGGCTGGTGGAGGAAATGGTAAGGGTGGATAGGAGATATGCGGATGCCCCGGAGGAGGGGCTTTTGAGGAAGCGGCGCAATCTCCAGACGGAGTTCGATATACTGACCACCCGGAAGGCGGAGGCGCAGTGGAGGAGGGCGCAGGGGGCGGTATATGAGTACGGGGAGAATGCAAGTCAGATGCTGGCCCACCAGCTCCGGAATCGGGAGGCAGCGGGAGAGATGGGGAGTCACAGATGCAGGAGGGAACTTCGTGCAGGGTGGCAGGGACATCAATGGGGTGTTCAGATCCTTTTACGAGGGGCTGTACCAGGCGGTGCCCCCTAGGGAGGTGGGCGGAATGGACTACTTTCTGGATAGGCTGGAGTTCCCAAGGGTAGAGGATGAGCAGGTGGAGGGTCTGGGGGCCCCAATCGAGCTGGAGGAACTGATGGAGGCGCTGGGGAGAATGCAGACAGGGAAAGCACCGGGACCTGACGGGTTCCCGGTGGAATTTTACAAAAAGTTTTCAGATCTGTTGGGCCCGCTGCTTGTGAGGACCCTTGAACGAGGCGAGGGGGGGGGGGGGGGCTCTGCCCCCGACGATGTCTAGGGCAATCAACTCTTTGACCCTGAAGCGGGACAAGGACCCCCTCCAGTGTGGGTCCTATAGGCCGAACTCGCTGCTTAATGTGGTTGCAAAGTTGTTGGCGAAGGTACTGTCCAGAAGGGTGGAAGATGTGGTCCCGATGGTTATCCATGAGGACCAAACAGGGTTTGTGAAGGGGAGGCAGCTGAATGTCAATGTACGGCGGCTTCTTAATGTTATGATGATGGCGCCGGTGACTGGGGAGGCGGAAATAGTTGCATTGATGGATGGGGAGTAAGCTTTTGATAGGGTGGAGTGGAGTTACCTGTGGGAAGTGCTGAGGAGGTTTGGGTTTGGTGAGGGATTCATCAGCTGGGTGAGGTTGCTGTTCAGCTCCCCGGTGGCGAGTGTGGTGACGAACGGGAGGAGGTCAGAGGACTTCCGGCTTTCCCGTTGGGGACGAGGCAGGGTTGGCCCTTGTCTCCCCTGCTCTTCGCGTTAGCGATTGAGCCCCTGGCCATGGCGTTGAGGGATTCGAAGAACTGGAGGGGGATTGTGCGGGGGGGGGGGGGGGGGGGGAGCACCGGTTGTCGTTGTACGCAGACGATTTACTGTTGTACGTCGCAGATCCAGCTGGGGGGGGGATGCCAGAGGTGTTGAAGATACTTGGGGAGTTTGGGGATTTTTCGGTTTACAAGCTCAATGTGGGGAAAAGTGAGTTGTTTGTGTTGCACCTGGGGGACCAGGAGAGGGAGATAGGGGAGCTACCGTTGAAGAGGGCGGAGAAGAGCTTTAGATATCTTGAGGTCCAGATAGCTAGGAACTGGGGAGCCCTGCACAGGCTTAACTTTTCGAGGCTGGTGGAACAGATGGAGGAGGAGTTCAGGAGGTGGGACGCGCTGCCACTTTCTTTGGCGGGCAGGGTCCAGTCGGTTAAAATGACGGTGTTCCCGAGGTTTTTTTTCTTTTCCAGTGCCTCCCCATATTGATTCCGAAGGCTTTTTTCAAAAGGGTGAATAAGAGTATTCTGGTGTTCGTGTGGGAGCGGAAGACCCCGAGAGTAAGGAGGGTATTCCTGGAGCGAAGAAGGGGGGTAGGCGTTTTGGCGTTGCCCAACCTGTGTGGGTATTACTGGGCTGCGAATGTGGCAATGATTCCCAGATGGGTGATGGAGGGGGAGGGTGCCGCATGGAAGAGATTGGAGGTGGCGTACTGTGTAGATACGAGTTTGGAGGCTTTGGTGACGGCCATGCTTCCACTCCCCCCGGCAAGATATTCCACGATTTCGGTAGTGGTGGCGTCCCTCAAAATTTGGGGGCAGTGGAGGCGGCACAGGGGGGAAGTGAAGGCCTCAGTGTAGGCCCCGATACGGGGCAATCACCAGTTTGCACTGGGGAGGATGGATGGTGGGTTTGGGAGTTGGTACAGGGCAGGCATCAGACGGATGGGGGACCTTTTCCTTGATGGGAAGTTTGCGACTTTAGAGGAGTTGGAGGGGAAGTGGAACCTCCCCCCCAGGGAACGCTTTCAGGTATATGCAGATCAGGACATTTGTGAAGCGGCAGGTGGCGGAGTTCCCGCTGCTGCCGCCTAGGGGGGTGCAGGATAGGGTGCTCTCAGGGACGTGGGTCGGTGAGGGGAGGATCTCAGCAATTTATCGGTTGATGCAGAAAGAGGAGGAGGCCTTGGTGGAGGAGCTGAAAGCAAAGTGGGAGGAGGAACTAGGGGAAGAGATTGAGGATGGGACGTCGGCGAATGCCCTGGAAAAGGTGAACTCGTCCTCTTCTTGTGCACGGCTCAGCTTAATTCAGCTGAAGGTGCTGCATAGGGCACACATGACAGGGGCCAGGATGAGCCGGTTCTTTGGGGGGGGGGGAGCACAGGTGTGGGAGGTGCTCAGGTGGCCCGGCGAACCACACCCATATGTTTTGGGCATGTCCGGTTTTGGAAGGAGGTGGCGGGGACTCTGTCCAAGGTGGTCGGTTTCAGGGTGGAGCCGGGCTGGGGGCTCGCGATCTTTGGAGTAGCATCAGAGCCGGGAGTGCAGGAGGCGAGAAAGGCCGGCATTCTGGCCTTTGCGTCTCTAGTAGCCCGACGTAGGATTATTTTACAGTGGAGGGACGTGAAGCCCCCGAGCTCGGAGGCCTGGATTAACGACATAGCCGGGTTCATCAAGCTGGTCAAGTTTGCCCTGAGGGGGTCGGTACAAGGGTTCTTCCGGCGATGGCAACCTTTTCTCGACTTCCTGGCGAAAGATTAGAGGGTGGCCAGTCTCTGCAGCAACCTGGGGGGGGGGATGTTACGGGGGGGTGGGTTCGGGGTTTGTTAAGGGGGTTTGTTTTTGCGACGGTGTTTTTCTTCCTTGTATTGATTGTTATTAATTTATTACTTTGTATCGGGGGGGATTTCTTTTCTGTTTCTGTGTAAATTTACACCTTGTTTACTTTAACCGTGGGGAGAAAATTTGTTGTTGAAAATCTTGAATAAAAATTATTTTTTAAAAAACATGTCTTACAGATTTTATAATTGCAACCAGTCTCTTCTGTTAGCCTGAAACATGCCACTTCCATCACACCTTTTAATGACATTGAATAAATTTCTCCATTTCGGAGACTATGTTCTTCCATGGAAGCGCAAATCAGGAAGTGATTTCCAATCCTTCGCATGCAAATTTATGTATGTCAAGGTTGTGAGGGATTCCCAAGGTAATGCCGCTACTAGGCCACCATTTTGATCGGGCAGTACGATTGCGAGGGCACACGGCTGTGTTCAAACCCTCTCAGATCTTTGATCTGCAAGCCATTCATTCACATCTCTTTGATATTGATTTTATGAGGCTGTAATTGAGTGCTGTCAATTTCTAGCTGACCACTTCAAAATCGTTCAACTGTGAACGGAGGTGATGGAAAGTACTTAATTCTGAAGTGGTCGAGGAACTGTCAAGCAAAGCTTGATGTTGATAAAACTTGCGGTGTGAGCACTTCAGAGCTACCCAACTATAAAAGAAGATTAATGGAACAATGCTGCCAGCTGGGGAGTGAGGAAGCTGTCAATCACAGCCCAGTAAAATCAATTTCACAGAGCTATGCATGAGATATGCTGACGACACGACCGTAGTGGGTTGGACCTCGAACAATGATGAGTCAGAGTACAGGTGGGAGAGAGAGAACCTGGTGAAGTAGTGAAACAACAACAATCTCTCTCCTTAACAAAACTAAAGAGTTGGTCATTGACTTCAGGAAGCAAAATACTGTACACACCCCTGTCTGCATCAACGGGGCCGAGGTGGAGATGGTTGACAGCTTCAAATTCCTAGGTGTGCGCATCACCAACAATCTGTCCTGGTCCACCCATGTTGACACTACGACCAAGAGAGCACAATAGTTTCTCAGGAAGCTAAGGAAATTCGGCATGTCCACATGTTGACTTTCCTGTCAACTTTTACAAATGTACCATAGAGCGCAGCCTATCTGGCTGCATCACAGCCTGGTATGGCAACTGCTCAGCCCAATACTGTAAGAAACTACGGAGAATCATGAATACTGCCCAGTCCATCACACGCACCCAGCACCTATCCATCTACACCTTCCGCTGCCTTGGGAAAGTGGGCAGCATAATCAAAGACCCCTCCCACCTGACTTTTTCCACTCTTCCAATTTCTTCCATCGAGCAGGAGATACAAAAGTCTGAGAACACGCACTAACAGATTCAAAACCAGACTCCTAAACAACCCTCTTATGGACCGATCTGATCTCTTCACACATCTTCACTACTGAGTAGTACTACACTCCTATATGCTTCACCCGATGCCTGTGTCTATGTATTTACATTGTGTATTTTATGTTTGCCCTATGTATTTTCTTTTCATGTATGGAATTATCAGTCTGAGCCGAAAAGAACAATACTTTTCACTGTACCTCGGTACACGTGACAATAAACAAATCCAATACAAATCAATTTTCCAAAAACACAATTGCATGTTCTGCTCCATGCCAAATTTTATCTGTGTCTTTTTCATAGGCTGGTTACTCAACAGTATAAATCTCCAACTCGGGACAACATCAGTGGCTTATTCAGACTGTTTCCAAGGGATTACAACTCTCTTTAGTGATCTCAGTGTGTTATCACCAACAAACCTAAAACAAGTAGCACTTTATATTCCTTAACTTTGCATCAATCCTGATGTAGCCAATGTCCTACATACTGCTGAAATCCAAACACTGTCCAAAACTGTGCAATTAAAGGAATATGTGACGGCACGCTGGCTACAAGACTAAATGTCCCTGTGATCAGTATAATTTGTTCAGATTCATTATCTTCAACCTTTTCCTCAGAATCCTTTGCCATCTGTCACTATGAGGATCCTGCCTCCTCACTTTGGGCAATTCACCAAACAATGATACTTTGAGTCACACGCAAAGTACTTATTAACTGTTCTTTAGGAATTCCTGAGATTCAGTCACCCATTATTGTGGTTCCAGCTCTCTTTTCTGCTGTAACAGCCAGATCTAGTAAAGGCACGTTCACCCTCAAGCTGCCTGTCTTTAATCCTGGCATATTGAGGCCTGCATTTGATAACTGGACTATGTTGAAATCTGGAAATCATTGAGTGTTTTATTTTTGTGTCACATTAGAATGTCTCATTTGTTCCATGAAGGCTGAAGGAAATGACTGTGTTTTTTTTTATAAGGCAGCAAACATCTGGTCGCTCTCCAAGACTGAACACCAGTGAGAACAAGTTGCCTGTCCATATAAGACTCCTTAACACAATTCAGTAAAGTAAATGCAAGTACTGATCTAGAGATCCACAATTTGAGCTTTGTCAAAGTCCATGATATTTTATTCCTTGGAATGACCATCCGCGTTCTGAAATCTTATCAAATTGGATATACTTCATAGGCATTTAAAAGAACATCTTTCTTCTGGATTCCATCCAGGAACTCTATTGGAAGATCCAAACCTTTGTCGTTATCCAACTGACAGGCACCCCTCTCACAAGAACAGCAATCCTGATTTTAGGTCTGCTTAAAAAGTGACAACACTCTTTGACAGGTTCACAACACTTGTCCACATAGCCACTTATTTCCTCCACTGGTCATATTCCACGAACATCGTAGGATAATCATACACCAACAATTTACGCTTGCTCTCTGCCATTTTTCACAGGGGCCACCAGGACTTTGGCTTTATGTCTAAAACATTCTCTTCGTTCCCAACCTGCCACTGCTTTCATGTTCTATTCCAGAGAGCCAGGCAGTGCATGATGGAACTGGAGCCTAATCTTTGCAAACTTTGATGTGGAGATGCTGGCGTTGGACTGGGGTGGGCACAGTGAAAAGTCTTACAACACCAACCAGTTAAAGTCCAACAGGTTTGTTTCAAATCACTAGCTTTCGGAGCGCAGCTCCTTCGTCGGGTGACTCACCTAATGAAGGAGCTGTGCTCCGAAAGCTGGTGATTTGAAACAAACCTGTTGGACTTTAACCTGGTGTTGTAAGACTTCTTACTGTTTGCAAACTTTGCAAATTTTTGGAAGGAATTCTCTGGTTATCGGGATTCAATTTTCCAACTGGCAGTGCACCCCCACCACTGTGTTTCACGGTGGCGTGGGGTGGTTTCAATGGGAAATCCCATTGACAAGCGGTGGAAGGATAGAATCCTGCCATCAGCGAAATGGCACACAGCTGAGAAACATGCGCCTAGGGGAGCGGAGAATCCCACCCTTTATTTACAGAGAAGCACACAACAAACGCACACCTGCAGTTACAGTCTCCTCCTATAAAAAGGAGCATGAGTGAATACTCAATGCCTGACCAATGTCGCCCTGTGGAGGGCGCCGTGGTCTTGTGGCGCCGTTGGTAGCGTCCCTACCTCTGAGCCAGAAGCTCCAGGTTCGAATCCTACTCCAGGACTTGATGGCACAGTTCATAACGTGGTCAAACAGCAAACAGGATGAGAATGTCAAGCTGCAGATCCTCCCAACATGCCAATGGCGGGAGAGACTCCTGGTCAGCTATTCTTGATGTGAAGTGATACCCCCTCAAGTTATAAGGGTGGGATTCTCTCAGCTGGGACAGGGCCGGAGAATCCCCACGACCAGCGCGAATCGCGCCACGCTGTCCCGATCCTGGCACGCGATTCTCCACAGAGTGGAGGATCGGCACCATTGGAGCCGGCGTGGTTGGCGCGGCGCCAGTCGCAGGCCGCTCTAGGCGGCTGACCCGCCGATTCTTGGCCCGGGATGGGCCGAGCGGCTGCCGTGAAAACGCAGAGTCTCGCCGGCGGCGTCCACATCTGCTATCAGCCGGCGGGACCTCGGCATGGAAGGGTCGGGGGGCGGCCTGTGGGCGGGGAGGGGGTTCTGGCCCCGGGGGAGGGGGCCTTCGATGTGGCCTGGTCCGCAATCGGGGCCCACCGATCGGCGGACCGGCCTCTCTGGCTGGGGCCCTCCTTTCCTACGCGCCGACCCCTGTAGTTCTGCCGCCATGGTGCATCGGGGCCGGCGTGTTGAAGGAAGCCACTGCATGTTCGCGCGTTGGCGCAGGTACCACTGCGCATGCGCGGATCCGTGGCTCCCAGTTCGCACCGGGATCAGCAGCTGGAGCGGCGTTAACCGTTCCAGTGCCATGCTGGCCCCCTGTTGCGGCCAGAATTAGTCTTGGGGTCAGCCCGTTCACGCCGTCTTAAAACGGGACGGCATTTATGACGGAGTGGATACTCTGCCGGTGGATTATAGAATCCTGCCCTAAGTGTCTGGCGACAGGCAAGTAATCTGTTCCAGGAATAAGTAGCTACGGGAATGGATGAAAGTCTGCCTTAGTACACCACTACATGAGGGAAGAGAATTGGAGAGGGTTCCGTGCTGAAAGAGAATCCACATTCGAGCAAGTCCACAAGCTTTGGGGTCAGCGTGATGAATGCCGAGTGTTCTTCCTTTCTCGCAGATTACAAAATCTGGATTCATGTAAAATGATACTTACTATCACAGCCTTCCTCTCCACATTGTGCTTACTTCCTGAGTAACACATTCATGTTTAAAATCTCATTTTGCAGAATCTGTCGAAAGCTACATTGTAATTTTACAAATGCAGACTCCAAGTCACTCCCATAACTTCCTCAGTGAGGCAATCCCCAGTAGACTGTCACTCTGGATGGACATACCCTCGCTTACCTTTGGGGTGTGGGAGTGGGGAGTTGGGTCGGGTTGGTATGGGGGAGGGATTGGGTTGGATGGGTGTTGGATAGGACTGGGATGAGGAGGGGTGCAGGTCTTCAGGGTGTTATGCCGGGGTCGGGGTGGTGTGGTGGGTCCCCTGGGGGGTCGTGTTTGTGCGCAGTGCCCCGTGCGAGTCTCAGTCTGGGTGTTTAAAAAGCCACTCTGGAGTTACAACTCATTTTCTTTCCTTCCAACTCTTTCAGAGCGACTATCAGGTTATATCTGGCAGGACCACCCGAAGCTAGTGATTTAAATCGCTTCTGTCAATGATTCCCAGCCCAACGTAATTATCCAGAGGAAGTTAACACTTCTGGGCAATTGCCAGGTAAACCCTTACGTGGGAACATTCTGGTGGGGTTCCCCAGCACATCATTGTCGTACCCCTCAAAGGCAACGCTGGGTAACCAGCAGGTAATGGGCCAAGGACTTTTGTTACATCCCCCAATCATATCACTGACCTCTGCTACACCACAATTCCTTTAGTCCACAAATTCTTGGGCAGGATTCTTCGACCCCCCCCGGCGGGTCGTAGAATCGCTGAGGGCAGCGTAAATCCCGCCAGGCCGCCCCAAAATTCTCCGGCCCCCCCAAACTTCCTTCGACGTGAATCGCGCCGCGTGCCTCGGAGAATGTCGAGGACCGGCGCGACACAATGGGCCCTGGGGTCGCCCCAATTCTCCGGGCCGGATGGGCCGAAGTCCCGCAGACGTGACCATGGGTCACGCCGGCGTAAATCATGCCACCCATTTAACGGCATCAACCAGTCGTGCTGGTTGCCACCGGCCAGCGCGGAGGTAGGGGTCGGCGTGGGGCAGCCGCCGGAGAAGTTACAGCACAGCCGCAGGTGGAGGGTGGGGGTCGCAGGAGACATTGGAGTGTGCGTGCCAGGGGAGAGGGGAGGAGCTGGCTGGGGGGGGCGGGGGGGGGGGGGGTGGTAGGAGCTGGAGGGAGCAGCTTGGAGGGGAGCAGCTGAGGGAGAGGGTGGGGGAGGGGGGAAGGTTGGGGGAGAGGAGGGTGTGGGAGCGGGAGGGGGAGAGAGGGGGAAGGGGGGAGAGGGGGTTAAGGAGGCAGGGGAGAGGGGGAGGGGAGGAGGGGGTTGGAGGGGAGGGGGAAGGTGGGAGGAGAGGGGGGATGGGAGGCGAGGGGGAGGGGACCGGGCCAGCCAGGATGCCCGGGCAGTGGGCTTCGCTGCCGTGGCCAGGATGCCCATGGTCCAGGGAGCAATCGATGGGATGCACATCGCAGTGCAGCCACCTGTGGATAACAGGGCCGTGTTCACGAATAGGAAGGGGACCTATTCCATGAACGTGCAGTTGGTCTGTGACCATCGCATGAGGATCCTGCACGTCTGCGCCCGGTATCCGCCCGGGCAGTGTACAGGACTCATCCGTATTGGCGCAATCTTTCATCCTCACCATGTTCGAGGCCCCCCCCCCCCCCCCGGCTGAGGGGCTGGTTCCTGGGCGACAGGGGTTACCCGTTGCGGTCGTGGCTGATGACGCCTATACGGAGACCACAGACTGACGCGGAGAACCGCTACAACAATGCCCATGCAGCGACCAGCGGTGCGGTCAAAAGGTGCTTTGGGCTGCTGAAGATGCGCTTCAGGTGGCTGGACCGCCCTGGAGGGGCCCTCCAGTACCCATCAGATAGGGTTGGCCGCATCGTTGTGATCTGCTGCGTCCTACACAACATAGCCCAGCAGAGGGGCGATGTGCTGGAGGCAGAGGAGGGGGAAGGGGAGGAACAGCAGGACGAGGCACAGACCTCCCCAGATGAGGAGAATGGGGGCAATGGTCAGGACAGACAGGCTGGACATGGACGGAAGGGGGACATGGGGGAAGAGGGGATATGGTGGAAGAGGATATGGGGGATATGGGGGAAGGGGGACATGGGGGATATGGAGGAAAGGGGAGAAGGGGGAAGGGGATATGGCGGAAGGGGGACATGGGGGAAGGGGGATATGGGGAAGGGGATATGGGGAAGGGGAATATGGGGGAAGGTGGGATTTGGAGGAAGGGGGATATGGGGGACCGGGGATATGGGGGATGGGGGGATACGGGGGAAGGGTGGATGGGGGAAGAGGAAAGGGGAGCAGGTACTGGTGGGTCTCTTTGGCGGTGCGCGCGGGCGGCCATTTTGCCGGGTCTCAGGGGAGGAGGGCGTCTTTTGTGCAGTGACGCCGCGTGTCCGTGACAGGTGATGCCGTCGCGAATGGCGTCACGCCGCTCTTAGCCCATTCCCGACCAGAGAATTCGCGACGTTTCAGGGGGCCCGACGCCAGAGTGATTCGCGCCGTTTTGGCGCCGGAATCGGGCCATCGTGCCGATTCACGGAGAATCCCGCCCACAACTTTATAACTGTGCGCCACACTCCATCTGTTGTACTTTATTTTCAACTGGAGGGGTTCGCTCTCCTGTTGATTTTGTGCACCTTTTTTTTATGGCAATTGTCTACTATTCTTCTTTTGTAACTATGTTTAAAATCTACATGTTCCATATCATCCAGGCTCAGACAACAGAGATTTCTCCCAGTTTGCCTCAAGAGGACAGGAAGTATGCTGGCTAGTTGTAGTGTCTAGCAGCCGCTTTGTACAGCGAACATGTGCTCTGCTTGTCAGCAAATTAACCTAAACTTTAATTTTACACAATACTGCCAACTGTGCAACCAGCTGGTCCCTTGACCTGCAGGAAAGTGACGTCAATGTTGGAAAGAGGCTGAGAAAGACACAACAACCAGGAGTTCTCTTGCACAGTCATGCTTTTTCTCATGCACGATGGCTGCCTCACTTGTGTGCGTGCATTCGTTCTTTCTTCTCCTGCTGTTTTTATTTTCTGTTCTGCCTGATGTTTTCCTTCTCTTTCAAAACCCCGTTCCTCCCTACCACCAGCCCCCACCCCCGCTCCCTGCCCCAGACCCCCCGCCCCCCTCATCCCCGCCCCCCCCCTCCAGCCTCTCCCCAGCCCAGCTATTTCCATTTTGTTCCCTATCTCCCCCAACAAAATGCAGCTTTTACCTCCTCAGTGGAGAAAGGTAGATTTCGGGCTTTGATGTAATGGGTGAGCCAGGTGACCCCCGGGTGGCAGAGGTCATTGTGGATGACATTTAGGCGGTCGCTCTGTGCGCTGGCGCACGTCCCGCGGGATAGGGCATCTGGGGGCTCGTTGAGCTTCCCCGGTCGATACTTAATATCATAGCTATAGGTGGAGAGTTCGATTCTCCATCGCAGAATTATATCGTTTTTAATTTTGCCCTTTTGCGAGTTGTCGAACATGAAGGCAACCGATCTTTGGTCGGTGATGAGGGTGAACCTCCTACCTGCGAGGTAGTGCCTCCAGTGACGAATAACCTCCACAGTGGCTTGTGCTTCCTTTTCGACTGCCGAGTGTCGGAGTTCCGAGGCAGAGAGGGTTCGGGAGAAATATGCGACTGGTCTCCCTGCCTGATTTAATGTGGCTGCAAGAGCTACCTCTGAGGCATCGCTCTCAACCTGAAAGGGGGTGGATTCATCCACCGCCCGCATGGCCGCTTTGGCGATGTCCTCCTTGATGAAGTTGAAGGCCTGGCGCACCTCAGCTGACAGGGGAAATAGTATGGCCTTAAAGAGTGGGTGGGCTTTGTCCGCATATTGAGGGACCCACTGGGCGTAATAGGAAAAAAATCCCAAGCACCGTTTGAGGGCCTTGGGACAATGAGGGAGAGGGCGTTCTAAGAGTCCGGTCCGGGTCGGGGCCCAGGACTCCGTTTTCCATGACATAGTCGAGGATGGCTAGTCTGGTCGTGCGGAAAACGCATTTCTCCTTGTTATATGTTAGATTTAGTTTCTGAGCCGTCTTGAGAAAACGGTAGAGGTTGGCGTCGTGGTCCTGCTGGTCATAGCCGCAGATGGTAACGTTATCCAAGTACGGGAACGTGGCCCGCAGCCCGTACTGGTCCACCATTCGGTCCATTGCTCGTTGGAACACCGAAACCCCATTTGTGACGCCGAAGGGAAACCGGAGGAAATGGAAGAGGCGGCCATCGGCCTCGAATGCCGTGTAGTGGCAGTCCTCCAGGCGGATTGGGAGCTGGTGGTATGCAGACTTCAGATCCACCGTGGAAAAAATCCGATACTGGACGATCTGGTTAACCATGTCTGCAATCCTGGGGAGGGGGTACGCGTGTCGAGGAGCGTAAACCTATTAATGGTCTGACTATAGTCTATGACCATGCGGAATTTTTCCCCGGTCTTGACGACCACCACCTGAGCTCTCCAGGGGCTGTTGCTGGCCTCTATGATCCCCTCACTGAGGAGCCTTTGGACCTCCGATCGGATGGGCACCCTATCCTGCAGGCTGTATCGCCAGCTGCGAGTGGCTACGGGTTTACAGTCCGGGGTGAGGTTGGCAAAGAGGAGGGAGGGAGATTCGCAACGTGGCTAGGCTGCAGATAGTGAGTGGGGGTGGGGGTCCGCCGAAACTGAGGGTGAGACTCTTGAGATTACATTGAAAATCGAGTTCCAATAAGAGTGGAGCGCAGAGTTCAGGCAGGACGTAGAGTTGGAAGTTAGAATAGCTAGCGCCTTGGATTGTGAGAGTCGTGGCAGTGCGCCCTTGGATCTGAACAGAGTGGGAGCCCGAAGTGAGGGAGATAGTTTGCCGCGCAGGGAAAACGGGGAGCGAACAGCGTCTTACCAGATCTGGGTGTACGAAGCTCTCAGTGCTCCCGGAGGCGAAAAGGCACGGCTTTGATTTGGACCATCGCCATCGAGTTGTGGAGGTGCTTTGGGCGCGATTGGTCCAGTGTGACCGCGCTGAGTTGCGGGTAGTCGGCGGCTCGATCAGCTGTGCTGGAGTGGCCCCGTGATGACTGCCCTCTGAGTTCGTAGTTGTCGAGGTACATTTCAGAGTTTGGAGGGGATGGATCCCTAGATGGCCGCCCCCATGAGTCGCACATGGCATGCCGCATGGAGGAGGATTGCCAAGATGGCCGCCCCCATGAGCCGCACATGGCCGGCCGCATGGAGGAGGATTGCCAAGATAGCCGCCCCCATGAGTCGCACATGTTGGGTGGGGGCGGAGTCGGCATACAGGCTGCAGTATTTCGGGGCCTGCAGGCCTGTGAATTCGGGGAACGAGTGCTTTGTGCCGTGGGAGGGTTAGAGGCTGGGGCTTTCTTCGCCAGACCCACTCTGGCATAGTGTCCTTTTCGCCCGCAGCTGCTGCAGGTCGCGTTGCGGGCCGGGCAGTGCTGCCGCGGGTGCTGGGGCTGGCCACAAAAGTGGCAGGCTGGGGCAGCATTGTGGCTGGGCGGCCGCGCGGCGCAGGCCTCGGGGAGTCGCTGGTCAGGGGCCCATGACAGGGTCGCGGGGTCCGTGGGGAACTAGGTGAGGCTGCGAAATGAGACCTCCATAGTCGTAGCAAGTTCAACAGTATCTTCAAGATTTTGGGCCCCCTTTTCCAGCAGTCGCTGGAGCACGTAATTTGATCTCAGGCCTGCAATAAAGACATCGCGGACAGCAAGTTCTCTGTGCTCTGCAGCAGTTGCAGCCTGATAGTTACAGTCCCGAGATAGAGTTTTTAGTTCTCTGAGGAATTCTTCGAGTGATTCCGTAGGCCGCTGGTGGCGAGTAGTAAACACGTGTCGTGCGTAGACCTCATTTACAGGCCTCACATACATTTTGTCGAGTAGCGCTAGGGCTTCAGTATATGAGCCGGTACAGTTTAGTTGAGTGGAAATTCTGTGGCTTACCCTCGCGTGCAGTTGGCTAGGTTTCTGCTCCTCCATCGTTTCAGCTGTGCTTGCTTCAGCCAGGTAGGCTTTAAAACACCGGAGCCAATGCGAAAAGATTTATTTTACCTCTGCATCCTGTGGGTCGAGTTCCAATCGCTCAGGCTTGAGGGCTGATTCCATGATTTTTCCTTACTGTTTCTTAAGTAGATTAAATTGATGAGACCATCAATTCACAAGGCACGTGCTTTAAGATATGAACAGTGGTTTTAATCTACTTACAACAGAGCCAGCCTGTAACACGATGAACCCTGGATGAACTGGTCGGCTGGCTCTGGGCATCGATCTTTATACAGCAGTCCAGGGGGAGGAGCCGTGAGCGGAGCCAAGGTTGGAGCCCTGTACAAACTCCTATGCATTCCCAGTGCTACTCCCCCTAGTGGTCGGGCAATGCAACTGCGCTTACAATAATATGGTATCATATATATTACAGTGTGAATTACATTCACCACATAATGGCAATTGAACCTCAGAGGGAAAATCCAGCCCATTATATTTTTCAGTTTTTCAAAATATTTATTTCATGTTTTTGGCTTTTCTCCCTTCCTCCAACACTTTGTTCATTCTCATTAACTCTCTTCCTGAATCTAATTTGACTTGATGTTTCCTTCTCCATTCTTTATACCGTTTCTTTCATTATCCTTAAAATCTCATTGGTTATGGTGATAGACTGTCAGACCCAACATTGACAAAGGCACCAGTAAACCCCACACCTCCACTGTATTTGGCAGGTGGGAATGGAGGCAATGAATAAAATGGGAGTCCACATTTTGTACATCGGGATGTCCTGTTCAGAATGTCCCCACACCCCGCCAATGTCGTAATAGGGTTCCTGCCATGAATGGTCAGGAGCCCCTTTACCATATATTATAATATCATTGGCGGGTTTTGCCACCCTATTATCCCCTCACATTAGATAATAGCAGGCTTTACAACAGCTTTTGACAAACAGGGATCTGGCAAAGAGAATATACAGGAGATGCACAGATAAATACAGCCCCCAGGGGGACAGGGCCATGCCCGGGTAGTATCCAAATAGTGCCTGGGCACTGCCTGCTGGCACTTCACCCTGAAGGGGCAGAGCCAGGGGGCTCAGTACCCGGTGGCGGGGGGGGGGGGGGGGGGGGGGGGGGGTGGAGGGGGGGCTGTTGGGGAGGTCGGTGGAAGAGGTTTCCTAGGCCGGATTCTCCAAACCCGAGGCAGAGTGTACACACCGTTGTAAACGCCGTCGCGTTTTGCGATGGCATTAACGGGCCCAGCTCCCACGATTAATTCTGGCCACTCCAGGGGGCCAACACAGCACTGGAGCAGTTCGCACCGCTCAGCTGCAGATCCCAGTGTGAACGATGCACCGCGGGATCCGCGCATGCGCAGATGTGCCGGCGCCAATGAGGACATGCGCAGTGGCACCGGCGCCAACGCGCGCATCCACAGTGGCCTCCTTCAACGTGCTGGCCCCGACGCAACATGGCGCAGGACTACAGGGGCCGACGCGTAGGAAAGGAGGCCCCCAGCAACAGAGGCCACATAGGAGGCCCCCCCCAGGGTCGGACCCCACCCCCAACGCCACCACCTGACCCTTACACGCCGAGGTCCCGCCGGCCCAGAGCAGGTTAGAACAGCGGCGGTGGGTCACGGATCTTTGCTTACGGCCGCTCGGTGCATTCGGGCCGGAGAATCGGTGGCCGGTCGCGCAGAGTGGCTCGCGACTGGTGCCACGCCAACCACGCCGGCTTGCGGAGAATTGCGTGCCGACATAGGGGCGGCGTGGCGCAATTCGCGCGGCCCGCAAGTGATTCTCTGTCCCGACACGGGGCTGGAGAATCGGAGCAACTGTGCCACGACCCCCCAACGCCGGCACGCGATTCTCCAAGGTGCGGCGAATCGGCACCATTTGCGCTGGTGCATTTGGCGCGCGCTGGAATCGGCGGGGCCCGCCGATTCTCCGGCCCGAATGGGCCGAGCGGCCGCTCCAATACGACAGAGTTCCGGCACCATTGTTCACTCCTGGGAACTGCCGGCGGGAACTCTGGTGGAACGCTCGGGGTGCGGCCTGTGGGGGAGGGGAGGGGGGCAACCTCACCGGGGGAGGGGGGCCTCCAATGGTGTCTGGCCCGCGATCGGGGCCCACCGATCGGCGGGCCAGCCTCTCTGTCAGCGGGCCTCCTTTCCTCCACCAGCAATGTTATATCCCTGCGCCATTGTTGTGCGGGGCGGCCTGGGGGCCACTGCGCATGCGCTAGTTGGCGCCTGCCCAACTGCGCATGCGCGGGGCCCAAGGCGCCCTGTCTTTTATGCTCCGAGGACCTGCCCCTGCAAATCGTGCCATGCCCCTGCCAGCCACACTGAGGCCCCAGAATGGGGTCTGGGAATGGGCGCTGAGGCTGGAGTAAAACACTCCGGTTTTTATTCCAGCGTCAGCACTTAGACTCCCGTTGGGAAAATCCCGACCCTGTGTCTGTGAAGGGGTATGTTTGAGGGTGGATTCCCCATGTCTGTTGGGGGGGGGGGGGGTTGGGGGAGAGGCGTGTGCATGAGGAAGGTTCCCAGTGCCTTTGGTGAGGGCAGCGGGGATGGGGGGGGAGGAGGCGTGTGTGTTGGGAGCGGATTCCCCGTCTCCATGAGGAGGCCCGTTTCTTATTTTTATCATGTTTAGATCGGGGCTCCCTTTTAAAACAGTGCCCCAATCTCTTGATGTTGCTGCTGAGGTAGGTTCACTCAGAGCCTGCCCTGCCAATGTGACATCATGGGATCTACCTCCAGGATTTTTTTGAACAAGTGTCAAAAATTATGTTGGGAAAAGCGGGCAGGGAGCCGACGAGCTACACGCTCCTTTTCCAGCCAGATTCACACTTAGTCAAAAAACAGAAAATTCCAATCCAAGAGTCTACGAAAGGGTTTAGATAGGTTAAGTGAGTGGAGAAAAAAATGGCAAGGTGGACAATAATGTGGGAAATGAACGCATCCACTTCGGCAGGAAGAATAAAAAAGCAGAGTATAATATAAATGGAGAAAGATTGCAAAACTCTGCGGTATAAAGGGATCTGCGTGTCCTGGTATATGAATCACAGCAGATTAGTGTGCAGGTGTGACAAGTGATTAAGACAAAAAGAAAATTACCTTTTATTGCAAGGGGAATGGGATTTAAAAGTAGGGTTATTTCGCTAACTGTGCTGTGTACAGTTTGGTCTCCTTATTGTGAAAGGATTTAATTGTACTGGAATCAGTACAGAGATGGTTTACTTGGCTGATTCCTGGGATGAAAGTGTTCTTTTATGAGGAAAGATTGAAGAGATCAGGCCTGTATCCAATGGAGCTCAGAGGAATGGCCTTATAGAAACATATGAGATCCTGAGGGGACTTGCCAGGATAGATGCTGAGAGATGGTTCCCCTTGTGGCAGAGGCTAGAACAAGGGGACACAGTTTAAAAATAAGATGGAGATGAGGAGACTTTGTTCGCTCAGAGTCATTGGTCTGTGACAATTCTCTTCCCAAGAGAGTGATGGAGGTTGGGTCATTGAATATTTTTAAGACTGAGTGAGATAGATTCTCACAAGGGAAAAGGGTGAGATTTTCCATCTTCCGTCATCTTCCAGTTCGGCCTATGACAACACCCCCACCACGAATTTCCCCGTAGGTAGAGGGCACAAACAACAATGCAGAACATACCACTAGAGGGGGGTGTGTGGAAAATTCCACCTAAAAGGTATAGAGGGGTAGTCAGGAAAATAGAGTTGAGGCCACAATCACATCAGCAATGATCTTAGCAAATGGGGGAGCCAGCTCGAGGGGCCGAATGGCGAGCTCCTGCACCTAATTTGTATCTTTGAACACTTAGTCATTTCCACAGTGCTGGCTTAATAATTAACAATATTTATAACACTATTAATGCAATTGAATTATAGAAATACTTGTCCACGTTCAACTTCACTTTCAAGAGATGGAGCTTGCTTTATGGAGATTTATTTGCCTGGGTGTTTGTGGAAATGGTTTGAGATGGGCATAATGCAAAGGGATGAAAGAATAAATTGCATCCAAAACAAGGACAACATTTTTTGCAAGTACATAAATGGTCTCAAGTGATTCGCCCAAGCTGGATCATTGTGGATCATCATTGTGTGGCTCAGAGATTTCTTTATATCCTTTACAAATAAATGTTTTTATGTTATTAATTAATCTGAAATGTATATATTAAATGAGCCTCTAGTGCAGTAGGATTTAGGAAGCCATTCACTTTCAGTGACCATTGCTCCTCGAACAGCAAAATAAATACAGAAGCACTTGGGCGTTGCTGACCGATTATTTGGGAGTATGGGGTATTTTGTGTTTTGTGCAGATGGTGCTAATTTATGACACGTAGAATGCATAGCACAGGATCAAGAGCCAGAAAGCTCCATGAATGTTGTTTTTAAAATCCATTCTCAGGATGTGGGTGTCACTGACAAGGCTTGCGTTTATTGCCCATCCCTGATTACCCCAGAAGGTGCGGTTGATTGCTTTTCTGAATCACAGAACTGTAATGGTGATCCCTTAGCTTTTTCCACCCACCATACCAATGAGGACTAAAACAGTAGGAGAGAAAATGTTTGTTATCTGTGCCTTTGTGCAAGCATATTTATATCATAAGATGGAACAAGGGTCATTTTGTAACACCAGATTAATAAAATCTAACTCTATAAAAATCACTTTCTGTAAACGCAATGCCATATTCTATCAAAAGACCAGTGTTGATTTAGACAAAGATCTTTGATAGTAAAGTATAACGAGCAGTGTTAATAGACAAATCTTGTATTCCTGAAATAACCCAGTCTGATGATACCACTTTAGTTATGATGTTGCCATTTAATTTGTTTGAGAAGTAACACAACAGTATTCAAGTTACAACTGATTACTACATTCTCTGGTTACTTTGTGATGGTCATCACTTATTCCAGTAGCAAACCTCATTAGTGGTATTTAAAAGGCTCTGACATTCAATTGTATATAGTCCAGTCTGATTCAAAGTTGCTTATTTCAAAATACTGCCGATCAATGTTTTTAGTGCAAAATTTGTAACATACAAAGTTATTTTGATTTGTTTCCTAGATTTAAAGTCAAATAGTACTGACTGAGAGATGTAGGAAACTGTAATGTTTGCCAAAGATATATAAAGGATATTACTGCCATAGAGGGAGTGCAACAAAGGTTCACCAGACTTGCTCCTGGGATGCAGAGCGATTTGGCAAACTAGGCCTATATTCTCCAGGGTTCCAAAGAATGAGAGGTGATTTTATTGAAACCTACAAAACACTTAAAGGGATAGACAGGGCCGATGCGGGTAAGATGTTTTTCCTGATTGGGTAGTGTCAAACTAGGGGACACAATTTCAAAATAAGGGGAAGCCATTTAGGACCGAGATGAGGAGAATTCTTTTATACTCCGAGGGTTGTGAATCTTTGGAATTTTCTGACCCACAAGGATGTGGAAGCTCAGTCATTGAGTATGTTTAAAGCACAGATTGACAGATTCTGAGGTACGAATGACCAAATACCAAAGCCATAAAGGGATTATGGGGCTAGTGAGGGGAAAAAGGCAGTGAAGTGGATCATCAGACATGAATTATATTGAATGGCGAAGCAGGCTTGAAGGGCTGAATGGCCTTCTCCTTTTCCTGTGTTCCTCACAGACAATATTGGATTGGGTGTCTATTCACCCCTCTTGCTTTTATTTTCCATTGATCAAAATTATCACTCATTTTATGTCATCACTGAAAATTAAAGTAAATCCCAAGTTATTTTCCAATCATAACTGTGCATCTTTTTTTTTGGATAGCATCTGTGGTGATTCTCTGCTTCACATTTACACTCTCCTCTGGACACATATTTTGTTTCTTTATTTTTCCCATTACTATTCCTTTTTGCCCTGCATTATATCATCCCTTTTTTGCATTTAATCTCTCCTACCGTCTGCCCAGTCACAGGTGCTCCGTCTCTTTCTTTCCCTCTTTCCCCACCCCCAGTCCTTTCTTAAAACCTTCCCCTTCTTTCAGTGCTCTCAGTCCTGACAGAGGCCTGCAGTGTTAATTCTGTTTCTCTCTCCACGGATGTTCCCTGACCCGCTGAGTATTCCAGCATTTTCTCTTTCCATTTCAGATTACCAGCACCCATGGTGCATTGCTTTAGTGTGAGGTTTCTTGAACTGAATGTGGTGATCGGCCTGGAAGCAATATCATAGTTGGATGGTGTAGGACCTCCAACCAGCAGGTGACGATGCAAACACATCATGCGGACTCAAGACGGTGGTCATCTGACCAGGGATTCCCATATCAGTGGTGACACATTCAGCCGTCAGCAGAAGGTTGCAGATGGTAGTAAAACATACAGGTGAATAGTCGATGCGAGATATAGTTCCAGAGGAGTAATAAGGAGACTCCATGATAACGTGCTCTGTAACAGATTGCTACCTTACCACACGAGACTCAATAAAAATCCTGGTTTGGACAAGTCAAGGTTTTTGGTGGATTCCTTTCAAAAGTACAGAAGACCAAACACAACACTGAAGGCTATTGTTACTGTTTTATTCTGCTGATCTTGCATTGCGTGTTCGCATCTCAAATCAATGGCAGTTAATGTCTTGAAGCAAACAAACTGCTCAGTCTCTATACTGACCTGACCTTAGAATTGTATTTCTTTTAAAGTTTTCATCTAAGTTCAGCTATAAGTTTGCCAAACTGTAAGAACATAAGAGCAAAAGAACTAGGAGCAGATGTAGGCAATTCAGCCCCGCGAGCCTGCACCGCCATTCAATACGAGCATGGCTGATCTCATCTCAGCCTCAACTCCACTTTCCTGCCCATTCTCCATAAACCTTCAACCCATCACTAATTAACAATCTGTCTAACTCCACATTAAATTTACTCAATATCCCAGCATTCACCGCACTCTGGGATTATGAATTCCACAGGTTCACAACCCTTTGAGAGAAATTATATTTCCTCATCTCTGTTTTAAATCTGCTACCCCTCATTGTAAACATCTTGTCTACAATGAGGCAAAATCCGCTCAACGTCTACTTTGTCAAAACCTTTTATCATCTTATAGACCTCAATTAGCTCTCCTCTCATTCTTCTAAATATGAGAGACCATAGGCCTAAACTGCTCAATCTCTGTTCATAAGACAAACCCCTCTCTCTGGAATCAATGTAGTGAAGCTCCTCTGAACTGCCACAAATGAAACTGCATCCCTCCTCAAATATGGGGACCAAAACTGTACACAGTACTCCAGGTGCAGTATCACCAATGCCTTGTACAATTGCAACAACACTTCCTTACTTTTAAACTCTATTCCTTCAGCTATAAAGGCCCAAATTCCATTTGCATTCTTTATTACCTGCTGTACCTGCAGACTAGGTTTTTGCGATTCATGCACGAGGACACCCAGATCCCTCTGCACCAAACACTCTGAAGTTTCTCTTTAGATTGCCTTTATCCACATACAACTGGAGGTATGTGAGAATCACTTTGAGTCACATGAAAACATTTGTTGAATGATGGGTCTAATATTAACAATTTTTTCCTTTTGCAAACCTATAAGTTATTCAAAAAATAGAAGCACTTGGAAGGGATGGTGGTAACCTGGGAACAAAATTGACTGAGGGATGGGAGCCAGAGATTAGTGATGAATGGATGTTTATCTGTTAGAAAATGAGTTTGCCATGGGATTCCACCAATGCCTGGTATTAGGATCATTTGCATGTCTGCAAGACATAACGGGCTACAAGATGAAGGCATGTAAAATCACCGGCTCCAATGCACTCCTCCCTGATGAGCTCAACGCAGTCTATGCATGCTTTGAACAAGAGGTCAGCGAGAGCAAGCCCTCCACCCCAGAAGCCTCGGATGAACCTGTATCAGAGATCACCTTTGCAGACGTCAGAGCAGCCTTCTCGAAGGTCAACCCTCGGAAAGCCACTGGCCCAGATAAGGTACCCGGATGGGCACTCAGGCCTTGCACGGATCAGCTGGTGGGGGTATTCGCAGACATCTTCAAACTCTCTTTACAACAATCTGAGATTCCTGTCGCTTCAAGAAGACAACCATCATCCCTGTACTAGAAAAAAGCCAAGCAGCATGCCTTAATGACTATCGTCCAGTGGCTCTGACATCCATCATCATGAAGTGCTTCGAAAGGTTAGTCATGGCAAGAAACAACTCCAGCCTCCCGGATTGCCTTGATCCACTACAGTTTGCCTACCGCTGCAACAGGTCCACAATAGACGCCATCTCCATGGCCCTGCACTCTACCCTGGAACACCTAGATAACAAAGACACCTAAGTGAGACTCCTATTTATCGACCACAGCTCAGCCTTCAACACTATCATTCCTATGAAAATCATCGCCAAACTCCATGGCCTTGGCCTCGGCTCCTCCCTCTGCGACTGTAACCCTAACCCTAACCCTAGGATAGGCAACAACACCTCCTCCACGATCATCCTCAACACCGGTGACCCACAAGGCTGTGCTCTCAGCTCCCTACTATACTCCTTGTACACCAATGACTTTATGGCCAAATTACCCTCCAACTCGATTTTCAAGTTTGCTGATGACACCACAGTAGTGGGTCGGATTTCAAACAATGACGTGACAGAGTACAGGAATGTGATAGAGAATCTGGTGAACTGACAATAATCTTTCCCTCAATGTCAACATAACAAAGGAGATTATCATTGACTTCAGGAAGCATAGTGGAGAACATGCCCCTGTCTACATCAATGGGAACGAAATAGAAAGGGTCGAGAGCTTAAAGTTATTAGGTGTCAGATCACCAACAACCTGTCCTGGTCTCCCCCCATGCCGACACTATATTTAAGAAAGCCCACCAACAACTCTACTTTCTCAGAACACTAAGGAAATTTGGCACGTCATCTACGGCTCACCAACTTCTACAGATGCACCATAGAAAACATTCTTTCTGGTTGTATCACAGCTTGGTATAGATCCTGCTCTGCCCAAGACTGCAGGAAATTACAAAAGGTCGTGAATGTAGCCCAATCCATCACGCAAACCAGCCTCCCATCCATCGACTGTCTACAATTCCCACTGACTCGGAAAGGCAGCCAGCATAATTAAGGACTCCACGCACCCCGGACATACTATCTTCCACCTTCTTCCATCAGGAAAAAGATACCAAAGTTTGAGGTCACGTGCCAACCGACTCAAGAACAGCTTCTTCCCTACTGTCATCAGACTTTTAAATGGACCCACCTCGTATTAAGTTGATCTTTTCTCTACACCTTGCTATAACTGTAACATTATATTCTGCAGTCTCTCCTTCCTTCCCTATGTACGGTATGCATTGTTTGTACAGCATGCAAGAAACAATACTTTTCACTGTATACTAATAAATGTGACAATAATAAATCAAATTTTTAAAAAATCATTTGCTGGACTTTTATTTGGATTTGGTACAGTCCCCTTCTATGCTATAAGACTCCTGATTCCAAGGCTATGGAATTATGACTGCCACAGTCATCGTTGTTAGCCTCGACAGTATGGCACACAGTAATAGTTGTCAGCGAATGACTATTCCCATGGTTAGATCATTAACAACAATTTTTAAAATTCTGACTGAAATAAATTAAATAGGAGAGATAGTCTGGGGTGTGTGGGGGGGGGGGGGGGGGGGGGGGGGGGGGGGGGGGGGTTGGCACTTGTATTCACTGAATGTAGAGTGCACAAAAGGTTTGCATTGTGCTTCATTATGCAATATACCGAGCAGTTTCCATCCATCATGCCAAGCACATAGAATTTACAGTGCAGAAGGAGGCCATTTGGCCCATCGGGTCTGCTCAGGCCATTGGAAAGAGCACCCCACTTAAGCCCCACAGCTCCACCCAATCGCCGTAACCCAGTAACCGCACCTAACCTTTTTGTTTGGACACTAAGGGCAATTTAACATGGTCAATCCACCTAACCTGCACATCTTTGGACTGTAGGAGGAAACCGGAGCAACCGGTGGAAACCCACGCACACAGGGGGACAACTTGCAGACTCTGCACAGACAGTGACCCAAGCCGGGAATTGAACTTGGGACCCTGGCGCTGTAAATCAATTGTGCTAACCATTGTGCTACTGTGCTGCACCTCCCAAGTACTATCTGGTTTTGCTCAAGCAAACGTCCTCAACCATCACCTTCATGGAGAATTACTTTAGATTTATTATAGTTTGTACATTTTGTATCAATGGCAGGATATTCTTTCGTAGGATGTGGACATCACTGGACATCACTGGCAGGGCCAGCATTTGCTTGCTCAGCTATTTCATAGGAGCATTTCATAGACAGCAAAGTTGATGTGGGTCTGGAGTCACGTGGATGCCAGACCAGGTAAGGACGGCAGATTTCCTTCCCTACAGGACATTGGTGAACCAAGTGAGTTTTTATGACGATTGTTTCATGGTCAGCATTGAACATTTAATTCCAGTTTTGTATTGAATTTATATTTCACCACCTGCCATATGGGATTCAAACCCGAATTCCCATAAGACCATAAGACATAGGGGCAGAATTAGGCTACTCAGCCCATCGAGTCTGCTCTGCCATTTTTCTCATCCTCATTGTCCTGCCCTCTCCCCGTAACCCCTGATCTCCTTATTAATCAAGAACCTATGTATCTCTGTCTTAAAGACAATCAGTGATTTGGCCTCCACAGCCTTCTGCGACAAAGAGCTCCACAGATTTACCATCCTCTGTCTGAAGAAATTCCTCCCCATCTTTGTTTTAAAGGATCTCCCTTTAATCTGAGATTGTGCCCTCTGGTTCTAGTTTTTCCTACAAGTGGAAACATCCTCTCTACGCCCACTCGATCCAGGCTTCGCAGTACCCTGTAAGTTTCAATAAGATCCCCGCTCATCCTTCTAAATTCCAACGAGAACAAACCAAGAGTCCTCAACCGTTCCTCATATGATAAGTTCTTCATTCCAGGGATCATACTTGTGTACCTCTTCTGGGTCCTTTCCAAGGCCAGCAAATCCTTCCTTAGCTACGGGGCCCAAAAGTGCTCACAATATTCCAAATTCCCGGAGCATTGCACTGGAACTCTGGGTCACTAGTCCAGTGAAAATACCATTAAACCCCCACCACCTTGCTTCAGATTACATCTGTATGTTGAAATGGGATATGTGCGGACAGCTGGTAGATCAGGAAGTGGGTACATAATACAATAAGTAAAGTTTAGTAAACCTTTGAGCAAAGGAAATGTTTTTGGCTGCTTTGTTTCCTATTGATTTGTTCTGGCCTGCATCAGTAGTTTGGAATATAAGAATCAGGAGTTTTACTGGGTTTGTTTAAGATGAGAGTACTTTATTTACTTGTTTATTTATTTTTCCCTTTGCCCTTACTCGGATCTATTTTTCTGTCTGTTATTGAGATGAAGGAACTCTCCCCTTCTGTTTAGCAGTGGGTTTGATGTTATTCAAACTGCTTTTCTGTAGCATTGTGCGGACAGATCTTTACCACAGTTCAGTCTCAAATAGCCAGCACCTGAACAGCTAGTTATTCATATATGCTTGGCTCGGTGATGGGCTGAAAGCTGTAATGATAAGGGTCCACATCAAATTGCTTCATAAATATTTCCTTTTGGCCCTGGCCGTATAATCAATTCCTGGCACAAAATGGACTCGTTCCTGTTCGGAACATGAAGAACAGCAATAGGCCATTCAATCCCTGGAGCCTAATCTGCCATTCAATCCTGCACTTTAGCCCCATCTACCTGCCTTTGACCATTAAACTTCTAATTCCAGATTTTTATTGAATTCAAATTTCACCACCTGCCATGGTGGGATTCAAACCCTTACCTGATAACAATCTATTTATCCCAGTCTTCAAAGCTTAAGGTGTCCCAGCATCTCTTGCCTTTTAGTGAAGATAATTCCAGATTCTGCTACCCTTTTTGTGGAACAAAACTACTTCTAATCTTGCTCTTGAGTTGCCTTGTTCTAATTAGAAGATTATATCCCTTCCATAGATCCATAGAATCCTTACAGTGCAGGAGGAGGCCATTCGGCCCATTGAGTCTGCACTGACCTTCTGAAAGAGCCCCCTACCTCAGCCCATCCCCCACCCTAACCCTCTAACCCCACCTAACCTGCACATCCCCGGACACTAAAGGGTAATCTTTCATGGGAAATCCACCTAACCTTCACATCTTTCAACTATGTGGGGAAATCCACACAGACACGGGGAGAATGTGCAAACCTCACACAGACAGTCACCCAAGGTCGGAATTGAACCCGCGTCCCCGGCGCTCTGAGGCAGCAGTGCTAACCTCTTTCTCCCCCTGCTGCCCCTCCCCACCGTGCTCCTACCCTTCTCTTGCCCCCCTTTTCCCCACCTCCTTCTCAATCTCTCTCACACCCACACATTCATAATCTGTCTCATTCACTTCCCATTCTTCTGTGGTTTTTGCTCCTCTGAATGTTTGTTTCCCCTTCCTAGCAAACTACAAGCCTGCTGTATATTCTCAGTCTCATTCTCCCTCAATCTGCAGTCTTTTATGGGATGGGGGCGTGGCATCGCATTTATCGCCCACTCCTAATTTCCCTTCAATTGAGGTCATTTAAGAGCCAACCACATGCTGTGGGTCTGGAGTCACAGATAGGCAAGACTTGGCAAGGACGGAAGATTTCTTTCCCTAATGGACATTCGTGAACCAGATAACTTTTAAAAAATAATCACTAATGATTTTATGGTGATCATTAGACTTTTAATTCCAGGTTTTTTCTAAAATTCAATTTTCACCATCTGCCAAGGTAGGATTCAAATTGGGTTCCCAGAGCGTTGCTAGCCCAGTGACAATACCACTACGCCACTGCCTCTCCAACAAAAACTATGTATTACCCAAGCTCCACTTTTTGATTTATAATAATCTCATTAGTGTCACAAGTAGGCTTACATTTACACTGCAATGACGTTACTGTGAAAAATACTTTCTCATCTCTCCCAGTCATTTCAACTTTGGAGGGTTTTACCTTTCACCCTCGTTCATTTTCAAAAGGTGCATCCTGCTTATGGGATATCCAGGTGTGATGTCCTGAATATTTGCTGCCAAATCGGAAAATCATGAGTGCCATTTTCTTTTCGCTAGCTCCGTAGGCTGGACGGTTGGTTCGTGATGCGGATTGACGCCAACAGCGTGGGTTCAACTTCGGTATCGGCTGAGGTTATCCACAAAGCCTTCTCAACCTTGCCCCTCACCTGAGGTGTGTTGACCCCCAGCTTAAATCATCACTGGTCAGCTCTCTCTCAAAAAAGGGGAGAGCTGCCTGTGGTCCTCGTGGACTATGGCGACTTCCGTTTTTGAACTTGCCTTTTATTTATTTTTTTAATTTACAGTACCCAATTCATTTTTTCCAATTAAGGGGCAATTTAGCGTGTTCAATCCACCTACCTTGCACATCTTTGAGTTGTGGGTGCGAAACCCACGCAAACACGGGGAGAATGTGCAAACTCCACACGGACAGTGACCCAGAGCCGGGATCGAACCTGGGACCTGAGCGCCGTGAGGCTGCAGTGCTGCCACTCCGCCATCATGCTGCCCTTTGAACTGGTTTAAATGAACAGCGATAAAATGATGAGGCAGAAAAAAAACAAGGGTAGAAGTAGCTCAGCAACAAATTTTGCACAATAATACATTGTAGTCATCACGGGATCAAAAAACAAACAAATATTATGTAAGAAACTAGAATCAAGCATCACTCACTGCCAAGTCTGCATAAATGATTGGCTGATGTACTTATCACAGGCAAATAATAGCAAATGCCTGAAGTTAGGAATGACATGATAATTGGCAGATGCTTTTCATGACAGGCTAAGGATAGGGTGGAATGAATAACCTTGGAGTGGGGAGTTATGTTTGAATTCATCCATCCGTATATACTGATATTGCAGCAGCTATCACTTGGAATTATTTGAGTCACCAAACTTGGAAATTACCCGTGTTTATAAACAGCCATAAGCGGGGAAGTGTTGTGAGTTGGGCTAGTGGAGGGCCCCAGTAGTTTTACGCCCTTTTATACAAATTTCATTTTTGATATTGAGCATGCTTCAGAAATGCTAATATAGCTGAAAGTGAAAAACAAATGACTTATTTCTGCTGTCGGGCCTTTTGATCTATTCAGGAAGTGATTTATGTCAGAAGGTGTATAAAACTGACCGGGCGCAATTCTCCGCTCCACACGCAGCGTGGGAGAATCGTGGGAGAGCCCCCCGACAATATTCACGCCCCTCTCGAGCCCCCCCTGATTGCCCCCCCCCCCCCCCCCCCCCCCCACCCCGGTTCGGAAGAATCGCCGCTCGCCGTTTTTCACGGCGACCGGCAATTCTCAGACATGGATGTGCCGAGCGGCCTGCCGTTCGCGGCCGTTTCACGACGGCGGCAAACACACCTGGTCGCTGCCATCGTGAAACGGGAGTGAGAAGCCCGTTTGGGGCTTGTAGGTGGCCTAGAAAGGAAAGAGCACCACGACTGTGCTCGGGAGGGGACAGGCCCGCGATCGGTGCCCACCCATCGTCGGGCCGGCGTCCAAATCGGATGCACTCTTTCCCCTCAGCTGAGGGGAAAGACGGCCACCGCGCATGCGCGGGTTCGTGCCGTCAGTGTCATGACGTCAGCCGCGCATGCGTGGGTTGGAGCCGGCCAACCTGCGCATGCGCGGCTGACGTCATTAGGCGCGCCGGCTGCGTAATTCTCGGCGCGACGCCCCCGCGGCCGAGATTTACGGAGCGCCGCTCCTAGCCCCACCGGGAGGGGAGAATAGGGTGCGAGGAGCGGCCTCCGAGGCCGTCGTGAAACCCGGCCGAGTTCACGACGGCCCTCCCGATTTTTCCCGGGAGCGGAGAATTCCGCCCATGTTTTGTATGTTGATTAAACAAAACCAATAAAAGATCCTCCATAATACACAAAATATGACAATTGTGCAGGACATATGCATTTATGGTAAACTGGTTATTCGTTATTTGGTTTCCTTCTCCTTCTTCTTTCCAAAATATAATGTCGGTTTTTTTTTGACCCAGACTTTAAAAACGAAAACAAATGTGTCTGTGTTTTTCTTGGTAGTTTGATAACTTAAAGATGAGCATGAGTGCCATTAGAGACTATCTCTTTGAAAGGCTGATGGTCCTTTGAAGAAAGGCAGCCTATCCAGAACACTGACATATTCTGACTTGGACCTGCTGTTTCTGTTTAAATTCACGGGTGTTATACTGAGTCTGTAACCAAATGCCATTTCTGAGGGAATATATAATAAGCGATGCATGAAGTGAGGGGCAACCCATCGGGGCCTGGGAGTTTGCACTAAAATGCACCGTTTATTCTTAGGATTGTTGTCACTGTTTAAGCATCAAGTGTGAACTGTCCAAAGCAAATAGTTTACTTTATGAGCAGATTGTGACAGGCTGAGTTGGAAACTGCATTTCTAAAGAGCCTCACCCATTGTACTTTTAGCTGACCACATAGTTTGTTCCATAAACACGGTCATGCTTCTGTTAAATCGAGTAGCATAGAGTTAACAACATGCAAAGACATCTGGCAAAAGCTGTGGGTGTTGACCGTGGCAGCTCCTAGTACCGTACCAGTCTGTACAAGGTAGTTGTCGCCCTCCTGATTTATCATTGCTTCAGACTTCGTGCTGGCATAATAGCAACTGTGGCTAATACACAAAATAGCCAAGATCTGCAGCTTATTATTCAGTGCCTAATGATGTGATGATTCATGGCATTGGCTTGGGGATTAGTTCCAGAAATATACAAGTCTTCTACCAGAAAGCACTTCTTCAGGGAAGATGTCAAATCATTGTGTCTTTATTAATTATTATTTTGACATCATCTAAAAGTAAAATTAAACATTTTTTTCCCTTTTACTTAAATCCAAGATTATTTTAAAAGTTCCTTGAAGCGTTTGGTTGTATCATTTTGGTTGGTTGAAGATGCAAAGTATGTGTAAAATATGAAAGCGTTTTCAATACACCTATTAGTTACATTTAAATATTTTGATTATGCTTCAATATTTTTTCATATAATTAACTTCCATTTACCATCTCCTAATTGGGCATTGGCACTCGCATTAAGTAAGATGTTTTGATCTTGAGTGCAGCTGTGAATCTCAATGCAGTAACACGGACGATTTTTATAGTTGTTCTAACGAGAGCACTCCTTTGTAGGTTTTAAAATCAGTCATGTCATCGCACATCAACTTCCTGACCTTTCTAAAGCACTAAAAATTAAAGTAACATTTAGAGAAGCAGCTCTTAGAAGTGCCAGGACATTACAACTGCCTCAGCAGATTTTCTCTACACGCTGTGATTTCATTGAATTACTGCGAAATGTGACACTACTTGCAAGTGCAATGAGAGTCCATCAATTTTTCTTCTGCTATTTCTAAATAAGTCTGGTCTCCTACGACTGTAATGATGGTGTGTCTCAATTCTGGTGTGAACTCTGTTCTTGCATTGCAACAGACGTTTCGCTCACTGGCTCCTTATTCCCAATCTCCAGAAGAATTCACTGACTTCAGTACTCTGCTGGTTTCCTTCAATGTTCCCACTCAGATGCATGTCTGACCTTTGTAATACAAGCATAACCACAGGACAGTCTCATGGTGTAAACATACCAAGAAAATAAGTGCATGACCTTTTTAGCAGTAGAAACGGACGGCCACAGGTATTCTGGAAGAATCAGACTGACAAATTTGGGTTCCAGGTGTTGATAATCCTTGTTTAATTTGAGTATCATTTGCAAGTTTGCAAAAACCGTGCTTGCAATTTAAAAGTCATACCTCTGCCTTTTTCCTTGAAAATGCATCACTTTCCCTCAAGCGGGTTTCACAAATAGAAGGCAGAGATTGGAAATTTTGTCATTTTCAAAACAGGACAAAACACTGCCATTGAAACAAATGAGCATTAGGTCTTGTGCACTTAAAAAGAATGTGTGGCATGGTACATCTCGCCGCAAGGAAAATTCAAATCTACAATATCATTAGAGAGGCGCTGTGCAGAAACAACCAGATACTTGAAATGTCATCTGCATGAACACGAGACTTTTGTTTTGCAAACTGTCTCTTTGCAAGGAAAAGAATGCCTTGTCTTATATATGGAAACTAATATTGTCAGGATCAAACCGGAAGGTCTGTTAACTATTCAGTTGATCTAGTTGGATCTGTCTAATCTATAAGGATATTAAGTCCTGGCAATTCACAGTTGTTTGATTTATATTCCATAGAATCCCTACAGTGCAGAAGGAGGCCATTTAGCCCATCGTGTCTGCACCAGCCTTCTGAAAGAGCACCCTACCTGTGCCCACTCACCCGTCCTATCCCCGTAACCTCACCTAACCTGCACATCTTTGGACACTAAGGGGCAATTTTTGCATGGTCAATCCACTTAACCTGCACATCTCTGGACATCTTTGATAGGTGTTAGCACTGAATGTTATTAATAACACCACAGTGCGCTAAATTAATTATTGCGGTATAACCGACGACATACGGAGATTTCTCTGTATCCTGTAACCATCCAGTACACTATTGATCGAACTTAGATAGACACAGCACAGGACACCTAGGTTCCTACACAGCTGTGGCGAAGCTTAAGCTATGTTGGCTGAGCTTTAACTAGGTATTTGCTCTGTGACAATGATTATTCTGTCCCGGGGAAAGGGCCAAGCTATTCAACATAATTGCAAATGTACAGTGTGAGTTGTTCAAATATGTGTGCTTAATTGGCAGCTTCTATTTGAATTGAACTGGCAGCTACTTAAACTCATTAAATCCTGTTGCAAGCAGCCGAGCTTCCTTCAAATCAGAAAGTCTATCTGCAATCTTTGAAGAGTTTCAGTCCGGAATCTCTGAAGAGGTAATTAACCCAGAAAATTTGCATAGATATCAAGAAAGTAAGAGAACAGAGAAAATTTATTGCGGTGTAGTTTTATGCAAGAGGTGTGGACTGGATATTCTTTGCTATTTGGTTAGAAGAGTTCAATAACTGCTGTAAAATTGTGGTGCATTGCTGTTTTGTGATTTTTTTTCTGTGATTCTGTTTAACACGTTTGTTTGGCAATTATAGTAGCTGGCCCCTTTAAGGGGGGTGTGTATTGGAAGGGTAATGTGACCTGACCGGCCAATGGGGAGCGAGCGCGGCGATTTTGGTACAGAGCGCGGGCTTTTGCAGCCAGTTGTCATCCTCATGCTGAGAATTAATACATTGTTTACTGTGCTGTGTATATTGTTGAATTTCCAATAAACCTGTCATTGTTAGTCAGCTAACTGGTGGTTGCCAATTATTGCATTTACTATATTGGCGACGAGGAAAACAATAGCGACTCAGATTGCAAGGAAGAAAGAATTTTGAAGGAAAGCTTGGTTGCAAAAGTTTCAGAACAAGTCTAATCGAGTCCAGCCTGCAAAAGAGCAAAAGTATTCATGCCTCTCTTCTGAAAATTAGAAGCTTTCGCCACTACTACAGACCGAGTACAACATGTGGAACGTTTCGAATATTTTAATGAAATAAAGGAGGAGGATAAGAAGAAACTGCTGACTTAATGTGGGACCCAGACATATAACTTGCACCGAAGTTTAACGCCCCCGGATGCTCCCGACATAAAGACATTTGCAGAGCTCACTAAGCTACCAGAGGGGCATTACCACCCTAAAGTAATATTATAACGGGACAAATTTAACTCCATGGGGAGAAGCCCAGGGGAAAGCATTGCAGCATTTGTAGCAAGGCGAAGACAATTCACGGAGCATTGCGATTTTGGGTCAGTATTGAGTGACATGTTAAGAGACCGATTTGTTTGTGGTATAAACGTTGGAGCTATACAGAGAAAATTACTAGCTGAATCGGAAGTAACTTTTAGAAAGGTGCTGGAAATGGCATCAGAGATCGAGAGTACCGAGAAGGGTGCCCAGGACCTGCAATATGCACAGAGCAATGAGGTCCACCAGTTAGGGCAGGAAGCTGCGAGCAACAGTAATGGCAGGAGTTGAGGTACTGGTTTAACTCGAGAGAATAACGCAGATGCCAGAAGAGCCACAAAGTATAGAAGATTTAAATAACAGCCGAGGAATAATAGCGTGCTATCAGTGTAAAGAAAGTCACTCCCCAGAAACATGTAGATTTAGAGATGTCATAGAATGATGGAATCCTTACAGTGCAGAAGGAGGCCATTCGGCCTATCGAGTCTACACCGATCCTCTGAAAGGCACTTCACCCAAGATCACTCCCCATCCTATCCCATTAACCACTTAATCTAACCTACACATCTTTATGGACACTAATGGGCAATTTAGTATAGCCAATCCACCTATAGCCAATCCACCTAACCTGCACATCTTTGGACTGTGGGAGGAAACCGGAGCACCCGGAGGAAACCCAAGCAGGTGCGGGGAGAAAGTGCAAACTCCACACAGACAGTCACCCAAGGCCGGAATTGAACACTGTCCCTGGCCCTGTGAGGCAGCAACTGTGCCACTCATGTGTGTGGATGAAAAGGACATTGGAGGCACAGGTATAAAAAGAAGCAAGACCTGCCCAGTATCAGCAGAGTAAATAATCCAGCCCAGTGCACAGCATGGAAGAATTGCCCAGCGGGTGAACGGAATGTTTTGGCGTTGAACAATGCGAGAGAGGGAAAAGAAGCCCCCATCACGGTGATGATGTTGGTGAGCCAGCCACTGAGGATGGAAGTGGACATATCAGCTAATGTTGTGAGTGAACTAACCTACCGCTAATCCCTAGTAGGGCAATTTAGCATATATTGATGGTCTTGTCTGGTTTGACTACCGGCACAATGGGTGGTGCCCAGTCGGCCCACTAGAAGGGGTTCAATCCCTGAGGTTAAAGAATACTGCAGCGAAGCTAGCTACATATACAGGTAAAGTCATAACTAGTAGTGGTGACCATGACTCCAGTTAGTTATAGAAAGTAGTCTGAACAGCTACCGTTGATAATGGTGTTGAGCCAAGGACCAAGTTTAATGGGGTGTGACTAGCTCCAGGGCATCAAGTTGAACTGGCTAGAAATGTTTTAGTTGAAATAATGTTCTAGGGCTTGCATGAAGCCCTAAAAAAAACCAAGATGTGTTCCAGGAAGAATTGGGGAAGATCAAAGGATTGCAAGCAAAAATCCATGTGGACCCAGAAGCAACCCCAAGATATTTTAGAGCTCCACTCATTAGTAGAGAAACTAGAGACAGAACTTAGGGTTACGGTTAGGGTTAGGGTTACCCTAACCCTCACCCTAATAAGATGACTGGAAGACTTGGAAATCATCAAGCCTGTATAATATGCCGAGTGGGCACCACCCATTGTGCCGGTAGTCAAACCAGCCAACACCATTCATATCTGCAGAGATTACAAGCTGACGGTAAATCAGGCCGCAAAATTGGATAGCTACCCCATCCTCAAAATAGACGATCTTTACACCAAGGTGGCTGGGGATGTGACATATACCATGTTGGACTTGAGCCACGTTTACCAACAGTTAGAACTGGATGGCACATCAAGGGGATATTTCACCATAAATACTCATAAGGGGTTGCACCGATATACACGTCTGACTTTTGGGATTTCATCGATGTGTGCCATCTTCCAGTGAACTATGGAAAAATCACTAAAGGGTTTTCCTAGGGCTGTCATTTATTTGGATGACTGAAGAAGAAAATCTGGTCAATTTGGACAAAGTTTTGAAGAGATCAAGAGGTGGAATTGTGCTTAAAAAGAGAAAAGTGCACCTTTGAGGTAAACAAGGGAGTTTATCTTGGTTATTGGGTGGATGCTCAGGTGCTACACCCCAGGAGGGACAAGGTGAGAGCAATTAAGGAGGCACCGGCCCCTAGGAACACCTCAGAACTCAAATCTTTCCTGGGGTTGGTCAACTATTGTTGGTAATTTCTCCCAAATCATAGAATCCTTACAGTGAAGAAGGAGACCATTCAGCTCATCGAGTCTGCACTGACCCTCTGAAAGAGCACCCTACCGAGGCCCATGCCCCAAACCTAACCCTGTCACCCAGTAACCACAACAATTGGACAATAAGGGCCAATTTAGCATGGCCAATCCACCTAACCTGCACATCTTTGGACTGTGCGAGGAAACCGGGGCACCAAGCAGACACGGGGAGAACGTGCAAACGCCACACAGACAGTGACCCAAGGCTGGAATTGGGGTCTCTGATGTTGTGAGGCAGCAGTGCTAAACATTGTGCCACCATGCTGCCCCAAATCTATCAACATTCCTCCTACCGTTGCATGTGCTGTCAACATTTGACAGGTGTTTTGGTAGGGCCCGTCAGGGGACAGGCATTTCCACCTATTCAGGAGTGGATAACTGGAGAGGATCAATTTAAATTGGCAGAAGTCAAAGAGATGGTGGAGGCAGTATTGGGATTGGATGCCGAACAGGCATAGTACAGTTAATGCAAACTCAGGCTCTCACCTCAAACGCAGCACGTTTGGGTAAGGGACTCATTAACAGTCTGATGTTGAACTTTGGTGGATAATTGCTTTCTTTCTGGGTAAAAGGTGATTGCCAGTTGCCTAGGAAGAACGAAGGTGATGGAGGGTGAAAAGTTCAATGAGAGAGCTTTCCACGCGAGGACAGGAAAAGCAGAAGGAAAATCAGTCTCCTTCCTCTGGACTCTCTTTCCCAACCACCATCTCTCCTCCAGCCTCGCATGTGGCTCTCCCGTGGACTCTCTCCTCTGCCATTAACCTACACGTGCATGGCCAGCTGAGGAACCACCAATCTTCAACAGTCAAACAGCCTCTCTGTGCTGGAGAGGCAGCCCAACGAGGCAAGTCACTGAAACTTGTTGGCAGACAGGATGTTTCTGCTGGGAGCCTGCTCAGAGTTCACATACAGTACACCTCCAAAACTTGGTTCTGTTGAAAACTCACACACCTGAAACATTAACCTCTTTCCACAGAGGCTGCCAGATCCGCTGGAGGGAGTATGGGGGGTGGCACGCGGTGTGGGTCGGCGTGAGGGGTGGGGATTTGAGGGCCTGATATTCAGTAAAAAAAACTGGACCAATATTCCTGCAAATGTAGGCAAGCATTCCATTTGCAGGGCGACCAACCATCTATGCCTTACCGGATCATTCCTTAATTTAGTCATTTGTCCCATGCCCCATTTTTGTTTGTCTTCCCGGGATTCCATTTGTCCCGTATTCCTACAGCGTACCATGGGCAGTGATCTGCGAAATGCTGGGCCTGTCTCCCCTTGCAGTTCGATCTGCGTCTGTCTTTGACGAGAAGCTGCGCTACCCTCCCACTGTTGACCACAAGCTAGATGCAGTGCTTTGGGAGAGGAACTGACTGGGAACATTACAGACACTCTGTCTACTTCTTTCATTTATTGAGTTGATTATCATTAAAGCACTATCTAATTGGCTGGCAGATCTCTCAGGCGGGACCCCCGCCCCCAAAGTGCAGATGGACGTCTTGGCTGCTGTCAATCAATGCTCATTAATTGAGCATCAATGACGCCCCTGCCATCCAACAAAATCAGGTCACAAAAACATTGGAGTGGCCTTAAATAAAGAAGATCAACACCTTTCTCCAGAGAACTATTGACACCTGTGCCATTCCTTGCTTCCTACCACAACAGGGCACAATTACTGCTGGCCATTTGATCAACATAGAACATACAGTGCAGAAGGAGGCCATTCGGTCCATCGAGTCTGCACTGACCCACTTAAGCCCTCACTTCCACCCTATCCCTGTAACCCTATAATCCCGCCTAAACCTTTTGGTCACTAAGGGCAATTTAGCATGGCCAATCCACCTAACCTGCACGTCTTTGGACTGTGGGAGGAACCCGGAGGAAACCCACGCAAACACAGGGAGAACATGCAGACTCCACACAGTCAGTGATCCAGCAGGGAATCGAACCTGGGATCCTGGCGCTGTGAAGCCACAGTGCTATCCACTTGTGCTATCGTGCTGCCCAATGATCACTGACAGATATGTTCCAATGAGCTTGTCCGAGCCCAGTGGCGCTGTTCTGCTGAAACCATCTAAATAAACAGTGATTATTGTCATTCTGGAATCCACCATTGCTTTTGGGAGCGCTCCTTCACATGCAGGAAACTGCAGGAATTTCCTGGGGGGGGGGGATCGCCTGAAAATTGTTCAAAACTTGTAGCATGATGCAAATTTAGATAACAACTCCTCCCACGTTAGCTATTTGTAAACATCACTCCGACCTGTGTAATGCATGGGCGGGATTCTCTGTTGGCTGATGCCAAAATCGCAAAACATGCTTGGGCGGCGAATAGGTACTGATGCCAAAATCACGCTGGGCGGCAACTTAGCGCCAAATCACAATTCCCTGTCACCTTGATAGTGGCGTCAATGCGGTCTGGGACGCACAAACAGTAAATACCATTTGCATGTCATCAACGGGCCTGATCCGGAAGTCTCTGGGGCATCCGTGATTATCCGCCTCCAATAGGCCAGGTTCCTGACGACGCAATTCACTTTTGCTTTTGAAAATCGTGAAACCAGCGTCACGCCAGATGAGAGAGGTAGGACACAGTGGCGAGACTATGGGCTGCCGGGCCAGACACTGACCGGGCTGGCTGGGGTTGGGGGGGCCTGCCAGGGCCGGGGGAGAGGTCTTCTGGCGGAACAGGCCGAGTGGCCGGGGTGACCCCCCATGGGACTGGGACGGTGTCCAGTTATGGATCGCCATTTTGGCCGGCCTGCAAGACAGCCATCTTTCTGCGCACCCCACTGACCACACACCTTGGCCCCAGGTTCTGCAGAGTGACACTGGCCTTATGGATGTCCTCAACTTCACCACCCTTTCATCCCACCTTCTGCCATACCCCACCCTCTGCAGCCGCCCAGTAAATGGACGACTGCCGGGCGTTCTGGGTATTTATACCCCGCTCTGGAGGCAGGGTTAACTCAGTCTCTCGACCAATCGGAGAGCCGTCACATGACTGGTCTCAACCAATTGGTCGAGAGGCACATGACCGACCAGGGCCAATGGTAAGCCAGTGTTCTGCACCAATGGCAGACAGCTATGCAAATCATACCACCACATTCACCCCTTGCGGAGAAAGAAGCCGGGGGGGGTATCAACGAGAGCAGGGGGGGGGGGGGGAGAGAACCGGTGGTATGAGTAGCAGCCAGAGAAGGGAGAAAAAAATTTTTTGGCTTCCCACTGGCCCAGACAATTAACAATAGTACATATTGTTCCAACCAGGTCCATGGAGTTGTTGTAAATTAAATAGACTCGATCAGCCTTTTCGTAGCCCGTGACGTCCTGGCAGACCGCCACAGTGGAGTTGGTGACGTTGGTTCAGCCAATGGTGGTGGTTCCGCTGATGTCCTGGAGTCCGGTAGCAATGGTCCTTGAACAGTCTCCGTCACCCGGGCTGGTGGTGGAGACGCCATGGATGGGGAAGGGTCTGTGGTGAAGGGGGGGAAGGCCGCAGCCGGTGGGTGCCAGGTCCCGGAGGGAGACCATGTCCTGCCGACCGTCGGGGTACTCCACATACGCATACTGCGGGTTAGCGTGGAGTAACTGGACTTGTTCCACCAACGGGTCGGACTTGTGCACCCGCACATGTTTCCGGAGCAAGATGGGTCCGGGGGCGGCCAGCCACATCAGGAGAGGGGATCCGGAGGACGACTTCCTGGGGAAAACAAGAAGACGTTCATGAGGTGTCTGATTTGTTGTAGTACAGAGGAGTGAGCGGATAGAATGTAGGGCATCGGGGATAACCTCTTGCCATCGGGAAATAGGGAGATCTCTGGACCAGAGGGCCAGTAGTACGGTCTTCCAGATGGTATAATTCTCCCACTCGACCTGCCCATTACCTCGAGGGTTATAGCTAGTCGTCCTGCTAGAGGCAATGCCCCTGTTGAGCAGGAATTGACGCAGCTCGTCGCTCATAAATGAGGACCACCGATCGCTATGTATGTATGCGGGGTAGCCGAACAGGGAGAGGATGGAGAGGAGGGCCTTAATGACGGTCGATGTGGTCATGTTGGGGCAGGGAATGGCGAAGGGGAAGCGGGAGTAGTCGTCGTTTACCGTCAGGAAGTAAATGTTGCGGTAGCTAGAGGGAAGGGGCCCCTTGAAGTCAATGCTGAGACGTTCGAAGGGGCGGGATGCTTTGATCAGGTGTGCGCGCTCGGGGCGGTAGAAGTGCGGTTTGCACTCTGCGCAGATGTGGCAGTCACGGGTTACTGTCCTGACTTCCTCGGTGGAGAAATGCAGGTTGCGGGTCTTTATGAAATGGTAGAAACGGGTCACCCCTGGATGGCAGAGGTCCGCGTGGAGGGAGCGGAGGCGGTCTGTCTGCACGCTGGCGCAGGTACCGCGGGACAGGGCATCAGGAGGCTCATTGAGCTTCCCAGGACGATACAAGATCTCATAGGTGTACGTGGACAACTCGATCCGCCACTGTAAGATCTTGTCATTCTTAATCTTGCCCCTTTGTGCATTATCAAACATGAAGGCTACTGACCGTTGGTCTGTGAGGAGGGTAAAACTCCTGCCGGCCAAATAGTGCCTCCAATGTCGCACCGCTTCGACTATGGCCTGGGCTTCCTTTTCCACAGAGGAGTGGCGGAGGTCGGAAGCCTGGAGAGTTCTGGAGCAGAAGGCCACGGGTCTGCCCGCTTGGTTCAGGGTGGCCGCCAGAGCTACTTCTGATGCGTCGCTCTCAACCTGGAAGGGGAGGGACTCGTCGATGGTGCGCATCGTGGCCTTTGCGATGTCCGCTTTGATGCGGCTAAAGGCCTGGGAGGCCTCTGCGGATGGCGGGAAGGTCGTGGTTTGAATGAGGGGACGGGCCTTGTCGGCGTAATTGAGAACCCATTGGGCATAGTAAGCGAAGAAACCCAGGCAGCGTTTGAGGGATTTGAGGGTATTGGGGAGAGGGAGTTCCATCAGGGGGCGCATGCGTTCGGGGTCGGGGCCTATCACTCCGTTACGCACTACGTAGCCGAGGATGGCTGGACGGTCGGTGCTAAACACACACTTATCCTTATTGTATGTGAGGTTAAGGAGTTTTGCGGTTTGGTGGAATTTCCGGAGGTTGGCGTCATGCTCCTGCTGATCGTGGCCGCAGATGGTGACATTATCAAGATACGGGAAGGTAGCCCGTAATCCGTACTTGTTGACCATTCGGTCCATCTCCCGTTGGAAGACCGAGACCCCATTTGTGACACCAAATGGAACCCTAAGGAAGTGGTAGAGGTGCCCATCAGCCTCGAACGCGGTGCACTTGCGGTCACTCGCGCGTAGGGGGAGCTGGTGGTAAGCGGACTTAAGGTCCACAGTGGAGAAGACCTTGTATTTCGCGATATCGTTTACCATGGCGGAAATATGGGGGAGAGGATACGCGTCCAGTTGCGTAAACCGGTTGATGGTCTGGCTATAGTCGATGACCATCCGGTTTTTCTCCCCAGTCCGGACCACCAGCACTTGGGCTCGCCAGGGACTGTTGCTGCCCTTGATGACCCCTTCCTTCAGTAACCTCTGGACCTCGGACCTGATGAAGGACCGGTCCTGGACGCTGTACCGTCTGCTCCGTGTCGCGACGGGTTTGCAATCGGGGGTGAGATTAGCAAACAAGGAGGGCGAGTCCACTTTGAGGGACGCGAGGCTGCAGACAGTGAGGGGGGGTATAGGGCTGCCGAATTGGAAGGTCAAGCTCTGCAGGTTGCACTGGAAGTCCAGTCCTAGGAGTGCCGGTGCACAAAGGTCAGGGAGGATAAGGAGTTTGTAATTTTTTAAAACCTTCCCTTGGACCGTGAGGTCCGCGATGCAGCAGCCGGTGATACGGACGGAGTGCGAACCTGAGGCTAACCCGATTTTGTGTTTTACAGGATGGACAGGGAGCGCGCAGCGTCTTACCGTGGTAGGGTGAACGAAGCTTTCCGTGCTCCCGGAGTCCAGCAGGCAGCCCGTCTCGTGGCCATTGAGGTGGATCAGCATCGTTGTTTTTGGCGAGCGTGCGTGGCCGTGACTGGTCGAGTTGAACGGCCGCGAGCCGTGGAGAAGAACCATCATCGCAGTCGTCGTCGGCTGAGTAATAGCTGGCAGAACCTTGCGTGCCAGTCCAGGAAGGTGGTGCCCAGGATCCGCACGTGGAGTCGGGGTCCCAAGATGGCGGCGCCCAGGACCCGCACGTGGCATCCGGGGCCCAAGATGGCAGCGCCCGCGGGGCCCTCGTGGTTGCTGGGGGCGGGGTTAGCGGTGCCGGCGGGCCAACCGGAGTGGCTGAGAGCGGGGGAAAAGAGGCGCGCAGGCCAGGCGCAGGGGCCCGGGGGCGGCGAGGAGAGTGTTGCACGGTGTGCTGGAAGGGCCCGGAAGGGCCCGGAGGAGAGGGGGAGGCGTGCAGGCCGGGCGCAGGGGCCAGGGGGTGGGGGGGGAGAGATTGGCGCGGTGTACTGGAAGGGCCCACAAGGGCCCGGAGGGGGGGATCCCCGGTCGCTGCGCGGTACAGCAGCGACCGATTTGGCCTGGCAGATGGATGAAAAGTGGCCCTTCTTCCTGCAGCTCTTACAGAGGGCGGAGCGGGCTGGGCAGCGCGGGCGAGGGTGTTTAGCGAACCCACAGAAATAGCAGCGGGGCCCCGCGGACTTGTCGGGGCGTCCCGCGGCGCAGGCCTGAGGGAGGTCGGGAGCAGCGGATGGCGGTGGGGAAGCGTGCCAGGAGATCCAGGGTGCTGCAGCGCGGCTGGGGACATAGGCGCGGGCATTTAAATCGGCGACCTCCAGGGAGGTGGAGAGAGTCCGTGCCTCAGTTAGGCTGAGATCATCTTTCTCCAGCATCCGCTGGCGGATAGCGGCAGACTGCATCCCAGCCACGTAAGCGTCTCTAATCAGAAGTTCCATATGGTCCGTGGCTGAAACTTGGAGGCAGGAGCAATTCCTCCCCAGGACAGCGAGAGCCTGGTAAAATTGGTCTAATGACTCACCGGGGAGCTGTTGTCTGGTAGCCAGCAGATGTCGGGCGAATACTCTGTTTACCTGTTTAAGAAACTGTCCCTTCAGCCTAAGCATGGCCGCATCGTAATCTTTTTCCTCCGCAATCATTGTGTAGGCCGCCATGCCCACGCTGGAGTGGAGGATGTGAAGCTTCTGTGCCATGGTGGGGGGGCTGTTTGCGACGCCAGGTATCCCTCGAGACATGCCAGCCAATGTTGAAAGATTTCTGAAGTGTTCTGAGTTTGCGGGCTGATGCGGAGGCATTCGGGCTTGATCCAGAGCTCCATCTTCAAAAATCTAGCTTATTAAATTGATGAACCATCAATCGAACGCGAGACGAGTTGCTGTACAGAAGTTAGGCTTTAATAAGCTAGAAGTTAGCCCTGCGGTCGACTACAGTAAATGGACGACCGCCGAGCGTTCTGGGTATTTATACCCACTCTGGAGGCGGGGTTAACTCAGCCTCTCAACCAATCGGAGAGCCGTCACATGACTGGTCTCAACCAATCGGTCGAGAGGCACATGACTGACCAGGGCCAATGGTAAGCCAGTGTTCTGCACCAATGGCAGACAGCTATGCAAATCATACCACCACACCGTCGAAGGCTCCAGCTGAGCAGGGAGACAGTGCGACATGTCTGCCAGATCATGGCACAGCTCCCACGTTGGGGGTATGGGGGAAGACACCCGCTCCCGGTGGCCATCAAGGTGATAGTCACCCTGAACCATTACACCACATGGTCCTTCCAGGCACTGAGTGGAGACTTGTCCAGGATCTCAAAGACCCCTATGCACAGGTTCATTTGTGCTGTCATGGAGGTTGTATATGCCTAATTGGCACAATATATACATTTCATCGTGGACTGGTGCCTGGGCAGCGGGCTTCGGTACCATTGAGAGGATGGCCCTGATCCAGGGGGTGATCAACGGGATGTATAGCGCCCTACGAGCACCTGCAGATCACTGGCCACTCTACACAAACTGAAAGGGGTTCCGTTCGATGAATGTGCAGCTGGTATGTGCCCGATACCCAGGCATTGTGCACGACTCCTTCACCCTGGCAGGCTCGACAATTTCTGACATGTTCGATACACCCTCCCTGGTTGTGGGGCTGGCTCCTGGGTGACAGGGGTCATTCACTGCGGTCGTGGCTGATGACACCCATTCGGAGGCTGCAGACTGATGTGGAGACACGCTACAATTACAATGACACCTATACAGCAACCAGGAGCGTGATCAAGCGGTGCTTTGGGCTCCTGAAGATGCGGTTAGGGGTCTGGACCGCTCTGGAGGGGTCCTCCAGTATGATGCTGAGAGGGTCGCACGCATCATGGCAGCCTGCTGCGTCCTCAACAACATCGCACAGCAGAGGGACGATGTGCTGGGGGAGGAGGATGAACACCAGGCCTCAACAATGAGTAGGACGTGAGGGAAAGCGAGGGTGGGCAGGACATGAAGCCCAGGCAGGCACGGGAGGCCACATGACATGTGCGGCAAGGCCAACGCCCACTGAACACTGATTGCCTCCAGGTTCACCAACTGGGGGGGGGGGGGGGCGTTCTGACCAGGGGCACGGACACCGCATCCCACCCCGACGCACCTCCCCCAACCCCGGCCACCCCCTCGTTGCAACTCCCTCCGCGATACAAACCTGCCTCACTGCAGCATGGGAGCCCTAGGTTGGCAGTAACAGCAGGTCTGGTACATGGGATGGAGGATGATGACAACCCGCTCTACGATGAGCTCTGGTGTTCTGCATCATTTGACAGTGGTCTGACTGCTGCCCACGGTAGCACATTCTACCGTCCACCCGGATGATCCCTGCATGCGAGCTGGCCATTCCATCACGCGGCCTCATCAAATTCCTGGGCTGACGATGGTGGGGACAGTGGTGGTGGGAGGGGAATCCAATATCCACACATTCCCTCCTGCCCCTCTCTGGCCAACCCAAACCAGCCCATCCCTCACACCCATCTGACAGAATACCAGGACAGATTGTAACAGTGTGAACAGGTGGTTAATGTGACAACATATACACAGATTTGTGCCCTAGCCCCTATGACCAAACTGTGCCCTGCCAACTTTAGTTTCTAACTTCCTGGCCTTACGGGCCCTGATGCTAGGTCTTGGTGGTTCCCCAGAAAGTACAGCAGGAGTGGAGGTGGGCTGCCCCCATTGGCGGCTGTCTTCTGGGGCAACCGGGCCTGGATGGGCGCGGTTGCTGCTCGGACGTCCCAGGTGGGGTGCACCACGCTGTTCTGCCTGCTGCCCACCAGATGCACCAGGGACCGAGGTGGGGGTGGGGGGGGGGGGAAGCATCCGAGATGCTGCGTTGTTCAGGCACCAACCTCTGTGAGAATCGTCGGCATGGGCCCCATCACCTCCTCCTCCCTTGGAGTGCCCGATGGCCCACTGGCTACTCCATGGGACGGTGATGCGTGCGGAGCTATCCCCTGCAGCTCCCTCGCCACCTGGCACTGCCAGGCCTGGAGGCCCGCTCTGGTCTCAACTGAGGTCTGCATGCTCATGGACATGGAGCACAGGGCGTGGACCATCGCCATCTGCGACTGCACGAGATCACCCATTGACTATGCCACCACCTTCTGGGTTTGTGTCACATCAGCCAGTATCTGCGCCATCACCCTAAGGACTGGGCCCCTCCCTCTGTGTCTGCACCACTTCGGCCAGCGCCTGGGCATTGCTGCCGACGTTCCCAGCCATGGCCTGCTGTGACTGGGCCGCGCTCAGGAGCACCGCTGTGATTTCCTGCTGGCTCTGGCACATGGTTGCCTGTGAGGCTGCAACCCTGTCCTGGGCCTCGGTCAGTGCCTGAACAGAATCCCCCAGGCCTTGAACATCCTGATCTGCAGCCAACAACGTCGCCCCCAATGCCTCCACTGCGCACGCCACCCGTGTGGTGTTGGCCTGGATGGCACGCATGGTCAGTACCACCAACTGTTGCTGCACGCAGTTGGACTCCTGAAGTATGATGCTGAGAGAATCGCACGCATCATGGCGGCCTGCTGCATCCTCAACAACATTGCGTGGCAGAGGGATGACATGCTGGGGGAGGAGGAGGAACACCAGGCCTCAACAATGAGTAGGATGTGGGAAGGCGAGGCTGGGGAGGACATGGAGCCCAGGCACGGGACATGTGTCAGCCAAGGACAATGCGCACGGGATGCTTTGATTACCTCCAGGATCACCAACTAAGTGGGGGGAGGGGGGGGGGGGGCAGGGGGTGGGGAGGTTCTGGCCTGCACCTACAGGTGCTGGATGCTCGGCGTCAACCCCTCATGTAGTCCCTGGCCAGAGATACATTGACAGTCAATGGGACTGTCCGTTCCAGAAGCCTGAGCCCCATCTGGAAGGCAGCTTGTCCCTGGGGTCGGCCCACCCTCCGACCATCCACCCCTTGCCGTGGTCCTATATTCACCGGCTGTACCGGGTCAGCTGTGTGGTGCGCACCAAAGAGTATCCCAGGAGTCTCTTCGCTAAAGTGTCCAACTGAGGTGAGTGGCTCTGGGATGGAGAAGGGTGTTGGAGACAACTGTGACGTGGCGCCGGTGCAAGCCCCTTAACAGTAGCAGTACCAGGTACAGCGGCAGTTTTGCTGTTGTGAAACTCCATGAATTATGCGCCGGTGTCAAAACTTAGGGTGCGAATCTTCGGACGCGTTGGGCTCTTGCTTGAGCGTAACACAGCTACAAAATTCTGGGAGAGACTTACAGCGAGGCTCCCGACAGCCTCCTGGGATTCTCCGACGTCCCGCGAGATGTCAAAGTCAAATGGGTGTGACTGAATGATGATCGTGAACTTACTTAACACCTACTTGCGCGGGATCCAATGGCCTCCCACGATTCTTTGGCCTTCCTAGGGAGGCTGCAGCCAGATGCCAACCAGAGGGTCTCCCGGGCCACCGAAGACCCCAGGGTGGTCAGGGTAAGTGGCCCTCCCCTGAAACGTGGGCGCCTTCGCACTGCCCAGCTAGCACCTTGGCACCGCCACCAAGGCACTGCTAAGGTGCCCGGATGGCACTGCCAAGCCAGCAACAGCACTTCCTGAGTGCCAGGGTAGTAATGCAAGGGTGCCAAAGTGGCAAGGCCATGAGATTAGGGTGGAGGGGGATTTGAAGAGTGGGGGAATGCAGGCCAGGTAAGCAGGAGCCTCTGGGGATTGGGTGGGTGATGGTGGGGGGCCTAGAAGGAAGGGAGTGCTGGAAAGGGGCTTGGGGGAGCCTGAAGTGGGGTGACCCCCAGGGACCCCATAGCAGGGTGTCCTCATTTGTGAGTTGTGGGGTAGCGTTCATGTGTGTTGGGGGGGTGACATTGCCCGTGGGTGGGGGGTATGGGGCACCACAAGCTCACTTAGGGATCAGGGCACCCTTTCAAAATGGCGGCCCAGTCTCTGAATTCAGCTTCCCAGTGCTAAAGAAAATTCTGTGGGCTAAACCAGTGAGAAACTCCCCTGGGCCCAAAACAGTGACTAAGTGGGCTGGATTCTCCAACCCCCCACCGGGCCGGAGAATCGCCGGGGGGGGGCGGCGTGAATCCCGCCCTGCCACCGGCTGCCGAATTCTCCAGTGCCTGGGTTTTGGCGGGGGCAGGAACCGCGTTGCGCCAGATGGCGGCCGGTGGCAGCGCCACCACCCCCCCCAGCGATTCTCCGGCCCGCGGTGGGCCGAGTGGCCGCCCGTTTTCGGCCAGTCCCGCCGGCGTAAATCAAACCAGGTATGTACCAGCGGGACATGAAACTGCAAGCAGCCTGGTCCTCGGGGGGGGGGGGGCAGGGAGATCTGGCCCGGGGGGGGGGGGGGGGGGGGGGGGGGGGTGCCCCCCATGGTGGCCTGACCCATGATCTGGGCCTACCGATCCACGGGTGGGACTGTGCCGTGGGGGCACTCTTTCCCTCCGCGCCGGCTGCTGTCAACCTCCGCCATGGCTGGCATGGAGAAGAACCCCCCGTGCATGCGCCAACTCACGCCGGCCGGTGGAGGCCCTTCGCCGCCGGTTGGCATGGTGCCAAGCCCTTCCGCGCCACCTGGCATGACGCCAACCCCACCGGCACCAGCCAAGACCCTGAAGGTGCAGAGGATTCTGATGCTGGAGTGGTTCATGCCATTCCTCAGCGCCGATATGGCCCGACCCGCCGGGTAGGGGAGAATCCCGCCCAGTGTCATTGAATAGCGGTGGGGAACTCGCCGTCAGAGCCAATGGAAAACTTCCTGAAAATCCCGCCACAAATTAACTTAAGGATTTTGGGGGAGAATTTGACCTTTAGGACTGGATTCTCCGATTTTGAGGATATGTCCGGAGCATGGATGGGATTATTCGTGAATCGGTGCAATGGCCCGAACCCGGTGGCAAAAACGGCGCGAATGACACCGGCGTCGGACCCCCCCCCCGGAATGTCGCGAATTCTCCGGCCAGGAATGGGCTAGCAGCGGCGTGACGCCATTTGCGACGCCGTCCCTCGTCACGGACGCGCAGAGGACAGCCCCCCCCCTCATTGCAGCACAAAAGATTGCCCCCACCCCACCCCCGATTCCGAGACCCATCAAAATGGCAACCTGCCACGCAGCGTCGATGTTCCAGGAGTGCAACATCGAGACGCTCCTGGACGTAGAGGAGCAATGCCCTGTACCCCGGACATGGCCGCAGGGTCGTACCACGCCTCAGCCGGCGCCTGTGGAGGGAGGTGGCAGAGGCCGTCAGTGCCGTGGCCGTGACAGCAAGGACACGCGTCCAGTGCCACTCGAAGATTAATGACCTTATCAGGGCAGCCAGGGTGCATACCCCCTCCTACCTCCGATGGGCCGCACAGCCCTAGGTGCAACCGACATGGCTGCACCCACCCATGCAGGCTGCAGTGGCAGGATGGGTTGTGAACCTCTGCCAGCATACACACAACCGCTGGTCTGCATGTATATGTCTGCCTAACACTGTTGCTCTTTATCCCCGCCACCCCCCCCCCCCCCCCCCGAGAAGAAACACGCTCACAACAAACCGGGAGCGTGAGAGGAACGGAGGGGGTCTACCCGAACTGCGACCACTCACATCCATGAGGAGAGGGCCCTGGAACTTTCAGGCGGACCCGAGGACCGGGAGGTTGCGGATGCAGAGGTTGGGGTGCACCACCAAGTGAGGCCCCCCACTGCCTGCCCCACTGTGGTAGTCGGTATTAGGGGCAATATCATTGGTGAAGCCTGCCTGCTGGTTCCGCCCAGTAAGGCAGAGTATAAGAGCCTGTGTTTCCCCAGCAGTTGCATTCTATACCTGCGCTGCTGGGGGAAACATCTAGTCCAATAAAGCCTTCAATTGTCATCCAATCTCGCTTCTGGCGTCATTGATAGAGCATCACCCCCTTTCCTGCTTCCCCCGTTGTGGTGAAAGTAATTCATACTGTATTGTATTGTGTCCTTGTGGGCTCTGTATTCACACTGTATTGTATTGTGTCCTTGTGGGCTCTGTCTGTGAGCTGTTGTGCGGCTCTGCCCACAGGGGGCGATGAGAAGCTTGTAAAGGGCTCCACCCTCGGCTCTGCCCATGGCTCCGCCCATGGCCCCTCCCACTACTGGAAGTATAAAGTGCTGCAGCCATGTGAGCCTGCCCTCAGTTCTTCTGGTCGCAGGCAGGCTCAGTTATAAGTCTATTAAAACTACAGTTTACTTCCAATCGTGTTCTGAGTGAATCCCCTTCCCCATATCTCCCTTCCCCCATATCCCCCATATCTCCTTCCCCCATATCCCCCTTCCCCCATATCCCCCTCCCCATATCCCCCATGTCCCCCTTCCCCCATATCCCCCTTATCCCCCATATCCCCCTTATCCCCCATATCCCCTTCCCCCATTGCCCCTGCCCCCTATCACTGTCTGAGTGTCTAACCATGTATGCTGTATTGTGTATTGCAGGACCAAATGTCGACCCACCCATCCCCACGGATGGCGACTGGCCCCAGGACGACCCAGGGCGGCCACGAACCAGGGACTGACTTGGCCCATCAGGCATACGACGCCCCCAGGACGCTCCAGGGCGGCCAGGAGCCAGGGACAAACCCGGCCCATCAGGCATATGACGCCCCCAGGATGATCCAGGGCGGCCACGAGCCAGGAACAGACCCGGAGCACCAGGGTGATGCGCCCCCATCAAGTGCGAGTGCGGCGACGCCGGCGGGCCAGACCCAGAGACGAGGGGGGAAGCCACAGGAATGGGCCCCCGTCGCAGTCGAACCAGGACACACCCACCCAGGACACTGATTCCCAGGACACTGACACACAGGGAACGGATGGACAAGAATCACCACCCCAGGGGACCCTGGACTTCGGGTCCAATGAGGAGCATGACTCTACACCACTGCTACCTCCTACACCCTCTACCATCGCAGACACTCACCTCGGTTGGGCACTTTAGCGATGAGGCATCTGGGACAACTGGTGCGCACAACACAGCAGTCCCGGTGCAGCAGGTGGAGGCAGGAGCAGCCGAGGGGCCGGGCGGTCGGAGGGCAGCCCGGTGCAAGCAACCATCTGCTGCCCAGATGGGTCCCGGGTTCCTGGAGTTACCACACCCACCCATAGACCCGATGCAGTCACGGACCAAGCGGTGATCAAAGGGAGTGACGGCCGGCTTGCGGCAGCTGCAGATGCAGGTGGAGGAGTTCCGCGTGCAGGAGCAGGTGGTGGTGCCGGTCATGCGTGCCACCCAGGCTGAAACCGCACGGGTGGCGTCTGCGGTGTAAGCAATGGGTGTGACCGTGTCAGACATGGGGAGCAGTATGCAAGGCCTGGGGCATTCCGTGCGGGCGGCGTCCGTGGCTCAGGACATGGCTGCCCTCTCACAGGAAGCCATGAGCCAGAGCCAGCAGCAGATCGCAGAGGCGCTCAACGCCGTAGCCCAGTCTCAGCAGGCAATGGCGCAGTCCCAGCAGGCAATGGCACAGTCTCTGAAGGCAATGGCGCAGTCCCAGCAGACAATGGCACAGTCTCTGAAGGCAATGGCGCAGTCCCAGCAGGCAATGGCACAGTCTCTGAAGGCTGTGTCCCAGTCTCTGCAGGCCATTGCTGAGGTCATGGCGCCATTGCCCAGGTGCTGGCCGGCATCGCCCAGACACAGACAGGGGTGGCCAACTCCCTGAGCTCCATGGCTGCTAACTTGCAGACCCTCGTTGATACCATGGCGGGCCTCTGGGACTGGCAGCGCCGGGTGTCGGGGGGTCGGGGGGCATCGGATGCTCGGTCACCTCGCGTCCCCGTCCCATGTAGAGGCCAGGGGGCCATCAGGCACCCCGAGGGAGGAGGAGTTGCTGGGGCCCGTTCCGGGTCCCCCTGTAGGGGAGGTCCCGGAACACCGCGACACCTCGGACTACCCCCCCCCCCCCCCCCTTCTGTCCCAGATGCATCTGGTGGGCAACGGGCAGGACAGGCTGACAGCTCGCCATCCCAGTCGCCCGAGCCACAGCCTGGCCCATCTAGGCCGGGCCACCCCAGGAAATGGCCGCCAATGGGGCCCCTAGTCACAGGATTGGAATCACAGGTGTCCGCCTCCAGTTTCGCTGTACCATCTGGGGAACCACCTAGATGTAGTCAAAGGGCCCGTAAGGCCTAAAAATTAGACACTGAGTAAGTTGGCACGAGTTCAGGGCACAGATGAGTTATAAGGGTTAGGGCGCGTGTATGAACTGTTTGTTATTAAAATCATTTTCACACGTATAGAGGCTGTCTTTGTGCTCTGTCCGATGCGTACTGGGTGTGGTGTGAGGTGAGCGCCAGTGTGTGTGTGAGGGGTGATAGAACGTCGGCCTCAGGTGAGTGTGCCCCCCTCCCCCCGGGTCGCCCTCACCACCGCCCCCCCCCCCCCCCGGGTCGCCCTCGCCACCCCCCCCCCCCCCCCCCCGGGCAGACGACGGGACCGTGCGCTGCAGTGTCACGGCCGCATGCAGGGACGGTCCAGGTGGAGGGTGGTACTGTGGCCATGGGTCAGAAATTGTCCAACGATGTAGAGCCCAGAGCTCATCGCAAAGCGGTTGTCATCATCCTCCATGCACCTGAAGCGCATATTCAGCAGCCCAATGAACCTCTTTATCACACCCCTGGTCGCTGCATAGGCATCGTTGTAGCGGTTCTCCGCGTCAGTTTGTGGTGGCCTCCGTATAGGCGCCATCAGCCACGACCGCAACGGATAACCCCTGTCGCTCAGGAACAGCCCCTCAGCCGGGGGGGGGGGGGGGGGGGGGGGGGGGGGGCCTCGAACATGATGAGGATGAAAGATTGCGCCAATACGAATGAGTCATGTACACTGCCCGGGTGCAGACGTGCAGGATCATCATGCGATGGCTGCAGACCACCTGAATGTTCATGGAATAGGTCCCCTTCCTATTCGTGAACACGGCCCTGTTGTCCACAGGTGGCCGCACAGCGATGTGCATCCCATCGATCGCCCCCTGGACCATGGGCATCCTGGCCGCCGCAGCGAAGCCCGCTGCCTGGGCATCCTGGCTGCCCTGGTCCACAGGGACCTGGATGTAGCGATCCGCAAAGGCATACAGGGCATCTGTCACTGCACGGATGCACTGGTGCACCAATGCTTGCGAGATGCCGGACAGGTCCCCACTCGGCGCCTGGAATGACCCTGTGGCATAAAGGCTCAGGGCCACTGTCATCTTGACGGCCACGGGGAGAGGGTGTCCTCCCCCAGTGCCACGCGGTGCCAGGTGTGCCATCAGGTGGCAGATGTGAGCGACAGTTTCCTGGCTCATCCGGACTCTCCTCCTCCATGCCCGGTCCGTGAGGTCCTGGTACGACTAGCGGGGTCAATACACACGGGGCGTCATCGGGCGTCTCCGTCGCCATGGCACCACCACCTCCTCCTCCTCGTCCTGTCGGGCGGGCGGCCCTCCAGCCTGGGCGCCTGCCACCTCCCTCCCTGCAGCACGCTCCTCTGCGGCAGCCTCCACCACCTCCCTGGCACGCTCCTGCTCCCCCAGGGCAACATGTAGAAGTGCGGCTCCCGCCACGGCGGCCAACATCGCTGGGTGATGGCCAAATATAACAGCCTGCAGGGGGTGGGGGTGGGGGTGGGACGATGACATGTCATCATTACGACTGATCGAAGCTGGCACCTGGCCAGGTGGACACACTCTCCAACCCCCCCCCCACTCCCCGGCATGCACCCCCCCCCCCCCCCCCCCCCCCCCCCCCCCCCCCCCCCCCCCCCCCCCCCCCCCCCCCCCCCCCCCCCCCCCCCCCCCCCCCGCCGCGCCAGCACACGCCCTCTCCTCCCCAGCACTCGCCCTTTCCTCCCCGGCACGTGCCCCCCCCTCCCACTCCCCGGCATGCGCCCTCTCCTCCCTACCACGCGTCCTCTCCTCCCCAGCACGCGCCCTCCCCTCCCCGACACTCTCCCCCTCCTCCCCAGCACTCGCCTGCCCCTCTGCAGCACATGCCATTTCCTCCCCGGCATGTGCCCCCCCCCCCCTCCCCAAACTACCCCTACCCAGCACGCACACTCCAACAGGTCCTGCGCCCCACCCACCACAAACTGCAGCCGTGCCGTCACTTCTCCTGCGGCTGCCCCACGCCGAGCCCTACCTCCGCGCTGGCCGGCGTCGACCAGCACGACTGGTTGATGCTGTTAAATAGGTGGTTTCATTCACGCTGACATGACCCGTGGTCACGTCAGCGGGACTTCAGCTCATCCCGCCCGGAGAATTCACCGACCCGGGGCCCATTATGTCGCCCCGGTCCTCGCCATTCTCCGAGGCGTGCGGCACCAATCACGTTAACAGGACTTTTGGGGGCTGGTGAATTCGGCAGCCAGCTGGGGCAGGATTCACGCCGCCCCCCCGGCGATTCTCCGACCCGGCAGAGCGTCGGAGAATCCAGCCCCATGTGTATAGTATTACGACCAAAACGTCCACGATGCCCCCGCACCACCACCGCGTCTGTAAAACCCCGGCGTTCCCTGCAGATACGGCCAAAGAATTGCCAGGTCCATGGCCGCGCATGCACACGGCGGTGACCTGCAGCGGTTCCGCCGTACAACATGACGCCAGCCACACACGGCCCCAGCCTGCCAGATAGTGCCCCCTATAAGCCCCCTCGCCACCCCCGGACCACCCCCCACCAGTCCCCCCCAGTGCCAGCCAAAGCCCCCCTAGCCAGCGGAACAGCTTTCCCCCGACAGTGGAGGTGCTGGTCACATGCGAGGTTGACAAAACCTCAGACCACAAGTGATCCTGCCCATTGTCTCAGAAACGGAGGGCGGGATTCTGCGATCCTGCGGCAGAGTGTCCACGCTGTCATAAACGCTGTCGCGTTTTACGACGGCGTGAATGGGCCGCTGCCAGGACTAATTCTGACCCCTACAGGGGGCCAGCATGACCCTGGAGCAGTTCGCGCCGCTCCTGCTGCCGATCTCGGCGTGAACGGTACCCCGCGGGCTCCGCGCATGCGCAGTGGTGCTGGTGCCAACACGCGCATGTGCGTAGGAAAGGAGGCCCCCAGTCCGAGCAGCCGGCCCACCGACAGGTGGGCCCCGATCGCGGGCCAGGCCACAGGATCGGACCTCTCCCCGCACCAACCCCCCCCCAACCCGCCACAGGCCACCACCCGACTCTTCAACGCTGAGGTCCCGCCGGCTCAGAGCAGGTTCGTATGGCGCCGGCAGGACTCGGCTCTTTTCGTACGGACGCTCGTCCCATCCTCCAGGCCGGAGAATCGTGGGGGGGGGGCCGTGTAGAGCGGCCCGCGACTGGCGCCGGGCCAACCACACCGACGCCAATGGCGCCGATTTTCTGCTCTGTTGGGAATGGCATGCCGGCATCGGGGCGGCGTGGCCCGGTCACGGGGATTCTCCGGCCTGGCCCAGGGAATCCCGCCCCGTATCTCTCCTGAGACTAGGGATAAGATGGCCCCTTCCCACAAGATCTTGTGCTCTCAACCAGTATCCCTGCCATAAACTAGTCTTTTCTTTCCAGAATAGAATTTCAAACATCGTACGCTGTTTTTATAATCTCCCAACGAGATATCCTGGGTGCCCCGTGCCTAGTGCTTCTATAATTTGGTGAAAATCCAGCATATCTTCCATTTAGAAATTATTCGATAAATGCTGTCCCCTGCAAGTTGCCGCACGCATTGAATACAAACAAGCGAAAAGAAGGTTTTGAACTGGATATAACATTACCTCGAACGCTCAGTGCGGTTAATTGTTTGTTTTAATCTTTAAAAAATAAGTAATAATTACCGAAATTTCAACTTGCACTACTAGTTATTAAAGTTAATTATCCCACTTTACAGGGAAGAGTTCCTCCCTGTGAAGCATGTTTGTGTTGTGGCAAAAGCAAAGGCAGATTCACAAGCCTCATCTCAGAGCTGACTGGAGGTGGGGGGACTGCATGGCCCCGACATAGTGCAGCTTTGCCCAATACTGGTTGACTACTGTGCTCGGACAAGATTTCCTTCTACCATCAAATGCAATTCTTTTCAATGAAAGTTGTGCTGATTGCATGAAGTGTAAATCTGAATGCAGGAAGTGATTTGCTCTGCCTGTGTGAGAAAAAAAATAACACCCTTCCTGCTCAGAGCATGCCTGTGGCGACCACGCTCTCAGAGCTGCTGTGTAGTGCATATCTTTGCATGATGGAACAGCTGGCCCTATTGTCTAGCCACGGACACCACAACATTATGAAAAAAAAACTGTACAGATGTAGTTATTGTTTATGGATCGCACATTTCCTCCTGCCGAGTGGTTGGCTTTCTCACATTGTCCATCATTAAAGTGTTTACATTCTGGTGACAGTTAATCCATCTGGAGCGTGTCTTCGACTTGTACTTTTTGAATTACAGACTCTTCTCTGACAGAAAACAAACGAGCACAATGATCAAAAGTAGAAGTTAAAACCTCAGAATGCTGCAATCTTGCCCTTACTGTGAAAGTGCCAGTGGGAGAACCGTCCAGAGAGGTTCATTGCCGCGAAAAGATTAATGCAACTGTTGAGTTGTGTCACTTGGAATGAAAGAAGGGAGATGAGCAGTTTCCATTGCCAGCATTTTGAGAACGATGATTATAGAATCATCGAAGCCCTACCGTGCAGAAGGAGGCCATTTGGCCCATCGAGTCTGCTCCGACCCTTGGAAAGAGTACCCTACCTTGGCCCCCGCCCCCATCCCATCCCCGTAACAGCACCTAACCTTTTGGGTGCAAAGGAGCAATTTAACATGTCAAATCCACCTAACCTGCTCATCTTCGGACTGTGGGAGGAAACCGGTGCACCCGGAGGAAACCCATGCGACACGGGGAGAACAGGCAAACGCCTCACAGACAGACACCCAATGCCGGAATCGAACCTGGGTCCCTGACGCTGTGAGATGGCAGTGCTAACCACTGCGCCGCCACACTGCCCTATTTGAAAAAGAAAGAGAGGTTTGTACCAGGGTGGGAGCTGCATCACATCTTGGAACTGACAAAAGGCGTAGGAGCATAAGACATCAAACAAACATAGTTTGCGTGTTTGAGGTGCTCTGCATTTACTTCCCATTGCTAGTCCCCCTGAGAAGGTGAATTGCTGGAGGTTTTGTGGTGCTTGTGTTCCCATAAGTGTGTTGTGTTGTCAATTCAAGTATATTAACCTGGGAATGAAGGAATACAGACACAAACATATGCATTAGGGGCAGGAGTAGGCCATTCGGCCCCTTGAACCTGCTCCGCCATTCAACGCCATCATAGCCAATCTCTTTGTGTTTCCAATTCCACATTCCCATCTACCCCCAATAACCTTTGGTTTCCCTGCCTAACAAGAATCGCTTTACCTCCACCTTCAAAATAACCTGAGGAATTCACCTGAGGGAGGAGCAGTGCTCTGAAAGCTAGTGTTTGAAAGAAACATGTTGGACTTTAACCTGGTGTTGTAAGACTTCTTACTGTGCTCACCCCAGTCCAACGCCGGCATCTTCACATCATCTCCACTTCAAAATAATCAATGACCCTGCCTCCACTGCCTCCTGAGGCAGAGTTGCAAAGTCGCATACCCCTCTGAGAGAAATAAATTCTCCTCATCTCTGTAATAAAAAGGTGGTCCCAAATCTTAAAACAGTGCCCACTAAATCAGGACTCATCACAAGAGGGAACATCCTTTCCATATCCACCTTGTCAAGGCCGTTCAGGATCTTACCTGTGCCCAAATCAGGATGTATGACTTGAAGCACGGTGCGGTAGGAGAGTAGATATTAAACCTGGGACTGAGGAGGCTGAGCAAACCAGTTATTCTGGATAGTATTGAGTAACAGCTGTATACGAGCGCACACACAAATATACTAATTGAGAGTAGGCCATTCGGCCCTCAAGCCTGCTCCACCATTCAATAAGATCATGGCTGATCTGATTGTAATCTCAACCCCACATTCCTGCTGAACCCCCTCCTATCACCTCCTTGTTATCGAGAACCTAGCTTCCTCTACCTTAACATTATTCGAAGACTCTGCTTCCGCTGCCTTTTGAGGATGAGAGTTCCAGGGTCTCACGACCCTCTAAGAGAACAAACTTCTCCTCATCTCGGTCTTAAATGGACGACCCCTTACCTTCAAACAGTGACCCCTGGTTCGAGATTCTAGATTAAGTTGACTGTTGAATTTTCCACCACAGTCCTGCCTTGAATCTTGTGGAGTGGCATTGAGGAGTTAGAAGGTCAGCAAGTTGGACCAAAAGTTCTTGTGTTGCATTGACATGGCTGATCCAGTCAGCTTCTGGTTTGTTGGCCAAAGCTTATTGCTGAAGTAACATTAATGAAACAGTTGCTGTTTTGTGACAGCTTGCTCTGTAACGTTTGACTGCTGCCTGTTCCAATATTACCACAGTGTCTACGCTGTTGTGTCCTAAGGTTAAAAAATATGATAAAGTTCCTTTGATTATCAAACATTGAACTCCAACATCTTGATAGTGGGGACCTGTGGGCAGTGCCTTTTTAATGGTAGTGAGTGGCTGGGAATTGTCTAGTTGGAAATGGTCATTATTTGGTGTTCGCATGGTATTGGATGTTGTTCAGGCCCTGTTATAGGCTGACATGGGCTATGCGAGTAACTTTGACATGTGCAAATGTGTAGAATTGGGTGCGGATAGGGGATTGACTCAGAAAAAAATGACATTAACTCCAGACCTCGCCAAGGCGCCATTTAGTACTGGTCCACACAAATGTGGACAGGCATTGAGGAGAGTGGCACCCTGTCACTCCTTCTAGCACCTGGGCACCTAGGCACTGCCACCTTGTGATCTTAGCACTGCCACCTGGTACCCTGGCAGTGCCACCCTGGCACCAGGGAAACTGCCAGGGTATCCAGTTGCCCATGCCAGGGGTCAGGCCAGGGTGTGTCTTCCCCATTAGAGGTGGGCTTGAGGACCCTGGAAGAGGTAAGCTGGGTGAAGTAGTGGTGTCCGGAGGCCATGGTGAGGTGGGTGGGGGTGGGGGGGGGGGGGGGGTTTGAAAGATTGGGGCTGCCTTTAAAATTGCCACCCGCGAATAGTCTTTCTAGGAAATGGCTAAAGTGTGGCTTTGACTGGGAGTTCCTTGCAGAGGCCAAAAAAAGCAGCAAAGCACCACTGAATAGTGCAAAATGCTAAATGCTCCAGAATCTTTTTGGGTTGAATCACGCCCCACAATCTTTACATTAACTCCAAATTGCAATGTTTACTGATTACATTAACTCCGAACACAAAATATGTATAGATTGCATTAACTCCAGACTGCAATGTGTAAAGATCACATTAACTCCAGACTGCAATGTGTAAAGATCACATTAACTCCAGACTGCAATGTGTAAAGATCACATTAGCTCCAGAATGTAATGTGTAATGTTTACATTAACACCAGACTGCAAAGTTTACTGATTACATTAATTCCAGAATGCAATGTGTAATGTTTACATTAACACGAGACTGCAAAGTTTGTTAATTACATTATCGCTGAAATGCAATCTGTAATGATTACATTAACACCAGACTGCAAAGTTTGTTGATTACATTATCGCTGAAATGCAATCTGTAATGATTACATTAACACGAGACTGCAAAGTTTGTTAATTACATTATCGCTGAAATGCAATCTGTAATGATTACATTAACACCAGACTGCAAAGTTTGTTGATTACATTAACTCCGGAATGCAATCTGTAATGATTACATTAACACCAGACTGCAAAGTTTGTTGATTACATTAACTCCGGAATGCAATCTGTAATGATTACATTAACACCAGACTGCAAAGTTTACTAACTACATTAACTCTGGAATGCAATGTGTAATGATTACATTAACACCAGACTGCAAAATTTGTTGATTAGATTAACGCTGAAATGCAATGTGTAATGTTTACATTAACACCAGACTGCAAAGTTTGTTGATTAGATTAACGCTGAAATGCAATCTGTAATGATTACATTAACACCAGACTGCAAAGTTTGTTGATTACATTAACTCCGGAATGCAATCTGTAATGATTACATTAACAACAGACTGCAAAGTTTGTTGATTACATTAACTCCGGAATGCAATCTGTAATGATTATATTAACACCAGACTACAAAGTTTGTTGATTACATTAACTCCGGAATGCAATGTGTAATGATTACATTAACACCAGACTGCAAAGTTTACTGACTACATTAATTCCAGAATGTGATGCTTAATGATTACATTAACACCAGACTGAAAAGTTTGTTGATTACATTAACCCTGGAATACAATCTGTAATGATAACATTAACACCAGACTGCAAAATTTACTGATTACATTAACTCTGGAATGCAATGTGTAATGTTTACATTAACTACAGACAGTAATGTGTAAAGATTACATTAAGCCTAGAATGCAATGTGTAATATTTACATTAACTCCAGACTGCAATTTTACGGATTACGTCAACTTCAAAATGCAAAGTGTAATATTTACATTAACTTCAGACTGTAATGTTTACTGGATAAAAGGAAATTACTGCGGATGCTGGAATCTGAAACCAAAAGTGAAAATGCTGGAAAATCGCAGCAGGTCTGGCAGCATCTATAGTGAGGGAAAAGAGTTAACGTTTTGAGTCCAGATGACCCTTTGTCAAAGCTTTGACAAAGGGTCATCTGGACTCGAAACACTAGCTCTTTTCTCTCTCTACAGATGCAGCCAGACCTGCTGAGATTTTCCAGCACTTTCTCTTTTGGTTGCAATGCTTGCTGATTGCATTAACTCCAGAATGCAATATGTTTACATTAGCTCCAGACTGCAATGTGTAATGATTACATTAACGCTGGACTGCAATGCATGATGTTTTTTAAAATAAATTTTAGAGTACCCAATTCATTTTTTCCAATTAAGGGCCAATTTAGTGTGGCCAATTCACCTACTCTGCACATCTTTTGGTTGTGGGGGTGAAACCCACACAAACACGGGGACAATGTGCAAACTTCACACGGACAGTGACCCAGAGCCGGGATTGAACCTGGGACCTCGGCGCTATGAGGCAGCAGTGCTATCTACTGCTAGCCACTGCAATGCGTAATGTTTGCATTAATTCCAGAAAGCAATGTGGAATGTTAACATTAATTCCAGAATGCAATGTATAATGATTACAGTAACTCTGACTGCAACATGTAATTTTACATGAACTCCAGACTGCTATGTGTAAAGATTACATTAATTCTGGAATGGAATGTGTAATTTTACATTAACTCCAGAATGCAATGTGTAATATTTACGTTAACTCTACACTGCAATGAGTAATTTTACATTTATTCCAGAATACAATGTGTAATGACTACATTAACACTGGATCGCGACCTGTAATTTTACATTAACTCCAGATTGCAATGTATTATGATTATGTTAACTCCAGAATGCAATGTGTAATGTTCATATTAACTCTGGACTGAAATGTGTAACGCTTATATTTACTCATGGAAGCAGTGTGGAATGTTTACATTTACTTTGGAATGCAATGTATAATGATTACATTAACTCTGGATTGCAATGCATGATTTTTCATTAACCCTGGAATGTAACGTGTAATGTTTATGTTAAGTCTAGACTGAAATGTGTAATGTTTACAATAACTCCAGATTGCAATACATAATGTTAACATTAACTTTGGAATGTGATATGTAATGACTTCATTAACTCCGGATTGCAATGCGTAATGCTTACATTAACTCCAGATCAATGTTAACATGTGTTATGTGTAATGGTTACATTGATTCCAGACTGCAATGTGTAATGTTAGCATTAACTTTGGAATGTTATGTAGTGATTACATTAACTCTGAATTGCAATGTATATTGTTTACCTTAACTCCAGAATGCAATGTGAAATGTTTACAAAACCTCTGGACTGCAATGTCTACTGCTAACATTAACTTTGGAATGTAATGTGTAATGTTTATATTAACTCCAGACTGCAATGTGTGATGTTTGCATTAACTCTGGATTGCAATGTGTAATGTTAGCATTAGCTTAGGAATGTAAAGTAGGATGATTACATTAACGCCAGATTGCAATGCATTAAGTTTACATCAACTCCAGAATGCAATGTGTAATAATTACATTAACTTTGGACTGCAATGTGTAACATTTACATTAACTCTAGGCTGCAATGTGTAATTAACATTAGTGTTGGAATGTAATGTGTAATGGTTACATAAATCCTGAATCCTTTACATTACCTCTGGACTGCAGCAAGTAATGTTTATATTAATTCCTGTCTACAATGTGCAATGTTTACATTAACTCTGGACAACAATGATAATGATTGCTTCACCTCCATACTGCAATGTGTAACATTTACATTATCTCCGGACTGCAATGTATAACGTTTACATTAACTCTGGGCTGTAATGTGTAACATTTATATTAACTCCCGTAACAACGTGTAATGTTTACATTAGCACAGCCCTGGCTTTCCCCACTCAAACTTCCTTCCAAACCTCTCCACCTTCCTGCTTATCTCTCCTCCCTTTACGACACATCTTAAAGCTGCCTCTTTGGACAAATCTTTGATCACAAATCCCCTTACATGGCTCAGTGTTGAATTTTGTCTGCTCACGTTCCTGTGAATTGCCGAGGGATGTTAAAGTTGCTACGTAAATGCAAGTTGTCGTCAACACCAAATTTATCTGTACTGTTTGGTTCATTGTATGCTGTTTGAGTTCCTTATACGACATGTCAGCTTGCCAAATAATTGGAATTCATGTTCCCTTTAATAAAATCACACCATTGTTGCACCAGGCTACTTTGCCCGTGTTTATTTACATTAAAATAACACAGACTTCAGTACCCAGCAGTCATGCAAATTCATACATTTCCTGGGATGTGTCACATTAATCTTTATATGCCGTGTACAAAAATAAACTGCAAGTAACACGTTACCTTTTTTGCTTTTCTCCCCCGCTTGGAACCAATTAAAATCTGAATAAACCTTTCAAGATCCGGCACTTCTTAAAAAAAAAGGAAACGCAAATGTTTGCATTTGAATAGGGGATTTTAAAAAAGTTTGTGAATGCCAAATGTGTCCAGGGATCCTTGGACCCGAGGTGCACAACGATCATGCTACTTTTGTTGTAGTTTATGGCCTTATAGTTTGGAGTGAAGGTTTGCCTTAAGCTATCTTATTAGCCACATTTAATGCAATAAACGGGAACCCGAATGCTAGTAATGTTATATCTCCAGCTTGGTAGGTTGGCTGTATTAATAACAAAATACTAAAGTAATTGCTCTTCCCCAAGTTCTAAATGCATGACTTGACTGATTCCTGATGTCATGTTCTTTGAGCAGTTTGAATGTTGATTGGTTGTAGACTTGACTTTTATACCCCTCTGTAACATAATGTGTTACCTTCGTACATAATTGTAACAGCCAGGTGTATACACAAAGATTTGCCTTCGACAGACTGGATCAGGCTAGAATGAAGTCATTATACATCACCTTTCTTGAAACTACTCGAAGAGGCTTCTTAGGCAGGGAGTGGATAAGGGAAATTTCAAAGCCAGTAAAATATATTTGGAGAATCAGAAGTCAGCGTTTGGGTTTCAAACTTTTCGAGCACTGTTTTGTCGTGGAAAGAAGGAAGTGCACTGCAAGTAACACACATTGAATACAAACACATTTTGTACAGTTCAGTAATGAATGACAGTGTTATGGTTTGTTTGTCAGAATGGAATAGATGGATCAGGTCCCTCAGCTCCTTTATAGTTTAACCAGCCTTGACTTGCATTGTGGTGACATGCATCTGCTGACTCGAAGGATCGGCGTGTTAAGCTTCAGGCTGACTGGTGGGCCATGCTTAAAAGACTTTTGGCATGTGCTGGTGCCTGCATTTTTCACCCTTGACTGAAAGCATATGCTCTACACAATTGAGACAGTGTTAGTGTGTCAGTCCTCCGCAGTTTCCTACACATCTGGCAGTGCTTGGCCCTGCTTCCAGGTGAATCATTTCTCCTGGGAGGGTGACTTGCAGCTTTGTGGCATCTGCAGGGAATGGCCTTAGTGGCAGGAAGCGTCTGAGCCCCTCCGAGGGCGATTTTTGTCTACACATGCTTTTCCAATTTCATCAGACATTCACAGCACATTCTAAGTGACACGGTTTAATCAGCCATAAACAGGCTGGAGGCCGATTGATAGAAATCGCCTCTGACCCTGAAAGCTTCATGTCATGGGCACAAAAAAGGCAATTAGGAGTCCAGATCAAGTTGTGCTTCAGCAGACTAATACTGTGGCAAGGAGTGGATATTAACAGGCAAAACGTTGGCCAAATAATTAAAGAATCAAGCGATTTGCTGTCTATCTTGCTCTGTGAAGGAAAGGTCAAAGCATTTTCTGTCCACAATTTTGTGTAAAGCAAATATTTGTGGATAGCTGCAGAAAGCTTAAAGTGATTAAGTAACTCAGCACAAAGTTGAATAGGTACAAATGGTAATGGTTCCTCATAGGAAAGCTTCAAAGAACGACATTCCTCTGTACGCGACAGTTTTAATCCAGATGTTAGCTCTTATGCAAATCTGTGAACATTGATTTACATAGCCCAAATGTTAATCTTTAGTCGGTGAGTTTAGTGCTGATGGGCTGTCTGCATTACAGGGTTAGAAACTGCTTTTCGCAGAAGAGGTTAGCGATAATAAATGACAGCACAAGGTGTTCATGAATAGTTCCTATGTAGCTTTATTTTTAATTGACTTTGGTTACAGCTGTGAATAGTTCTGTGTGTGTTGGCACGACTACTAACATTTATAGGTCATTTTAACTGGGACTTGGAGCGAATCTCACATGGCTTTCACTGTGGGTCTAGTGTCTGCATTTATACTCGAGCATGCCTTCGATCTTAGAACCCATTCCCAGTTAAACACTAGTGCCATGTTTGCGTGTAGGCAGCAACTCACGCTTGGAAATGCGGGGTGATGTTGAAGGATAGTTTGCTACAAATCCCGGCTGACCTGTTTGGATAAAGCTTTCCTGCCCAAGGATTTGGGGTTACGGGTGAAATTTATTCACTTTTGCTGATCTTAACCTAGCTGCTGATGCACACCACTATTGCCGCATGGAAAACCGGTAATAATTTAACAAATTTCATCCGGGAGAGCAAGAAACCTCGCTCTCGTGGGTATCGAACTTTGGTGTCATTCTTAATTAAACAATGCAGGTGCTCGCAAATCGGGAACAGAATGCAGGGGTCATACTTGGTCTCTCGAATGCATTTGCGAGGCCACTGTTAAATGTGCCGAACCTCAGCTTAACAACTCTGCATTCATTTTGAGCTCTAGAGCAATGATGTTGCCACTCCCATCCTTGAAAGGACAGGAATCCTGTAATTATCTCTCTCAATTCGGTTTGATTTCCCTCTAATCTGCAAATTAAAAGTTAAGCATAATCTTTTCTGCTTCCCGATAGTTTTGCCCTGACATGGTGCTCAAAAAGATGTCTCTGGCATGCTAATTAATTATCGTATCTCTTTGGCCAGCAATAATAGTGGGATGCCAAATTACACCGAACAAAATGAGTGTCAGGACATTGATGGCTTTAGTGTTTCTGAGGTCTGCTGTTGTGATCCAGATGTGGAAACACTGGCCCACGATGTTAACTTCCACTGCCTGGGAAAACTGTGCTTGGGGTGATTGGGGCCTCTAAAATGATAGCCATCGCTTACCCATCCTCTTATGCCACTAATGTTCCGCCCTCTTCCGATACCCACTCTTTTTAAGCCTGTGAACAGGACACCCACAAGAATGCAGGGGCATTCTTTCTAAAATATGCTGGATGCGGCCCAATGTCGTCAACATGCCACAATTTGTAAGCAAAGCCTGAGGCCGTGAGGGGGGAAAGCACTAATGTTGGGCCAGGCCCGCTGGACAGGTGATTGTGGGTCAGATTGAGACCCAGATGGATACATTTTGCTGTTTAATTTTAGGTTTCATCTTGGGACAGGAGGAGCTGGAGTTCTTCTCTAGGCCTCCCCTTGGTCCCAGGGCAGCCCCTCAGCTCCCCTGACTACAGTCTCCTTATCCCCAGCATCCATAGAACCACTACAGTGCAGAAGAAGGTCATTTGGCCCATCGAGTCTGTACTGATCCTCTGAAGGAAGGCCCTACCTAGGCCCGTCCCTGTCCTATCCACGTAACCCCACCTAACCATTGGACACTAATGGGCACTTCAGCATGGCCAACCCACCTAACCTGCACATCTTTGGACTGTGGGAGGAAACCAGAGCACCCGGAGGAAACCCATGCAGACACGTGGAGAAAGTGCAAACTCCACACAGGCAGGCACCCAAGGTCGGAATTGTACCCAGGTCCCTGGTGCTGTGAGGCAGCAGTGGTAACCACTGTGCCACCATGCTGGCCACATGGGGGCAAATTCTCACTCCTGTACCTGGTTAGGAAATAGATTGGGCTGGAGTTGGGTTTGTAATGACTTTGCCTCCCTGGGCTGCATTTTATGCTTCCCCCATCCCCCTCCCAGGTGTGTTTTCTGTGGGACACATAAACTATGCGAGCATCCCAGCCCATCACCTTTCCGCCCATCCCCTAACTGTGCTACGTAGCCAGTGCTTTCGGAATTGTCTGCCTGCCCACCATTTTTAAGTACCAAGTCAATCGACCAAGATATTATTCTGCCCACTCATAGATTTTACAGTGCAGAAGGAGGCCATTCGGCCCATCGAGTCCACACCAGCTCTTGGAAAGAGCACCCTACCCAATCCCACAATTCCACCCTATCCCCTTAACCCAGTAACCCCACCCAACACGAAGGTCAATTTTGGACACCAAGGGCAATTTAGCATGGCCAATCCACCTAACCTGCACGTCTTTGGACTGTGGGAGGAAACCAGAGCACCCGGAGGAAACCTATGCAGACACGGGGAGAATGTGCAGACACCGCACAGACAGTGATCCAGTGAGGAATCGAACATGGGACCCTGGAGCTGTGAAGCAATTGAGATAACCACTATGCTACCATGCTGCCACTCCATAAGATGGTTGGTGTGGGCGGGTGCATGGGATTGGACAGGTCTTTCTTTGAGGCTGAGTTGAAAACAGACAGGAAGGAAGAAGGGGGCAAATCATTTGGGAGTGAGGATGGGGGGGGGTGCCCTCTGTGCATCAGGGGCAACCTCACCCCAAAATGGTAACTCCCCAATTCTTTCCTTGCCATCTGCCCTCTTAACCCTCCCCCTCCCCCCACAACCCTGAGCTCTCGGACCCCTCCCCACTCTTAAAGCCCAGAATTTATCTGTCTCTGGCAACCATTGCTCTTCTTTCTGTTCCTCCTTCCAGTTACAGCAGCACCCACCACTGTGCTCTGAATGTGATTAGCCAGCAGCTCTCAAGGGTGGGACGTCCTGCCGTTGAGGGGGCGAACGTCCAACTCTACCCTAGCAGTTCATGGGTGTGGGGCGGGTTTCTTCTGACAGCTTTTTTCCGACTATCCTCATGTGAAATCCAGCCCTGTTTCAAAGTAATTAATTAGCGGCTAAATGTTTTGGGATGGTCTAGGAAACATTAAAAGCCCAACATAAATGTTATCTGTTCCTTTCCGACACCTGGAGTGTGTTGCTATTGCACGGTGTTTAACTTAAAGCCAGGAAGGAACCAACAATATTCCTGGGGCCAATCAAATTTGTATGGGAGGGATTCTCATGTCCCCAAGCCGCGTTTGTTTCGGCGGAGCGCCATTCACTGGTGTCAGGATTCTCTACCCCCACCGCTTGTCAAAGTGATTTCCCATCGAAGCCACCCCATGTCGCCAGGAAACCCACAGGCCTGAACCCGTATGTCTTTTAGACCAAAATTTGAACTCTGCGTTTTTTTTTAGATTGGGGCCGCAATTCTCTGGCCGCTGCGATTCACTTTTCCTGCCGGCAGTGCATCCCCACTCACGGGTTTCCTGGCAGTGTGAAGTGGCTTCAATGGGAAATCCTATTGATAAGCAGCGGGAAGACAGATTCCTGCCGCCAGCGAATGGCGGGCCTACGAGAGACACGCAACTGGATGACTGGAGTATCCCACCCTGGGTCTTTAATCCTGCTGGGAGAATTAGGCTGTCCAAGGATGAAAATGCATAAAGCTTTAAAATACTTAAATTGATTTGTTGTATATAAAAATTTGGAGAAGAAAGTTTGACACCTGTGGGAGTCCATTACAGTGAATATATATTTCTGGTGGAATGCACTGAATGATCCATTTAAGTCAGTGGCTTTGAAGAGCTGTGGATGGTAGGTATTGTTTTAAAACATATTGTGACCAATTGTATTCAGTGTTGGTATCAGTAGACCGTATTTTTCAAATTTTAAATTATACAAAGCCTGTGTGCTGCAGAGAAAATGAGAATATTTCCTCAGGTGAACATTTTAAGTGCAGTTGATGTTCTGCACAACGGTGATCTAACTACTTATAAAGTTGCTGTAAAAATAGTTGAATTATTCCCCTTCCTATAAATTGCACTGTTTGGAATGCTCACCTGTATTGCTTTTATTAGTAGTTCAATAAACATTTGTGGTGCAATTGTTGTTTATCGATTCTGCCTGTGCGTTGTTTACAGCCCCAGAAGGAGAGATGTGCCTTCTTGAATTCTCAGATATTTTTGGGGCGAAAGGAGGTCAAAATTTAGTCCTCGGAAAATATTAAAATAATCTGATAATTTGAATTTGAACATAGTATAGCTCACAAGTTGGGACAACTGTGATGATATATAATCAAATCAAAACTAAGATGCTTATTGTACTAGGGAACCAATGGCATTTCACACGTGACTAAAATTTATAATGGCTCCTTACTTTTAGCTGACGACAAATAATCTGAATAATTAATAAGGCTGACAACTGAGCTCTTTAACTTGGGCGCAGTGGTAGAACCCCTATCACTGGGCCAGCAGCTCTGAGTTTGAGTACAACTCCAGGACATGTTGGCCACAGACGGAACATTTAACCCCGATCTGATAATTGTCTCGGAAATCCTTCCCCCACTATTCCTCAAAGGGTAAAAAAATATCTGTGTGAAGATAAAATAAGGTACAAATGGTCATAGTCCCAGATGACCATCAGCAGCTTTCCCTTTGACAGGGAGAGCTGACTGGTGGTGATTTAACCTGAGGATCACCACAACTCAGGCAAAGGGCAAGGTTCATGAACAGGGATTGAACCCGTGCTGCTGGCCTCGCTCTGCATCACGAACCAGCTGTCCAGCCAACTGAGCTAAACCGGCCCCCAATTCCACCAGCTACCATGATGGGATTTGAACCCAACTCCCCACCGAATAAGCCTGGGCCTTGGGATTGCTGGCCCAGTGACATTACCGCTGTCTCCCTGTCAGGGTGGATGTGAAAATATGTGAAAATATGCAAACAACAACAACCAAAAACGGGGCTCTTCAACTTGTGGGATGTCTGTCGGGGGTGTGGGGTATAACACATACAGGATCATATTTGTTTAACCTTGCCTGCCCACCTTAAGTCTTTTGCGGCCATCATAGGAAAGTATCCTGTCGCAGCCAAAGGGTTAAGCAGATTGAGAAATCCAGTAGCTGTCTGAAGGGAGTGCTAAGAAGGAGCTTTTAGACAAGGCTCCCCACATTTCTGTAATCTACTTTTCTTCCCCTCCCATACACTTTATATAAACATCGGTGACTGATTCTCAATGGCACACTGTATCCAGATGCATAGATTTAACCATTCAAGCCCTTGATAAATATATTATGCCTTTAAAAATGCAAATATGATTTCTCAGCCTATGATACCTAGTAGCGAATAAGAGTTGGGGGGTGGAGTGGGGGGATGAGAGAGGAGAGTGTGTGGGGGGGGGGGGGGTAGGTAGGTAGGATGTATGGTTCTCAATAAATCACTTAAACATTCAATGTTAATTGGAGGGACAAAACATTACTGCAGTTCCCAGTTAATCTTAATTCCCTGTTCTTCAGCCAGTGTGAAGATATGCAGGTAGTTGAACAGTTTTTTGGAAGAGTTTTTCATTTGCAGCAGTAATGAGCATAATAAACTGGAGAAGTGAGTACGACAGCGTTATTAAGATCCCTTCTTTTCGCCCCCTTCATTAGAGCCCTGTTGATGGGAGCTGTCACTTGGCAGCTGAAAAGCTCACAGCTCACAGGCAATCCACCTGGTTTGGCAGAAGACTGAGCTGGGCTCCCAGTGCACAGAGTTTGCTCCAACCCTTTGATGTAAGAATGGAGTCTTGACAAACCCTGTGACAGGTTTGTCCAGGGGGCTTATAGAGTAACATCAGAGAACATGAAAGTGGGTTACGATAATTAATCATCAATCACAAAAATAAACTTGATTCATAGCGCACATCAGTTTCCGTGAAAGTAATAATGTTAGATTAGTGCAGAAATTATTGCTGTTGCACATGTTGGGCACTTAACGAGTGATGTATTCGATATTTTGTTAGAACGTGAGTGTGTTTGGTGCCTTTCTTCCCTTATGGTTTCCCTGCAGCTCTGATTGATGGGCTAATCAAAAAAAAAATGGCATGTTTGAAAATGTTTCAATAGCTGCAAATCGCAAGACACTGGATTAGGCAAGGGAACGAGAACCAAATAGCAAGCGGTTTTTAAATTGTTCATTTTTTTTTAGTTTTTTCATTCTTTTTTAAAAATCGATGGCAGGAAGTCTAACGCACGGCGATCTAGCACTTAATTTGGCTGCAAATAGTGCATATAATAAAAAATTAATAAGAGCTGGAAATAAAACATGTGACCTGCTATTAAAAGAATCTACAACCTAGTAGGTCGTCATTACTGCCAGGACGTTACTCAATCTGCATTCTGTTTAATCGCCATCAATGCTTCTCACCTGTTTTGCATTTCGCTGCAACGGCTAGACTCTAGAGCATTTTGGGGCTACTGTTTCTTTTTGGTCACTTCAACTGGCCACGGATTGTGAGAAGAGCATTTGATCAGCTTTTTGAAAATATCTATTTCTGTGAAGCCCATGCACCCTGGCTTCTGTTTCACTGCACTGTGCAAAGTGCATGTGCTCCAACATGTAGCTCACTTTATGGTGGACCTCATTATGTAAGTTCAGATTCAAGAATGTGTGTGTGGACTTTAAATTATCTGAGTTCTGTGCAGAGCGCCTAGTACTTTGTAAAAACATTGCTTGTGACCTTTTTCCAGCATTTAAATAAGCAGAACATGAATGGATAGGTTTTCATACCGAATTTGAGTCTGCAGTGAAGCTCCAGGACAGAAGTTTTGTGCAAAAGAAAATCTCACTGCAGCTCACCTAACCTAAATAAGAGAGACGGTTGAGAAATGCAGTACTGTTACATGCGGATTAGAAGCAGGAATAGGCCACTCAGTCGGTCGGGCCTGCTCTGCCTTTCAATCAGATCATGATTGACCTGATTATAGCCTCAACTCCACATTCCTGCCCATCCCCGATAACCTTTCACCCCCTTGTTAATCAAAAATCTATCTAGCTCCAGAAAATAATCAAAGACACTGCTTCCACTCCTTTTGAGAAATGGAGTTCCAGAGATGTACGAGCCTGTGGGAGAAAGAGAGTTCTCTTCTTTTCTGTCTTCAATGAGCGTCACTTTTGGCGCGATTCAGCAGCCTCGCCACACCCGCCTTGGTGTCGGAACGAGGCCATTGAATCTTGTCGGATGCTGGAAATGTCTCACGAAAATCAATGGAATCTCGTGAGAGGGCTCTCGTTAGATTTGCAATGCTCGAAATATCGGCAGATTCAATAGAATCTCTCGAGGTGTCGCAATCTGGGCAAGGTCCAGATCAGCATATTTAAAGGAGCATATGGCTCCTTTAAATATACGTTTGCCAGATTCACCCAGTGCCCGGGACTCGACGGCCATGCCTGGGAAACCGCGTCAGGGCGCCGTTTAGTACTGGTCCACACAAACGTGGACCAGGCATAACGGCACCTGGGGGCATCTCCCAGGTCTTGGAGACCTCTGGGTGGTTGGGTGTAGGGCAGGGTGGCACCCTGGCTGTCCCTCTGGCACATGGGCACCTTGGCATTGCCAGGCTGGCAGGGTACTGCCAGGGTGCCTGGGTGCCAGGCTGGCACCAGGGATCGAGCCTTACTAGGTAGAGGGGGGGTGAGGGGATGTTCCCGTGGGTCTCTCCAAGCTTGGTGGGGTTAGAAACGGGGGGGGGGGACTGAAAGGGGGGAAAGGATGGGGCAACCTTCCAAAATGGTGCCCCGAAGGGCAATCCCTCTAAGTGCGACTTCAGTGGAGAGAATATCCCCGAGGCCAAAAATAGGTGCCGTTGAATAATGAGATGCAGCACCGAGAATGACCCCTAAACCCACCATTCAGCGGACCATAACCAAGTCTGCTGAATGGCATTGTGATAGTCACCACTGTTGTATATATATATCACATATGAGGTGTAATACGGTAAGGCACCTATACTACAAGTACGGGGGTAGATCCCTGCCTGCTGGCTCCGCCCAGTAGGCGGAGTATAAATGTGTGTGCTCACCGAGCTGCAGCCATTTCGGCGGCAGCTGCGGGAGGCTATACATCTCTGCTTAATAAAACCTCGATTACACTCAAGTCTCGTCTCGTCGTAATTGATAGGGCATCAATTTATTAAGCAGAGATTTTACAACGATGGATCTCCGCATCAAGCCGGATCGCCTGCAGCTGCATCCTCAAGCAGACAACGCCAAGTTGGCCTTCGCACATTAGCTAGCTTGCTTTGAAGCCTACATCGGATCTGCGACAGAACCACCCTCACAGAAGCTCCAGATCCTGTATACGTGTCTGAGCTCCAATATCTTTCCCCTCATCCGGGACGCGCCTACCTACGCTGAGGCCATGGCGCTACTGAAGGAGAACTACACCCAGCAGACCAACAAAATCTATGGCAGGCTCCTCCTGTCCACGCGGCATCAACTCCTCGGTGAGTCTGTGGAAGATTTCTGGTGTGCCCTGCACACCCTGGCGAGGGACTGCGATTGCCAGGCCGTTTCGGCCTTTGAAAATTCCGAACTCCTAATTAGGGACGCTTTCATTACGGGCATAGGGTCGGTGTATATCCGCCAGCGCCTCTTAGAAGGGGCTACCCTCGACTTTGCAGCGACTAAGAAACTCGCGAACTTACTAATGGTCGCCTCCCGTAATGTACAAGCGTATGCCCCCGACCGCACGGCGCCCCCCTCCTGGACATCACGGACCCCATCAGCGAACACCCCATCATGGACCCCACCAGCGACCACCCCCAGCCAACCCCAAGCCTGTGCCGCGACAGCCAACCAACCCTGGGGGACCCAGGTGCTACTTCTGCGGACAGACAAAGCACCCCCGGCAACACTGCCCGGTGCGGAGCGCACTCTGCAAGGTCTGAGGGATGAAAGGACATTTTGCTGCTGTGTGCCAGGCCCGCTCGACCGCCGCTGTAACCTGGCCCATTATCCCTGCACCCCCTACGTGTGATCCGTGGGAGCCGCCATTTTCACCCCCGCAACCCACGTGCGGCCCGTGGCCGCTACCATCTTGCTTGCCTCAGGACACGTGTGGCCCGTGGGCGCTGCCATCTTCCCCCAATCAGGCCTTGTGCGGCCCATGGGTGCCACCATCTTTAACGCCACCCACCACATGCGCCCCATGGGCGCCGCCATCTTCCCCACCTCAGGACCCCTGCCCGTCGGCCAGCTCATCGGGCCGCTCATTGCCTGCAACAACCGCCAACCAGCCAGGGGCCTTCCAACACCAGCCATGCCTCGCCTCCATCACAATCGACCAGTCCAGACCGCACAACCTCACGACCGCGTCGACGATAGTAAAGGTCGATTGGCACAAGACATCATGCCTTCTTGACTCTGGGAGCACTGAGAGCTTCATCCACCCCGATACAGTAAGGTACTGCTCCCTCACGATACACCCCATTAACAAGAGAATCTCCCTGGCCTCCGGATCCCACTCCGTTGCGATCCGGGGGTACTGCATCATTACCCTCACCATCCAGGGCGTAGAGTTCAGCGACTTCCGGCTCTACATCCTCCCCAACCTCTGCGCTGCCTTGCTACTCGGCCTGGACTTCCAGTGCAACCTCCAAAGTCTAACCCTAAAATTCGGCGGGCCCCTACCATCCTTTACTGTCTGCGGTCTCATGACCCTTAAGGTCGACCCGCCTTCTCTGTTTGCAAACCTCACCCCGGATTGCAAACGCGTCACCACCAGAATCAGACGGTACAATGCCCAGGACAGGACCTTCATCAGGTCTGAGGTCCAGCAGCTGCGACGGAAGGCATTATCGAGGCCAGCAACAGCTCCTGAAGAGCCCAAGTGGTAGTTGTGAAAACTGGGGAGAAAAACAGGATGGTCGATGACTACAGTCAGACCATCAATCGGTACACGCAGCTCGACGCGTACCCCCTCCCACGCATATCTGATATGGTCAATCAGATTGCACAGTACTGGGTCTTCTCGACGGTGGACCTGAAATCTGCCTACCACCAACTCCCCATTCGCAAGGCGGACTGCCCGTACACCGTGTTTGAAGCGAACGGCCGCCTTTACCACTTGCTTAGAGTTCCCTTCGGCATCACTAACGGGGTCTTGGTCTTCCAATGAGAGACGGACTGAATAGTTGACCGGTACGGACTGCGGGCCACCTTCCCATACCTGGATAATGTCACCATCTGCAGGTCCATGACGCTAACCTTTCCAAATTCCTCCACACCGCCAAACTCCACAACCTAACATACAACAAGGAGAAGAGCGTGTTCAGCACCAACCGCTCATCTATCCTCGGCTATGTGGTGCAAAATGGAGTTCTAGGGCCCGACCCCGATCACATGGAAACTCTCATGGAACTGATCCCTCATGGAACTCGCTCTCCCCCACTTCCCCAAGGGTCTCAAACGATGCCTGGGGTTCTTCTCATACTACGACCAGTGGGTTCCTAACTATGCGGACAAGGCCCGCCCACTCATTCACTCCACTGTTTTCCCACTGACGGCCGACGCTCACCAGGCCTTCAACCGTATCAAGGCCGACATCGCCAAGGCCACGATGCACGCGGTCGACGAGTCACTCCCCTTCCAAGTCGAGAGCGATGCATAAGACGTCGCTCTGGCTGCCACCCTCAACCAGGCAGGCAGGCCCGTGGCATTCTTTTCACGCACTCTCCATGCCTCCATAATTCGGCACTCCTCCATCGAGAAGGAGGCCCAAGCCATCATAGAGGCTGTGTGACATCGGCGGCATTACCTGGCCGGCAGGAGATTCACTCTCCCCACTGACCAACAGTTGGTTGCCTTCATATTCAACAACACACAGTGGGGAAAGATCAAAAATGATAAAATATTGAGGTGGAGGATCGAGTTCTCCACCTACAATTACAAGATTTTGTATCGCCCTGGTAAACTCAACGAGCCCCCCGGTACCCTATCCCGAAGTACAGGTGCCAGCGCACAAGCGGACCGACTCCGGACCCTACACGTCGCTCTCTGTCACTCATGGGTCACCCGGTTCTTTCACTTCATAAAGGCCCGCAATCTGCCCTACTCCATTGAGGAGGTCAGGGCTATCACTGGAGACTGCCAGATCTGCGCAGAGTGTAAACCGCACTGCTACCGGCCAGACCGAGCGCACCTAGTGAAGGCCTCCCGCCCCTTTGAACGCCTCAGCGTGGATTTCAAAGGGCCCCTCCCCTCCACCGACCGAAACATGTATTTCCTTAACGTGCTCGACGAATACTCTAGATACCTCTTCATCGTCCCATGCCACGACATGACGTCTGCCACCGTCATCAAAGCACTCAACAGCACCTTCACTCTGTTCGGTTTCCCCGCCTACATCCACAGCGACCGGGGATCCTCATTTATGAGTGATGAGCTGCGTCAGTACCTGCTCAGCAAGGGCATTGCCTCGAGCAGGGCGACCAGCCACAACCCCAGGGAAATGGGCAGGTGGAGCAGGAGAATGGGACGGTCTGGAAGGCCGTCCAGCTGGCCCTGCGGTCCAAGAATCTCTCGGTCTCTCGCTGGCAGGAGGTCCTCCCTGACGCCCTTCACTCCATCCGATCGCTACTTTGCACTGCGACTATTGCAACCCCCATGAACGTCTCCTTGCCTTCCCCAGGAAGTCCACCTCCGGGGTTTCATTCCCAATGTGGCTGGCAGCTCCAGGACCCGTTCTCCTCCACAAGCACGTGCGGCTCCACAAGGCGGACCCGTTGGTTGAGAGGGTACAGCTACTCCATGCAAACCCGCAGTACGCCTACGTGGCGTACCCCAACGGCCGCCAAGACACAGTCTCTCTCAGGGACCTGGCACCTGCTGGGTCCTCACCTCCCCCCCCGCCCCGGAGCCACCCTTCCTCCCCCCCCCCCAATGCACCCCACCACAGCCCCTGCTCCAGGACGATCCGTCCTCCCCTTGGTCCCACCCGGGGATGAAGATGAGGTCAACACGCTCCCTGAGTCACCGGCAACGCTGCATTGCCACCGGGACTGCGGCACTCACAACGGAGGATCAAGGCACTCGATCGTCTTAATTTGTGAACTTTCCCTAAAATTTTAACCTATGCATGTAAATAGTCTTCCACCACCTCCGCTGGACTCTTTTTTAACAGGGGGTGAATGTGGTAGTCACCACTGTTGTATATATATCGCATATGAGCTGTAATACGGTAAGGCTCCTGTACTACAGGTACGGGGGTAGATCCCTGCCTGCTGGCTCCGCCCAGTAGGCGGAGTATAAATGTGTGTGCTCACCGAGCTGCAGCCATTTCGGCAGCAGCTGCAGGAGGCTACACATCTCTGCTCATAAGGCCTCGATCACACTCTACTCTCATCTCGTCGTAATTGATAGTGCAACAGGCACCCTATAGTTTTAAACAGTGACCCCACCAAGAGGAAGCATCCTCTCCACATCCACCATGCCAAGACTCCGTCAGGACCTTAATGGTTTTGATTTTTCTGTTCCTATTGAGGAATATTCACAGTAACAGACAGAAATAAAACTGGGATAGAGTGAAGCAATTCCTGCTGGGTTGCTGATTCTTGGCCCATGGTGAACATATTAGGCCAGTATTCTCCTGCTTTCGAGATTCTCCCTTCTCATGGGCAGCGCCCCCGCCCAGAGCTTTCCCAGCGGTGTGGGTTGGCTTCAATGGGAAATCCCATTGACAAGCGGCGGGAAGAGAGAATTCCGTCGCCTGCAAACACCGTACCACCGAGAAACACGCGGCTAGGAGACCAGAGCATCCAGCCCACACTCTTACTTATTAATGCCAGGTTTTTCAAGAATGAATTCAGAAAAGGTTTCTGTTCTCAAAGGGCGCGATTCAACTTGAAAAAACAGAGTCCGCTTTGCGCTCGTTTAGCAGGGTGTTTCTCGGCGGTTGTCGCGCCAAGAAAGATACCATTATTCAAGGGCACTTTGCCGAGTTCTTTTGGCCTCAGCAAGGAACCCGCCATTGAGGCCGTACTTACCTCATTTCCAGCACTGACGAGTTCAGCTTGCCAGTGCAGGAAGAGCATTCGTGGATCGGGGCGTCACTTTTTAAAGGTAACCCCAATCTTTTGACCTCCCCCCCCCTCAGCAATCCCACTGTGGTCTATAGACACCCCCCCCACTCCACCCGATATACAACTTCCGGGGTCCTCGAGCCCTGCCTCACCCCACTTCTGAAGGGAAAGGCACCTCAGGCCTGACCCTTAGCTTGGGCAACCTAGCATCCTGACAGCGCCCCTTCCAGCCTGCAGTGCCACCCAGGCACCCTGGCAGTCCTGGAGTGGCACTGCCAGGGTGCTCGTGCGGCAGTCCCAAGATGCAAGACTAGCAGTGCCAAGGTGCATCAGTGCTAGCGCGAGTGTCAGGGTACCACTATGCCCAGAGCCCGACCAATAGCCTGGGAGATCACCCCCCACCCCCCCCCCCACATGGTGCTGTTACGACTGACCCATATAAATATGCTGATCTGGATCATGCCCAGTGAGGTAAGCTCCAGATCCCGATGTCTCGCGAGGTTCGGTTGAATCTCGCTAGACATCTCACGCATCGCAAATCTCTCAAGAGATTCAACGGTCTCATCAAGTCACCAAGTCTGGCACGACGAGCCTGGTAAATCCTTCCCAAAGAGTGGTGGAAGTTTTGAACTCTCTCCCGCAAAGAGCGGTCGACACTGGGACAGTTTTTAATTTTAAATCTGAGATTGATGGAGTTTTGTGAACCAAAGGTATTAAGGGATATGGAGTTAGGTCACAAATTGGTCACTAATTCGCAGAATGACAGCACAAGATGAATGGGATAAGGGCCGCATCCTGTTCCTTACTTCCCATGAGTTTCTCCCTTCTGAAGGAAAGACTTTAACAAGCTTCTATCTGAAGCCCTGTGGTGTTTGATTTTCAGCTTCGATGGTATTTATCACTTCAACGTGGCAATATTAAAGTGGATGTTTTTCTTAATTGGTGGCAATTATTGTCTTAGCCTTTTGTCATCAGGCACTGCAGTCTGGTCTCCGTTTGAATAATGGCTGGGAATTTCCTCGCAGCTGGTCCTGCTGTGCAAGACTTAACCAAAGATCACGTTTATGTTTATAATGGGGTTCCATCACACACACATGGTGGAAATATGGACAAGCGGGGTCAGCTCTGAGGAAATTAAAGCAGCTTTATTCAAGTCATCGGGTAATTTGCTTTTTTTAAAAGAAAAAAAACTTCAGCAAGGATAGACAGAAATATGTTCTGACCATGTTCAAAAAGAGTCAAGTGCCTTTTATTAAATTGTTTATGTCCAGCAGACAAAATGACAGGAACCTGCTGTTTTGGCAAGTGATTTTATTGAATGTAATTTTATTACTGGTAATGAAAGCCCACACGACAATGACACTTGTAGTAATGCCCCTTTAACACATATCAAGGAGTTAATGAGCCATTTAACAGTAATAAATGAAAGTATTCAGTAGTTTAACTGTGGATTGTGCAATATATTTCGTGAAATGTCGGAGCAGCAAGTTCAAAAAGCTTGGTTTTCTTTTGAAGTCCCTCATGTGGTTGTGAGCTGTGTTTATTGAATCAGCAGTGTGTCTTAGATAGCTGTCATATACCTTATGGAGACAACATTGGTGGCAACATTCATGAAGAGTGTACCATTCTTGCCCTCCAACCCTTACCTCACGATAAGCTGATGGCCCTTACAAGCCCTTTTTGATACAGCATCATCGGGCATGTGCCAGCACTTGTGAGAGATTGGAACTGAAGCTTACATTGGATTGATATACTTAGGATTAGATAGGGCCAGAATTCTCCGGTCGTCGGGATTCACTTTTCCCGCAGGCAGCGCATCCCTGCCAGTGGGTTTCGCAGCAGCGTGGAGTGGTTACAATGGGAAATCCCATTGACAAGCCGCAGCGGGAAGATAGAATCCCGCCGCCAACGAATGGTGCGCGGCCGAGAAACATGCGGCTGGGGGAACCGGAGAATCCAGCCCAGGATATGCTGCACGGAAATAGGCACGTTGAACTGAATCAGTTCGTGCTGATAGTTATCCTCCATTTGAGCCTCCTCCCTTCTTTCCTCATCAAAATCTACCATTGTAACCCCCATTCTCTTCTCCATCATAGGCTTGTCTAGATTCCCCTGAAGCACTTCTACATTACTCACTTCAACTACTCCCTGTGGTAGTGAGTTCCACATTCTCACCACTCTTTGGGTAAAGGTGTGTACACAATTCCCTATTTGAATTTCTTGGTGATTATCTTTGATTGATTACCTTTATTTATGTTGTTCTCCACAAGAGGAAATATTATCTATCAGGCCACCTCCTTGGCCACCTTTTTTCAAGAGACAAAGGGACTGAGCCTGTCAACGTTTTGTGTATAGCTGTACCCTTCTCTGAACCCTCTGTCTCTCAATCTATTTTGTAATGTAAGAACATAAGAACTAGTAGCAGGATTAGGCAATTCAGCCCCTCGTGTCCTCTCTGCCATTCAATACCATTATGGCTGATCTCTCTGGCTAGTGATCAGAACTGCACACGGTACTCTACGCCTGATCTAACCAAGTTTCGATATAGGTTTAGCATAGCTTCCCAACTTTCCAATTCTGCCCCTCTAGAAGTAAAGCCTAGTGCTTGGTTTGTTTTATGATTGATGTATTTGTACCCTGAAGCCCTCTTGTTCCTCTACCCCACCTGGACTTGTACCTTCCAAGTAATAACTGACCTCCCTATTCTGCCTACCAAAATGTATTTTCTCACATGTATCAGTGTTGAACTTCATTTGCCAATTATTAATGTCCTCTTGTAATTTGTCACAGATCTCTTCAGTACTGACTTACCCCATCCCCGTACCCCCCCCCCCCCCCCCCCCAACACACACACGTATACACAACCCAACAATTGGGTTTCTGATTCCATGGTCCAAATCAATCATGTAAATTTTGAACAGCGGTGCGCCTCGCAGTGATTATTACGAAACGCATCCCACCTTCTGCTTTGAACAACTATCCTTCACTTGAAGCCAGCCAGAAATCCATCCTGCCACTTATCCCCGACTCCAAATTCTCTGACCTTATTCATTAGTCGATTATGGGGCATCTTGTCAAAGGCTCTTTGAAAGTCCAGATAAGTTATATCTACTGCATTCACATCTTCCACTCTCTCTGTGACCTCAAAAAATATTGAAAAAAATCAATAAGTTTGGTCAAGCATGATTTTGCCTTTCAAAATTCATGTAGCCTATTCATTATTCTATTTCTTATTTCTCGATGTTTTCCAATTCACTCCTTCGGAAGGATTCCATCTTTCTTTCCTGGCAATAATGTTAAGCTGACTGGTGTGAAATTCCCTGGACATGTTCTGTCCCACTTCATAAATGTAGGAATTGCAAAGCTGTCTTCCAGTCCTCTGGAATATCACCATTTTCTAACAAGTGGCTATATAGGGGATTCAGGTAGATATGAAAGATGCCATGCCATAATTTGAAGGCATGCAGAGAGATCTCATAGAATATAATCATAGAATTTCTACAGTGCAGAAGGAGGCCATTCAGCCCATTCAGTCTGCACCAACTCTCTGGAAGAGGATCCCACCCAGGCCCACTCCCCGCCCTAGCCCTGTAACCTCACCTAACCTGCACAACTTTGGAAACTTAAGGGGAAATTTAGCATGGTCAATCCACCTAAGCTGCACATCTTTGAACACTAAGGGAAAATTCAGCATGGTCAATCCACCTAAACTGCACATCTTTGACCAAAGCCAATACTATACAGTTAGCAACACCAAAGTCAGATTAACTGGTCATTCATCCCATTATTTTTCAAAAAATTAGCTCCACTTAAATGGCTGTCACATTAATCTATTGCATTTCAAATTAGTCACTGTGTGAATTCCAGAGCCATTTATAACTTACATACCACTTCAGTACATTTGTGGGAGGTGGACGCTTGTTAATGTAATCCCTGGCAGGAAGTGCAGAAGGTGGTGGATGCCACAAGCTTGCGCAATGGTGAAGGACGACTGTAACTATGATGCAGCAGTACATAGCTCAAAAAGCAGAAAGACTTCCATCTTATATTATACATGTCACAGCACAGGATATCCCAAAACTCTTCACACAGCCAATTAAGAATTTTTGAAGTGTAGTCACTGTTGTAATGAAGGAAGAAGGTGAAAGAAAGGCACAGTCGTAAATGATAAAAACAACAAAACAATGTATTCCATCGAAACATACACAGAAAATAGAAGCAGAAGGAGACTATTCGGCCCTTCGAGCCTGCTTCGCCGATCATGATGATCATGGCTGATCCCCAAGCTCCCCAAGTATAGCCCCACAGCTATATTTGATTCCTTCTTGAAATTAAGCAATGTTTTCGCCTCAACAATTTTTTGAGGGAGTAAATTCCACAGAACTTTCTCCTCACCTCAGTCCTAAAAGGGTTACCCCTTATCCTCAGTCTATCAAACTATTTCCGGTAGTTCTGGACTCCCCCGCCACTGGGAACATTCTTTCTGAATCTACTCGGTCTAATTCTGTTAGAATTTTAAGTTTCTATGAGACTCTTCCAAACTGCAATGAATACAATCCTAACCGACTTAGTCTCTCCTCATATGACAATCCCACCATCCCAGTAATCAGCCTGATAAACCTTTGCTGCACTCCCTCCATAGCATGAACATCCTGCCGCAGATAAGGACACCAAAACTGTACACAATACTTCAGGTGTGGCATCACCAATGCCCTGTACAATTGTAGTAAAACCACAAAATTTGAGTATTCCTATATTCAAGTCCTCTCACTATGAAGGGTAACATACCATTTGCCTTCTTTATTGCCTGCTGTACCTGCACGCTTACTTTCAGCAACTGATGTACGAGGACACCAAGGTCCTTTAAAACAGAGATGAGGAGGATTACCTTCAGCCAGAGGGTGGTGAATCTGCAACTCATTGCCGCAGAGGCTGTGGAGGCCAAATCACTGAGTGTCTTTAAGACAGAGGTAGATAGGTTCTTGATTAATAAGGGGATTAGGGGTTATGGGGAAAAGGCAGGAGATTGGGGATGAGGAACATATCAGCTATGCTTGAATGGCGGAGCAGACTTGATAGGCCGAATGGCCTAAATTCAGCTCCTGTGTCTTATGGTCTTATTGTCTAAAGTCTCGCTGCATTTCCACCTCTCTCAATTTACACCCATTCAAATAATAATCTGCTTCCCAATTTTTGCTACCAAAGTGGATAACCTCACATTACCATGTTTCCTGCATCTGCCATGCATATGCACACTCACTCAGCCTGTCCAAATCCCACTGAAACATCACTGCATTCCCCTCACAGTTCAACTTCCCACCCACCTTTGTACCATCACATTGTATTGACACAAGGAAATGTTTAGAAGGATGTACCATGCAAGATATAAAAGTGACATGAGCAGTATTAGGAAAATGGGTTTGAATATGCCTTGATAACAAAGAGCGTGCATCATAAAACCATAAAATTCATACAGTGTAAAAGGAGGCCATTCGGCTCATCAAGTCTGCACCGACCCTATGAAAGAGCACCTTACCTCTGCCCACTCCCCTGCCCTATCTTCATAACCCCACCTAACCTGCACATCTTTGGACACTGAGGGGCAATTTTAACATGGCCATTCCACCTAATCTACACAGCTTTCACTCTACAGTATAAATATTTCCCACTTTCTCTATCTGTTAGCTTTGACAAAGATTCATCGGACTCGAAACGTTAGCTCTTTTCTCTCCCTACAGATGCTGCCAGACCTGCTGAGATTTTCCAGCATTCTCTCTTTTGTTTCAGATTCCAGCATCCGCAGTAATTTGCTTTTTTTTTCTACACATCTTTGGACTGTGGGAAGAAACCAGAGCACCCGGAGGAAACCCACGCATACATGGGGAAAATGTGCAAACTCCACACGGTCACCCAAGGTCAGAATTGAACCTGAGTGCCTGGTGTGTGAGGCAGCAGTGCGAACCACTGCGCCACTGTGTCACAAGAAAGAAATTCTGTGAGACTGACTCCACTGTGTTAGTTCACACAGCTCTTACGTTTATAATTTTAAAAAGATGTTCTCATACTTAAGGGCCCAGAATTTAGCATGTCTTGAATTTTGTCCCCTGATGGCCTCACTGAATAAGATAATTGTTGAATATCTAGAATTCTCAGGTCTCTCCAGTACTTAAGACTGTAAATGTTGTCGAGTTGAGAAAATAGGTCATTGGTGATGAAGGCAGGCCTCTGTGAGTGACCAATGGGGCAGGAAGTTATTTGGCAGAGATCAAACATATGGCGTCACTCTCGGTAACTTAGACCATGGACTTTTAAAAGGAATGATTCTGAATCTATCCATGACAGAAAAGCACCTTCACTAGATTTTCAAGAGGGCATATGAGAGTTTAAAAAGCATCACTCAGAAAAATCGTAGTGACTTTTACTCAAAATTATTGTTCAGTTAGTCTCTGACCAGTTTATTTGAGGGAGGGGCAAACACCCTGGGCTGGATTCTCCGTTCTGGAGGATAAGGGTTGGATTCTCCGGTCGCCGATGCCAAAATGACGTTCAGCGACAGGCCATTGCCTGAGACCCGCACCGTCCCCGACCGGCCGAATTCCCGACGGCGCGGGTCTCTCGTGGTCTCACCTGTCGGGAACCCGGCGTGGTGGCTGCGGATTCAGTCCAGCGGTGCCACAGTCGGGGGAGGGCCGATTCGCGGGTAGGGTGGACATATTCAGAGTGGGGGACACTGTGGTAGAGTGGTCCGGGGCATACGAGCCAGTCGAAGTGGGGGACTATTTAGTGGGCTGGGTCCACGAGGAGCCACCTCCATGATGCACGGCTGGACCGCTGCAGGCCGCCGCCGTGCTAATGCGCGGCCACGGACCCGGCAATTCTCCAGGCCATATCGGCAGATAGAGCCGGGTGCTCTATGCTGCCTCTCTGCTAGCCCCAGGCAAAACAGGGATTCGGTGGCCAGTTTGTGGCGGTTTTCCTTTTGCGGTGTAAAATGCCACTGTTCCCAAGCTGGCATGGGGACATCGTCTCCAAATCGGACGATCCAGCCTTAAGTCCCCACACCGGCGTGAAAATGGTGATGTTTTACGTGAGGAAAACTGCTCCGAGGGGCGGCTAGCAGCCAGGCAGCGTAGAGCTCCCAGCTATAGCTGCCAAAAAGGCCTGGAGGATTGCCGGGTCTGTGGGTGCGCATGCGCAAGGCGGTGGTCTGCAGCGGCCGTGCCGTGCTTCATGGTGGACGCAGCCCACGGACCACGCGCCCCAGACCGGCTCCCCATAGTGCTCCCAGCCCCGATTATTGCCCACCTGCCCGCGGATTGGCACTCCCCCCCGACTGTGGTGCCACTGGACTCTGTCCGCAGCCGCCACATTGAGTACCCGACGGATGAGACCACGTATGTCCCACGCTGTCGGGAACTCGGCCAGTCGGGGTGGAGCATTGCGGGGCCGGCCTCAGGTAACGGCCTGAGGCTGTGGATAAGGCGTGCAGTGCACCCCTAGAGTACGCCACTCTTCAGGGGGCGGAGCATCGTGAAAGCGGCGCCACCCCCAATTTCAGCGTCATCGAGGATTCTCCGCTCCGTCGCTGAACGCAATTTTGGCGTTGGGGTTGGGAGAATCCAGCCCACTTCCTTCAAGTACAAACATGCTGTGTGAATTGTGTAGTTCGGTGTCAAGAGGCAGTATTATGAACCGGGCAGTTTTTGTCAATTTATTGCTGGAGGGATTTTTCTCTTTTTTTCTTTTCAAATTGATGGGTCTTATTTTCAAAGACAGTTTGACGCTCTGAATAGAGATGACTGAATCATGCAGCTCAGGTAAATAGAATGAAAACACTGGGCAGAATTCTCGCATCCCGCCCATGACGGGTTTGGTGTCGGGCTGGAGTGGAGTATCCAGAGGGAGCCTAAAAGTCGGAAACCCACTGGTGTAAAAGCAGTTTGAAATTCTCCTCGGGATGGGTTAATGGTGGGTCAGTTCTCCCACGGCCTGGTGGCATGACTGCCACTTTGCATCTATTTGCATCTTATAATGCTCATTAAAAGCTGTTCGCCAGAATCTTATCAGGTCTTCCTATTTTGCGTCTCACCAGTGGGGAATCAGGTCAGCCTCAAGTCTGTGCGGAATGGACTGGCATACACAAGGCGGACCCCAGTTCGCTCGAGACTTCGAGGTGAGTGCAATATACCCAGCCTACCTGCCATAGCGCTGCGCCACTCCTGTCGCACTGAATGCCACTCTGCTGGGGAAGACCGGTTGGTGCCCCCCAGCTCCATGCCGAGCTGATCTTTATGGAAAGTAATGCTCTGCGTGACTCCTGGACCCATCACTCCAATGGACTGAAGTTCGGCCGGGGGTCGGGTGCAAGGTGATGGCAGCGTGGGGATGATGAAGACAAGGAGGTCAATGTGAAAGGAGGGCTGAGCCATGATGGAGGTGCTGGGGATGGACGAGGGGTCATGATGGCAGGCAGAGGGGGAGGAGGTGGGTGAGGATAATGAACAATGGAATGCAGAGCGAAAACCGGTGGGGGGGGGGGGGGGGGGCGCTGCAGGGAAGCTGGACCCTGACAAGGCTGCATGAATCGCTCACAGACAATGGAGTCACCACATTGTTTACTGGAAAGGGCTGCACGCAGACTCCAGAAAGGGTGGGTAGAGGTCCAGATGGGGTATGGATGCCTCGCAGGTGATGAGCCCGGGGGAGGAAGGTGGGGATATTCACTACAACAATGATTAGGCCCCATTTAGAATACTGTGAGCAATTTTGGGCCCCACACCTCAGGAAGGACATACTGGCACTGGAGCGGGTCCAGCGGAGATTCACACGGATGATCCCAGGAATGGTAGGCCTAACATACGATGAACGTCTGAGGATCGTGGGATTATATTCATTGGAGTTTAGGAGGTTGAGGGGAGATCTAATAGAAACTTACAAGATAATGAATGGCTTGGATAGGTTGGACGTAGGGAAGTTGTTTCCATTAGCAGGGGAGACTAGGACGCGGGGGCACAGCCTTAGAATAAAAGGGAGTCACTTTAGAACAGAGATGAGGAGAAATTTCTTCAGCCAGAGAGTGGTAGGTCTGTGGAATTCATTGCCACAGAGGGCGGTGGAGGCCAGGACGTTGAGTGTCTTTAAGACAGAAATTGATAAATTCTTGATTTCTCGAGGAATTAAGGGCTATGGGGAGAGAGCGGGTAAATGGAGTTGAAATCAACCATGATTGAATGGTGGAGTGGACTCGATGGGCCGAATGGCCTTACTTCCGCTCCTATGTCTTATGGTCTTATGGTCTTATGATCAGAATGTCTGCAGGGATGGTTGCTGTGGGATGAGGACTACTCAGTTAAACACTGGTTCATGCCCCTAGGGTTTCACCCTCAGACCCATGCTGAGGAGAGATACAATGCTGCTCACAGTTCTGCACTCTCTCACACAGAGCAGGTCATAGGTCTTCTGAAGATGCGATTCAGATACCTGGACCACTCAGGTGGCTCTCTATGATATGCACTGGAGAGGGTTTCCTTCATGGTTTGCTGTGACCTTCACATTCTGGCTTTGCAAAGAGGTGAGTGTTCCTCAGAAGAACCAGAGGATGGAGTGTGAACAACATGACAGGCAGGATGGTGGTGATGGGAAAGTGTCCATGTGGCAATGAGTGTTGATTTGTGCCCCCCACTAATGGATGTATGAGATCCATTAAGAGAGTCGTCATTTGAGTACCATGATGCGAGTTTGAAAGTGGAGGGAGCTGAGAGAGGACTTGCCCTGGCAGAGGAGATGAGATCATTCAGCCACTTCCTACATGCATGGATCTTTTGGTGTGGCTGCCGACTGACCTGCTGTGCAATGGTTCCTCATGCCGGAGAGGTGAGGTTGGTGTGCTTCGTAGAGCCATCCCTTGGGTAGAGGACATGCCTCTGTGCCAATACTCCTCAAATCAAGGCCTCGATAGCCTGGTGGTTGAGTTGGTGTACAGACGTTTTGAGGCTGAATGCCTTTTGCCTCTGGGGTTCCAGACATCCTGCAGCCTCATAAAGAAAGGTGGTCTCTGGAAATGGTATGAGTATTCTGGACTGACGTTTACATATGGCGTCTGGACCTCTAGCTGACAATGGGTAAACGAATCAGCTCACAGCCCGCCAGGTGATTTGCAGAGATGTTTGCTCTTACATAATTAATGAGGCTTGAACCGTGGCATTGGGCACGAGTTCACGCCATTTCGCCCAATGGGAACGGAGCCAGGAAAATTGCCCGTCACTGCACTCAGACGAAAGACTGGAGAATCCCACCCATTACAAATATAGCCAGAGCTTAAATGTGAGGTGCAACTTATTCATCCCATATACAATGAGTTAGTAATGCACAGTTACTCCTGGAAATGTTATTTTCTTTGCTATTATTTGTAATTTGTCTTTTACTGCATTTGAAGTTTGAAAATCAGACCAGTGTAAGCAATATTCTGGCCGTACTGAAGTTGGAAAAGGGGTGTGGCAGTAGCTGAGTTTCTCTAATGGACACCAGGCAGGGACACAATGGGAGAAATGGCCTCCCTCTGTGCTGTAGCCATTCTCTGATTCTATCATGGATAAAGGAACTAGGAAGTCTAATTGCTGGTATTAACAGAAGCCATTTGCCTGATACTCTGTAGGATGTGTTTAAAATTCCAAAAAGCAATAATTTTCGCTTCCAGTTTACTTGAAGAATGATTGTGGACAGCTATGAAAAATACGTTCAGGGAACTTTTTGAAAACATTGGGCAGTCACCGATCGGTGGGTTATTACTTTTATGGAATAGCCAGTTGCGTCAATGCCAATGGTAATTGTGTGTGCCATCAGTTTCGAGATAGGAGAAGGATTAATTGCACATACACGTAGGGGAGCATTTAGATCCTCCGTTCACTTGGTGAGTGAGCAGCTTCCATTTAATAGCATTTCTTTAACTGAATGATTGGGAAGCCAGGATTACGGGGTAATGCGGCAAATCAGCATACTGCACTTAGAGTTTAATTGTATAGCCGCAAAACGTATTCAGCACCAATGAATTAAATGTAAAATAAAGTTTATCAACAGTTTATCTTAAATGTAAATCAGTTTCCAAAACCAAAAGAAATTGAGAGCTTGGTTCGAATGGGCTTGTATTCAGGAGAGTTTGAAGTATGCGAGGAAATGTGGGGCTGGATTCTCCAGCTCCCCCAGCCGCGTGTTTCTCCGTGGGGGTATTCTACCTTCCTGTCCCTTGCCAATGGGATTTCCTATTGATGCCACCCTCCGCCGCCAGGAAACCTGCGAGCGGGGGTGAACTCCCGGCGCAAACAGAGAATCTCAACAGCCAGAGAATGATGCACCATCAATTACACACGAGGCAAGTTGTAGAAGACAAAGTAATGGTTTTAATACTCTAAGATGTAGCCTGTCTGCTGCTGAACCCAGATGGGAGACAGAGCTACAGATCAGTCAACTATATACAACACCAAGTGGGGCGGAGCCACGGAAGAACAACAATATATAACACAGTGAGTAACAATGGACCAAACAGTAGCAGAGAATATATACAGCGCTGTAAGTAACAGTGGAACAACAGTGGAACTACAATAATAGTGGTTCACCACAGAGTATTCTGGCCCAGATTGAAACATGTAAAATCCCAACAGGGCTGGACAGACTAGGCGCAGGGAGGATGTTTTCCTTGGGGCGGGAGTCTAGAACTAGGAGACACGGGGCAGGAATCTCTGTCCGTTCAAGCCAGCGGGATAATCCGCTCCCGCCGCAGTGAACGAAAGATTGGGTTGAGCAAAACATTCTCTCTCCACGTTGGCAGCAGTAGCAGGGCGGACCTCGCAATGGAGAATCCTGGCCTGCAGTCTCAGGAGGCCAGGTAGGTCATTTAGGATAAAGAAACATTTCTTCACTCAAAGAGTAATGAGCATGTGGAATTCTTGACCACAGAAGGTTGTGGAGGGCAAGGTCTCTGAATGTATTCAAGAAGGGGATAGATTTCTTTTTAGATTTGAATGGAATCAAGGGATAAGAGGAGAAAGTGGGAAAATAGCATTGAGATCACAGATCAGCCATGAGTGCGGAGCAAGCTCAAGGATGGTGTTCTAGGGTCCGGGCTTTCCGGCAGCCTACATTCCAAACAGTGGAGGCATTCCTCTGGTGAATCCCGACATCTGCACTCCATGCCATTCCAGGCGTGTTTTGAACTGGAATATTTTCCCTCTGGCGCTGTGGAGAATTAGTCGCGGGTGGTCTGGCCTTCATCTTCATCTCATTAGTGGGCTGCAAATCAGTTTTAGGTCAGCCTCCATTGGGTTTCCCAATCCACCATGACGGACAGCGGCTGAAGATCCCATGGGAAATTCACGGTGGCGTAAAATTTGCCTCCTGCCAAATTCTCCCCTCCCGCCTGTCATTGAACCCACCGGCGAGAGTTTGGGAGAATTTCACCCCATCTGAGTGACACTGGCCACTTGGATACACCCACTCTAACCCCCATCCCCCGGCCCCCTCCCCCACCCACAGCCGCACGTCACCTACCAGCAGGGCACCACGCAATGCCCATGGTAGCCCCCACAGGAGGGCACCGGACGGGGGCCCCTGAGCGCACCACTGGCATGGTTCGTGTCAGCCATCGGTAACCCTGCCAGCAGGGACAGGTGTTGAGGCCAGAGGCCCTGTGGTGCTGGGCACTGAAGGGGCCAGGAAAGCGGTGCGGAGGGCAGAGTGCCAGGGGAATGGCAGGGGGTGGGGGTGGTGATGGAGGGAGGGGGGAGGGAAGAGTGGGACATGCAGGAGTAGGGGCTGCAATGCAGGCCAGGAGCACCATGTAGCCCATTGAACCTGACTGGACAGAGGAGTATGCACTGTGCTAACATGTCTGCCTTTCACCCCCGCAGACAATGGATTTCAGAATCCAACCAGGAACTGTTGCCATCATCTGAGCTACCGCAGCCCTGGGGATGCACTGAGGTTGTACGAGCAGGAGCCGCCCAGGGCGGATCCTGCAGCAGCAGAACAAGACTCAGACAAACAGGAGACAGTGGTGAGGATGGAGGGCTGGCTGCCCAACAGGCCAAGCAGGGGGTGGGAAGGAGGCGCCGCATCAGGCCTTGTGTGCATCGGCAGCCTGTCCTTTGAGGACCTGCCGGACCCAGCATGTGGTCGGCGACTTCGGCTGAGTAGGGGAACCGTACGGCACATCTGCCGGATTATGGCACTCCTGGAACCGCGTGGGTATGCGAGAGGGCACCTGCTCCCAGTGGCCGTCAAGCTGATGGTCACCCTGAACTCTTCCGCCACAGGGTCCTTCCAGGCGCCGAATGGGACATGTCAGGGATCTCGCAAGCCTCAGTGCATAGGTGCATCCAAGTTGTCCAGAGGCTCTGTTTGCCTGGTCGGCACAATTCACCAAATTCAATGTGGACCGAGCTCACCAGGATGATAGGCAGCAGGGTTCACCACTATCGTCAGGATGCCTGTGGTCCAGGGGGTGATTGATGGTACACATGTCTAGCGCATGAGGGGCCGGTGTTCACAAACCAAATGAGGTTCCAATTGATGAACGTACAGCTGGTCTGTGACCACAAGATGCATATCATGCACGTCCGTGCCCAATACCCGGGCAGTTTGTACCACACCTGGCACACTCGATGGTTCCAGATATATTCGAGACGTACCCCCTGGTGAGGGGTTGGCTCCTGGGCAACAGGGGTTATCCACTGTGGTCATGACTTAAGGCACCTATCCAGAGTCCAAAGAGAGACGTGGAGACCCACTACTATGCCATCCTTGCCGCAACCGGAGCGTGATCGAGTGGTGCATCGGCCAACTAAAGATGCGTTTCAGGTGCCTGGAGTCTCCCACATCGTGGAGGCCTGCTACGTTCGCCACAACATTATGCAGCAGACGGGCTACATGCTGGAGGAGGAGGATAGTTTTCAGGTTTCATCCAACTAGGAGGATGCAGAGGAGGGCCAGGATGGCCGGGCATGAGCCTCGGGCAGGCACAGGAGGTCGCACAACGTGTGCTTCACGACCGTCGTGCATGGGACGCTCTAATGGCAGCACGGCATCCCATCCCACCCGCACAATCCCCCCCTGCCCCCAGCCAACAACGCCCCCCTCCATTCCCTCCACCCCGCCAGCCCCTCCGTGATTCCTAACTGCCTCACTGTGGTGATCTCTACCACTGTATATATGTGTGTGCTTGCATTAGGGGATGTATGGCCGTACCTGTATTACAGGTTTTCCGGTAAGCCCCTGCCGGCTAGCTCCGCCCACAGGGAGCAGTATAAATATTCATAAGTTTCCCTGAGAAGCCATTTTACAGCTGCAGCCAAAGGAATAGCTTCTCACTGTAATAAAGCCTCTCTTGTACCGTATCGAGTCTTTTGTGTGCAATTGTTAGCGCCACACTCACTACAGGGCGTGGGCTCTGGGTTGGCAGTAACAGCGGGTCAGGTCCACAGGGTGGAGGATGATGATGACCCACTCCGTGATGATTCCCTGTTCTGCCCACTTCCCATCCGATGCACCACAGATAGAACAGGAGGACTCCAAGGTGCTGTGGTGTTCTGGCATCCCCCGCCCCCACGGGAGGTTACCGCCACGGGCGCCATCACCACCTCCTCCCGTGGGGTGCCCAATGGACCCCAGGCTACTCTTTCAGTTGGGGGTACGACCAGAGCGATCTCCGGGGTCTCTCCCGCTACCTGACGCTGCCAGTCCTGGTGCCCTGCTCTCGTCTTGACCAGGGTCTCAATGCTGGCAGCCATAGAGTACAGGACTGTGCCAGCTCCCTCTGGGACTGGCTCAGGTCAGCCAGCGCCTGACCAATGCCGTTGACACCTGCAGCCATGACCCGTTGTGACGGGGCCTAGCTCTAGAGCACTACTGCAATGTCCAGGTGGCCCTGGTGTTGGCTGCCTGTGACAGGGCAGCCCTGTGCTGTGCCTCAGCAACCGCCTGTACAGAGTGCCCCAGGCCTTGGACATCCTGACCCATGGCCAATACTTTTGCCCCCCAAGGCGTCTATCGTGGATGCCACCCGTGCGGTGTTGGACTGAGTGGCACGCATGGTCGACTCCTCCAATTGTACCTGCAGGCACTGGATGGTTGCTAACATCTTCTCACGTAGTCTCTGGCTCTGTGTCTGCATCTCCAGCACCAATGGAGTAAATGTTTCCAGAACCTCAAGACCCACCTTGATGGCAACTAGTCCCTGTGGTCAGGCCATCCTCCGAACGTCCGCCCCCTCGGGGGTTCCTACCTCCAACTGATGTACCTCTGCATGTGTGTGGTGCGCAACAGATAGTGCCCCAGGAGTTTCTTCACTTAAGTATCCAGCGGAGGTCACTGTCTGTGGGATGGTGGAGAGTGTTGGAGACAGCTGTGATGGAAAGTCAGTGTATTCCGCAGACCAGTGCTCCTGGGTGTCACTGACTGGCATCTGGAGGCGGACATCATTGTCCGTTGCCACCACGTAGCTGATATTTTTGTGGAATTGTGGCAAGGCGGCGGAGGGAACCAGAAGGGCCCGCCTCGTTGCCAGGTGATCCTGCAAAATGCAAGACATGACGCATGGTTGGATCGTGGGTTGGGGTGTTGTGGGGGTGGTGAGTGGTGTGCGGGTAGTGGTGTGCTGGGTGGTGTGTGGACGGTGTGGCGGCAGTAGGGTGGTGTACGGGTGGTGTGAGGGTGTTGGGGTGGGGTGAGAGTGGTATGGTGGCATCTAAGTGGTGTGGGGGTGGGTTACTGGTGTAGTGTGTGGGTGGTTTGGGGGTAATGGGGTGGTGTATGGTGGTGTGAGGGTCTTGGAGTGGGGTGAGAGTGGTAGGGTGGTGAATGTGTGGTGTGGGAGTGGTGTGGGGGCTGTGCCATGCGTGCCATAGGGACACTGCGACTCAGCGGGTGCTCACTTGCATGCCCAATGCCCTCTCTCCAGGTCCAGCGACCAGTTCCAATGCCCGCCGCTCTGCGACGTTGAAGGGCCACAGGTCCGGGAGTCTCCATCCAGTCTTCTCTCTCTCCCTCCGGTTATGCCCTGATTTTCCTTGGATCCATTTACCATGGATCCCTGTGAGCTACACAAGTTAAACCCAACCGCGTTTTCAGGCAGCTGCGCTGTGAACTCCCACCCGATCAAACAGAACAGGCCAGCAATTCCGGAAGAGGGAACAGAAGTCACCCAGGTTCATGAGCTGCATTTCCCGGTCTAGCAAGCGGCACGCAGTCCCGGACTATCATTTGGTCACGACTGTGGGAGGGAAGAAAGTGCACAGCGTGTGGAAGTCAGACGCATGCAGCACAGGGGGTGAGCAGCTTGTGACCCTTGTGAACAGGGCACCCAGCCATGGTGGGCAGTATGGATGTTGGCATGTGGTGCATGGTGGGGGTGCAAGCAGACTGCCAGCTGGTTGGGTTCAGTCGTTCTCCGGGGGTGGGGTTTGGGTGTGTGGGAAGGTGGTTGGTGCCAGAGACACGGTGCTGCTTACTCACCCTGGCCGTCCTGAGGAGGTCCCTTCCGGCACTGCTGGCAGGTCCTTGCGGTGGGGCCCATAACGCTCGGACCCGGTGTGTGGCGGCAGATAACAACCTCCTACGCGCCCCAGGGATCTCCAGGCCTGCATCCGTGAACGGGGTGCCACTTTCCGTGCTGCCATCTTGTTGACTGGAATGAGCGTATGTGGGGAATGGAGGGCAGTATTCTCTCCCCCCCCCCGGGCCGGGTGGGAGAATCGCCGGGGAGCCACGCGAATCGCGCCATGCCGCCCCGACCCCCGCACGTGATTCTCCCACCCCCCCCGAAACCAGCGCCGCGCGAATCACGCGGGCCGCTCGGAGAATCGCCGCAAACGGCGAGCGGCGATTCTCCGGCCCAGATGGGCTGAGCGCTGGCGCCTAAACGGCCTAATCCTGCCGGCGCCGTCCACACCTGGTCGCTGCCGGCGGGTACTTATCGCGAAGGCTTGGGGGGTGGCCTGTTTGGGGGGGGGGGGGGGGGGGGGGGGGGGGGGGGGGGGGGGGGGGGGGGAGGAGGGGTCCATTCCCGGGGGAGGTAATCTGGAGTGGCCTGGTACGCGATCGGGACCAACCGTTCGACGGGCCGGCCTCTCTGTTGGCGGCCTGCTTTCTTCTGCAGGCGAGTCTGGATCCATCCGCCATGTTTGTGCGGGGCGGTCTGGGGGAGGACGGCCACCGCGCATGCGCTAGTTGGCGCTGGCCCAACTGCGCATGCGTGGTACGCGGCGCCGGGTCTCTGATGCCGCGTCGAAGCCCCGCCCCCGTAAATCACGCAACGCCCCTGCTAGCCCCATGGAGGGGGAGAATAGGGGTCTAGGAACGGGCGCCGACGCTGGAGTAAAACACTCCGGTTTTTACTCCGCCGTCAGCACTTAGACTCCCGTTGGGAAAATCCCACCTGGAATGCCCATGTACAGCTGCAGCTTGTCAGCCTCTCGATTAGCAATCCCGATCCTGGCGAATCCGACACCGTTTTCCATCACGGGTCATGTCGGCGTAGATCAAAACCCCTATTTGACAGCGTCAACCAGTGCTGATGGTTGACGCCGTTCAGCGTGGAGGTAGGTCACGGCGTGGGGGGTGGCCGCAGGAGAAGTGACGGTGTGGCCGCAATCTGTGGGTGGGGGGTGAGGGGCGGGGGGGCTGGGGGGGGGGGGGGGGGGGCTGGGGGAAGCGGGGGGGGGGGGGGGGCTGAGAGGTGGTTGGGGGGGATCTGGGGGATATGTGGGGAATGGAGGGTGGTATTCTCCCCCCCCCCCCCGCCCCCCACCGGCCGGGTGGGAGAAGTGACGGGGAGCCACGCGAATCGCGCCACGCCGCCCCGACCCCTGCACGCGATTCTCCCCCCCCCCCCCCCCGAAACCAGCGCCGCGCTGGGAGGAGCGGGGGGGGCTGGGAGGGGGAGGGGGCTGGGGGAGGAGGGGGTTGGGGGTGCGGGCTTTGGGGCGGGGGGCTGTGTAGAGGGGCTGGAGGCGAGTGCTGGGGAGGGGGGGTCAGTACCGGGGGGGGGGGGAGGTTGTCCGCCCTGCCAGGTGCCATCCTCCAACTGTCGCGCCCATGCAGCCCATGGCACCTGGCTGCCCGGGGGTGGGGTGGGGGGTGGGGGGGAACGGGCAATGATGTCATGTTTTCTGAGCAGCCAGCGATGTGGGCCGCCATGGTGACAGCCGCTATTCTACATGTTGCCCGGGAGAAGGAGGAGGAGCGTGCCAGAGAGGTGGCGCAGGCTGCTGCAGTGGCGCAGACTGCCACCCGCCTGACAGGACGAGGTGGAGGAGGAGCAGGGGGAGCACGAAGGAGAGGAGGAGCACGAGGAGAGGGTGGAAGACGTTGTGGCGCCACGGCGACGGAGACGCCGGAGGAGGCCCTGTGTGTACCGGCCCCGTTCGTCGTACCAGGACCTCACGGATCGGGAATGCAGAAAGAGACTCCGGATGAGCCGGGAAACCGTGGCACACATCTGCAACCTGCTGGCACACCTGGCACCGCGTGGCACTGGGGTAGGACACCCTCTCCCCGTGTCCGTCAAGGTTACGGTGGCCCTGAACTTTTATGCCACGGGGTCATTCCAGGCACCAAGTGGGGACCTGTCCGGTATCTCGCAAACATCGGTGCACCGGTGCATCCAGGCAGTGACAGACGCCTGTTGTGCCATTGCGGACCGCTACATCCGGTTCCCTGTGGAACAGGCGAGCCAGGATGCCCAGGCCATGGGCTTCTCTGCCGTGGCCGGTTTTCCCATGGTCCAGGGCGCCATCGATGAAATGCATGTCGCCATGCGGCCACCGGCAGATAACAGGGCCGTGTTCACCAATAGAAAGGGGACCTATGATTATCCTGCACGTCTGTGCCCGTCAGGGTACCTGCTGAGACTGGGCCACGGCATTGAGCGCCTCTGCCATCTGTAGCTGACTCTGGATCATGGCTTCCCGTGAGAGGGAAGCCATGTCCTGGGCCACACACGCCGCCTTCATGTAACGCCCCAGGCCTCGCGTCCTGCTCCCCATGTCTGACACCGTCGCGCCCTTTGCCTCCACCGCAGACGCCCCCGTGCAGTTTCGGCCTGGATGGCACGCATGACCGGCACCACTCCCAGCTCCTGGACACGGCTGGACTCCTCCACCTGCGTCTGCAGCCACCGCAAGCCGGCCATCATCCTCTTCCTTCGTCCCAGGTTTGGTGGCTGTATCGGGTCTATGTGTAGGTGTGGTAACTCCAGGAACCCAGGACCCATCTGGGCAGCAGATGTTCACTTGCGCCAGGATGCCCTCCAACCTCCCGGCCCCTCGGCTGCTCCTACCTCCACCTGCTGTACCGGGACGGCTGTGTTGTGCGCACCAGTGAGTGTACCAGAAGCCTCATCACTAAAGTGACCAACCGAGGTGAGTGTCTCTGCGATGGTGGAGGGTGTTGGAGAAAGCAGTGGCGTTGTGTCGTGCGCATCGTCCGACTCTGAGTCCATGGTCCCCTGGGGTGGCGCCTCATCTCCACCTGTCTACTGTGTCTCACTGTCCTGTCTTCCAGTGTCATGTGTGTCGGTATCCTGGGTAGGGGTGTCCTGGGAAGGGATGTCCTGGGTAGGGGTGTCCTGGGTAGGGCTATCCTGGGTAGGGCTATCCGGGGTAGGTGTGTCCTGGGTAGGGCTGTCCTGGGTAGGGGTGTCCTGGGTAGGAGTGTCCTGGGTAGGGGTGTCCTCGGTAGTGGTGTCCTGGGTATGGGTGGCCTGGGTAGGAGTGTCCTGGGTAGGGCTGTCCTAGGTAGGAGTGTCCTGGGTAGGGCTGTCCTGGGTAGGGCTGTCCTGGGTAGGGCTGTCCTGGGTTGGGCTGTCCTGGGTAGGGCTGTCCTGGGTAGGGGTGTCCTGGGTAGGGGTGTCCTCGGTAGTGGTGTCCTGGGTATGGGTGGCCTGGGTCGGAGTGTCCTGGGTCGGGCTATCCTGGGTAGGGCTGTCCTGGGTAGGGCTGTCCTGGGTAGGGCTGTCCTGGGAAGGGATGTCCTGGGTAGGGCTGTCCTGGGTCGGGCTATCCTGGGTAGGGCTGTCCTGGGTAGTGGTGTCCTGGGTCGGGCTGTCCTGGGTAGGGCTGTCCTGGGAAGGGATGTCCTGGGTAGGGATGTCCTGGGTAGTGGTGTCCTGGGTAGGGCTGTCCTGGGTAGGGCTGTCCTGGGTAGGGCTGTCCTGGGTAGAGCTGTCCTGGGAAGGGATGTCCTGGGTAGGGGTGTCCTGGGTAGGGCTGTCCTGGGAAGGGATGTCCTGGGTAGGGGTGTCCTGGGTAGGGGTGTCCTGGGAAGGGATGTCCTAGGTAGGGGTGTCCTGGGTAGGGGTGTCCTGGGTCGGGCTGTCCTGGGTCGGGCTGTCCTGGGTAGGGCTGTCCTGGGTAGGGGTGTCCTGGGTAGGGCTATCCTGGGTAGGGCTATCCGGGGTAGGTGTGTCCTGGGTAGGGCTGTCCTGGGTAGGGGTGTCCTGGGTAGGAGTGTCCTGGGTAGGGGTGTCCTCGGTAGTGGTGTCCTGGGTATGGGTGGCCTGGGTGCAGGAAATGGCTGATGCAATTCGACGTGAGAAAATGTGAGGTCTTGCACTTTGGAAAAAAGAATCCAAGCATAGACTACTTTCTAAACGGTGAGAAAATTCATAATGCCAAAGTACAAAGGGATCTGGGAGTGCTAGTCGAGGATTCCCTAAAGGTAAACATGCAGGTTGAATCTGTGATTAAGAAAGCGAATGCAATGTTGTCATTTATCTCAAGAGGGTTGGAATGTAAAAGCAGCGATGTGCTATTGAGCCTTTATAAGGCTCTGGTTAGGCCCCATTTGGAATACTGTGTCCAGTTTTGGGCCCCACATCTCAGGAAGGACATACTGGCACTGGAGCGTGTCCAGCGGAGATTCACACGGATGATCCCTGGAATGGCGGGTCTAACATATGATGAACGGCTGAGGATCCTGGGATTGTATTCATTGGAGTTTAGAAGGTTAAGGGGAGATCTAATAGAAACTTACAAGATAATACATGGCTTAGAAAGGGTGGACGCAAAGAAACTGTTTCCGTTAGGCGAGGAGACGAGGACCCGTGGGCACAGCCTTAGAATTAGAGGGGGTAAATTCAGAACAGAAATGCGGAGACATTTCTTCAGCCAGAGAGTGGTGGGCCTGTGGAATTCATTGCCGCGGAGTGCAGTGGAGGCCGGGACGCTAAATGGCTTCAAGGCAGAGATAGATAAATTCTTGATGTCGCGAGGAATTAAGGGCTACGGGGTGAATGCTGGTAGGTGGAGTTGAAATGCCCATCAGCCATGATTGAATGGTGGAGTGGACTCGATGGGCCGAATGGCCTTACTTCCACTCCTATGTCTTATGGTCTTATGGTCTTATGGGATGTGGGGGAGGGGGGATATGGGGGATATGGGGGTGGGGGATATGGGGGATATGGGGGTGGGGGGATATGGGGAGGTGGGAAATGGGGGATATGGGGGAGGGGGGATATGGGGGAGGGGATATGGGGGACATGGGGAGGGGGATATGGGGGATGTGGGGGAGGGGGGATTAGGGGAGGGGGGATATGAGGGAGGTGGAAAGGCCATGGGTGGCTCACTTGCTGGCTGGCCCCCGACCTCTGCATCGGCAACCACCCGGTCCTCAGGTCCGCCTGCCAGTTCCAGGGCCCTCTCCTCATGGACGGTGTGGTGGTATGAATGTGAGCACTGCCATTGGTGCAGAGCATGGGTTTCCCATTGGCTCTGGCTGGTCATGTGCCTCTTGTCTGATTGGCTGGGACTAGTCATGTGACTGCTCACTAATTGGTCAAGAGGCAAGTAGACCCCGCCTCCGAGGCGGGGTATAAGTACCCAGAGTTCCTGGCAGTCGTCATTTCTCTGTAGTCGGCCACAGGGCTAACAACTAGCTGATTAAAGCCACAGTTTGGATCTTAATCGTGTCTCGAGTCCAATTGATGGTACATCAATTTAATCAGCTAGTATTTTGGAATGGAGCTACGCATCAAGCCTGACTGCCTCCGCACCTGCCCGCATGCTGCAAATGCGTCTGCAATCTTTAAACACTGGCAGGCGTGTTTTAATAGTTACCTGCGACTGCAGCTGGTAAGCCCACCAAGGAGCAGAAACTCCACATCCTCCACTCACGCGTGGGCACGGCGGTATACTCAATGATTGAGGACGAAAGCGATTATGATGCGGCCATGGAGATTCTCAAAGGACACTTTCTCCGGCCGGTCAACGAAGTATACGCACGCATCTCCTGACGACTAGACAACAGTTCCCTGGTGAGTCACTCGACGAGTGTTACCAGGCCCTCGCAGCTCTAGGGAGAACGTGCGCATGTCTCCAAGTTTCGGCGACTGAGCACATGGAACTTTTAATCAGAGACACTTACGTTGCTGGCATGCAATCCTCCTCTATCCGCCAACGATTGCTGGAGAAGAACGCCCTCAGCCTAGCTGAGGCACGGACTCTTGCAACCTCCCTGGAGGTTGCTGACCTGAACACCCGCGCATATGCCCACGGCCGCGGGGCAACCCCCTGGACTTCATGGCACGCGCCACCCCTGTCCTCCGTGGACCCCGACACCCCCCAAGCCTGCGCTGCGGGTCGCTCCGACAAACTAGCGGGGCCCCGCTGCTATTTTTGTGGTCTCTCCAAGCACCCCCGCCCGTGCTGCCCGGCCTGCTCCGCTCTGTGCAAGAGCTGCGGGACGAAGGGCCACTACACGGTGGTCTGCCAGACCAAGTCGGTCGCTGTTGTTCCGCGCAGCGACCGCGGATCCCCCCCCCCCCCCCGGGCCCCCCTAGGGCCCAGCGCCGCGCACCAACCTCTCCGGCCCGCCTCCCGGCCCCCGCAACGGCCCCACGGTTCTCCCGACCCTTGCTCCCAGCTGCCCCAATCGGCCCGCAGACGCCGCTGACACTGCCCCCAGCCGCCACGAGGTTCCCACGGGCGCCGCCATCTTGGGCCCCGGACGCGAGTCCAGTTACTCCACGCCAACCCGCAGTATGCGTACGTGGAGTATTCCGACGGTCGGCAGGATACGGTCTCGCTTCGGGACCTGGCACCCGCCGGCGTGCGGCCTTCTCCCCCTACATCAACACCTCCCCCCCAATTCCCCCATTCGCCCCCCGCCCCCCCATGACCCAGCGCACATGCCCCCTCTCCCCCGATTACAGCGTCTCCACCACCGGCCCGAGGTACGGAGATACATCTACGACGGACGCTCCCGAAGTCAAGGACGCCCATCGGCCCGACATCACCGGCTCCACTGCGACGGTCCCCCAGAACACCACGGGCACCCGACAGGCTGATCATGTCCATCTGATGCGACCATGGGACATTTATTTTCGACTTTGTTGTTATTCTGTTGCACCTTAAGTTAGTAGTAGTAGTATTGTTTTTTTTGCCACGAGTCAGTGGGCAGCCCACCTTTCTCGATTTTCACTGCTCATACCACCAGTCCTCGGACCCCCCCTCTCTCTTCCACTTACACACCCCCCCCGCCTTCTTTCTCCACAAGGGGTGAATGTGGTGGTATGAATGTGAGCACTGCCATTGGTGCAGAGCATGGGTTTCCCATTGGCTCTGGCTGGTCATGTGTCTCTCGTCCGATTGGTTGGGAGAAGTCATGTGACTGCTCACCAATTGGTCGGGAGGCAGGTAGACCTCGCCTCCGAGGCGGGGTATAAGTACCCTGAGTTCCCGGCGGTCGGCATTTCTCTGTACGACCACTGGGCTAACAACTAGCTGATTAAAGCCACAGTTTGGATCTTAATCGTGTCTCGAGTCCAATTGATGGTAGATCAGATGGTGAGTGGTCTCTCATAAGCTGGGCCCCCTCCAGTCCTCTGATGCTCCCTGTTGTTGTGTTCACGCTTTACCTGTGGGTGGCTGGGGTAACGGGCAACAGTGTTAGACAGGTATATGAATGCATGCCAGCGGTTGCGCGTATATTGGCAGAGGTGCGCAGTACATTAGGGTTATGGTTGGGTTAGCGTTAGGGTTGGTTGCACCTGGGGGTGTGCCGCACATCAGGAGGGGGGTGGGACTCACCCTGGCTGCCCTGACGGGGTCGTTCACCTTCTTGTGGCCTTGCTCGGTGTCACAGCCACAGCGCTGACGGCCTCTGCCACCTCCCTCCACAGGCGCCGGCTGAGGCATGGGACGACCCTGTGGCCATGTCCGGGGTACAGAGCCTCCCTCCTCTCCTGTACTGCGTCCAGGCGCGCCTCAATGTCACGCTCCTGGAAACACGGGGCTGCGCGATGGGCGGCCATCTTAGCGGGTCTTCTGGGGGGGGGGGGTACCGTCTTTTGTGCTGTGACGCCGCGCAGTGTTTGGGGGGGCCCGACGCCGGAGTGATTCACGCCGTTTTTAGCTCCGGTTCCCGGCCATCGCGCCGGTTTTGGGAGAATCCAGCCCCAGGTGTCAACACTTAAGTCTCTGAAACGGAGAACCCCGGCCCATAGTTTCACTTCACACTAGAATGTGGAAAGATATTATGGTCGGTATTTATCAATTAGACGAACAGTATTTGGAGCTTATAGGTTTAACATAAATTGGAAGCAATAGGATTAATGCAGTCGTGACCAAATGATAGTCCGGGACTACGTGCCGCTTGCTAGACCTGGAAATGCAGCTCATGAACCTAGATGACTTGTAATCCCTCTTTCTGAATTGCTGGCCTGTTCTGTTTGATCGGGTGGGAGTTCACAGCGCTGCTGCCTGAAAACGCAGTTGGGTTTAACTTGTGTAGCTCCCAGGGATCCATGGTAAATGCCAATAAAGTGGCCCACAAAAACCTGGACAAATCAGTTTTCAATAAATCGTTATGTCCAATGCTACTTGTAAATCGTGTCAGCGAGAGGGTTTTGGAGTGGACCGCCTTGAAGGATGATTTAACAACTTTCAAAAGGGAATGAGATAAATGCTCTTAAAAAGACAAAAAAAAAATGAAAGGGCTGTGGAGAAAGAGCAGGGATGTGGGAGCGTCTGGACACCCTGACACAAGCACCATGGGACGGTGTTTTGTGTTTTGTGTGATTCTACAAGTGGATTCCAAATGGGCTAAAGTCCAATGGAAAACGTTTCTGTCCTAAGTATATGAAAACTGAACCATTCGAATTTCTTGCTCCTCTGTTCTTCCCTTTCCTCAGTCACCTCAAGCTTTACCAAATGTCCTTTTCTTTAAAAAAAGACATCTGCTTGTGCCACCATTCTCTGAATGAGATGAAGCAAAGTGACCTGTTTCCCTCTCTCCACATCAGCTGCGTCTTTGACTTGATTTACCTATCTTTTCATTTTCAGCTCGACCATTTCATTCTGAAATTCCTCTTCCTCCCACTCTGGGAGGGGAAATGCTTTGCTTCCGTTTACCCAGCGCCAGACAATCAGCTGAGTCTAGGTGCTGTTTGATTCAGGGATCTGGAGAGAGGGAGAGACACAACCCTCGGCTGTCTGATGAGCAGTTTAAGAGTATTATGTTTGGAAGTGTAGGAGAAAAATGCTTGCCGGCAGCCTCCCTTCAATAATACATAGCACAATGCGTTAGCATTCCTTTTAAGATGACAGGAGGCGACTGTAAGGTGATATTGATGAGCTATTTTTCCCTGGGGTGCAACATCCAGACTCTGAAGAGAATTGTGACCAACACAGATAGACATTGAGACAGACTTTGTTCTTTAGCAATGTCATAATGGCAGGATTGCACTTGAATAATACCTCCTACTAACTGTCACATACAACTGGCCACATTCCTGAGGAATGACATACAATTTAATGCCGAACGGACTAGATCAGATATGTCCATATTTAGTTTCTTTCCTTTACACTGCAATGAAAATGCATTAAATTTTGTTCTGCAATCAGCCTGCCCAGATTTTGGTTGCCAATGAAGCCAGCACTTGCAGCAACATTGAATAATGTGTGTCAGTACTTCATAAACTTAATTGCTTCGAGCAGCAACTTTTCATTTTAGATATCAAAGGCAGATAATCTTGCAGTACCACCATGTTCATGGTTTTGTTATTCATTCCTGGAATGCGGACATCATTGGCAAGGCCGACATTTATTGCCTATCCAAGTGGCGCTTTAAAAGATGACGGGGATTCTCCGCCTCAAACCTTCGTGGTCTGCATAGTGAAGGTATTCCCATGGTACTGCTGGGGTGGATTTTCACCCAGCAACATGGAAGGAATGGTGATTTATTTCCAAGTCAGTACTGGGTGACTTGGCGATGAACTTGGAGATGCTCTCATGCTCACCTTGGTCTTGAGATCTTTAGGTTTGATTGTCAATAAATGGGCATGATATTTAATCAGGGCATTTTGCCCTGCTTGTTCTCAGTAGGGTTTCTGTTTCAGTCTGTGAAGCTTTATCTCCGCTCCTTCAATCCTTCAATCTGAGCCCCTACAGAGCAGACGGAGGCCATTCGGACTATTGAGTCTGCACCGAACCTCCGAAAGAGCATCCTAACTAGGCCCACTACCCCACCCTATCCCTGTAACCACACCGAACATTTGGACACAGAGGGGAACTTCATCATGGCCAATCCACCTCACCTACACATTTTTGGACTGTCGGACGAAACCCACACAGACTTGGGGAGAACGTGCAAACTCCACACAGTCACCCAAGGTCGGAATCGAATCCGGGTCCCTGGCACGGTGAGGAAGCAGTACTAACTACTGTGCCATCCTGCCGCCCAATAAATAACTTTTTAAACTGAGCCTAGATTAGGAAGTAGGAGTATCAGTGAGTTTGCTTTTACAGAGCTAACCTGATGCATAATTGTAGGATTGTGCAATATGTGAATATCAGAAGGAAGTTCTCTGTCTGAGCTACATCTTGCATCGATCGACAGCTAGCCCAGGGTATTTGGCAGGAGACAGCACATGTTGGAAAAACTCAGCAGGTCCAGCAGCAAATGTGTAGAAAGAAACGGGAGTAGATTTTCCAGCCCCTCCCAGCACGGGAATTGTCACGGGCGGAACGGGGACTTTGACGGGCCAGGGTAAGGTCCTCTGATCTCGGCCGGGAATCTTCGGTCCGAGGATGGGTGGAACTGGAAAATCCTACCCACAGGGTTAATGTTTTAAGTCCAGTATAACTCTTCTTTGGAACAGAGTCATTTTGGACTCGAAACGTCAACTCAACTCTCTCCACAGACGCTGCCAGACCTGTTGAGTTTTTCCCAGCACTTTTCCCAGTTTTTATTTCCGATCTTCAGCATCTGCAGTATTTTGCTTTTCCCTTTCCCAGGAGAGATTAATAATAACAAAATTACGCTTACGAGAAATGAAATGGCAAACATTGATGGCCTCCAGTGCATTTAGGAACCTATTATCCATTGCTGTATATTAATGCATTTTTTAAACAGCCCTCGGAAAACAGAAAGGGCACCCTTTATGAGTTCTCTTCATATCAGAGAGGGTCTAAGGGTAGGTCTTCTTTGTTTTCAGACTTTCTGGCAAAAAGGATCCAGTTCACTACAGGCACAACCTTGCCACTTAGCTGGACCTTGTAGCTAAAGATTGGTGAGGAAATTTGAATCTCCTGCAGCAATGCCCCTAACTACTAATACGAGGGATGTGAAGGCAAACCCCAAGATATTCAGATCATTCACAATCGAGGGGAGATCGAGGAGCAGTTAAAGAAGATGTGTTACGTCCCTGAAAAGTCCTGAACTATTCAGCAGGAGTCCCGCGGTAGACCATTGCTCTCCTTTCTACAGTTGCCCTTAAAGGTCACAACTCGCAATGAAAAGAAGCAGGAAGCATGAAATGCTACTTTCATCTCATTCCGGTCGGAAAACCCTGGCCTGTGCATATTATAGATATAGATCCAGTGTAAACTCCCGCGAAGTTCAGGAGCAGCACAGGACTGGTGAGGGTGAGCTGGAGACCTGATGTAAGGTCGCCATTCAATTTTAGCTCTTCATTGTGTCGGGGGGAGTGATTTCCATGGCGCAATGAAGAGAAACAATAATTCTCTGCTGTCTTAACAAAATGGTTGTGGTACGATGGCTGTTTTTAATTGGTTACTTCAGGGGCTGGACTCTTCGCCACCGGTAGCAGAGTTCCTGATGTGATGGAGAATCGAGCATTGTCCAAATTACGGGATCGGTTCCAATGCTGCGGTCTACCGCTCGCAGCGGTATCGAGGATTGTGCATCGAGCCCGCAGGAGGATGCAATGAGCTCAGATTGACCCACTTACGTTCTATTAATCGGCTGGGAATCAGATTCCCCAAGCCCGTGTGCTTCTCCAGTCCTCTGGGCCGGGATTCACATGAGGGAGAATTGGTGCAGGTATTTCCCAGCATGGCCCTTGCACAGTGGACCTTGCCGTGGGCTAAATGGGGAGAACTCTTTAAGGAAGTTGTCGCCAAAGTCCATTGGAGGGCCCCGCTCCCCCGGACAATGCAAATCCTGGCCACCCCATCTCAACCAGACCCCACGACCAGAAACCACACCCTCCCCCATGACAGACCCCCTCCATAAGAGAGACCCACCAGAGACCCCCAATAATAGAGACCCCCATTACAGAGACCCCCACCAGAAACATCCCGTCAATTAATTAAATAAAAACCATTACAGGGACCTCCACCAGAGACCTTCCATTACAAAAACCACCACAAGAAACCCCTTATTACAGAGACCCCACCAGAGACTACCCCCCACCCCCCTCCCCCATTAGAGACCCCTGCCTGGAAGCTAGAGAGCAGTCCAGAAAGCAGTTGAGCATTTTCTGCAGAGAACACAGGACATGAGAGCACTTCACGGCCTTTGATGTGGTTCAAGAACTGTCAATCATAGCTAGATGTTAGTAAACATTGTGGTTCATTTCACATCTGGATGCTTGAGATTCGTTCATGCGCAAAACAATCCAGACAGCTGGCTGTGTACAATCTGTCAATCACAGTCAAGTAAAATCGATCCCCCATTGATGTGAATGAAAGCCTTTCAGATCAAAGATCTGACTGAGATTAAACCCAGCTTTCTAGGAATTTACAGATGCTGCTTTCTCTGTCTGAGACAGCAGGTGTATTGCACAGGTGAGTTTCAAAACAGTGATTTTTTTTCACTGCCTCTGTCTGGACTGCTCTCTCGCTTCAAGTCAGGGGTCTCTGTAATGGGGAGGGGTCTCTGGTATGGGTTTTTGTAATAGGGGTCTCTGGTAGAGGTCTCTTTTATGGGGTATCTCTGGTGGGGATCTTTAATGGGCATCTCTGGTGGTGGCTGGGTGGGAGGGGGTGGTCGGATCACCTTTGTACTGTGGGGGAGGGCGATGACCCAGCTCAGAATGGCCGCCCGATTCATGAGGGAAACTCTTGCAGTCCCCACCATGCATAAATTTGCATGGCAAGGGATAGTGAATCATCTCTGGGCGCTGTTTCCAGCGTGAGTGTAAGTCAGAGGCAATTCATCTCCGAAGGGAGAACACAGGGCTGGATTCTACGATCACCGACGCTGAAATCGCATTCGGTGATTGACCGGAGAATACGTTTTTACACAGGAATCAAGGGCGGTGCCATTTTTACAATGCTTTGGACTTCCGGTTGCGGCTATGCGGAGCTAAGCCGCACGTTCGGCAGCTCCCGCTAGAAACGGACTTTGGGGCTCTTTTCAGGGCCCCCAGCGGAGCTTTATCGACGATTCCCGATGTGGGAAGGGGTCTGCAGTAGATCTCCAGGGTTCTATGGTCCAGACCAGGAGTGGGGTGATCAGAAAAGCGGTGGCAGGGCCTCTGGAAAAGCGGGGGAAGGAAAACAAAATGGCAGCCGGTGGAGCCCTCGAGGAGTGGAGGCAGTGGGCGCAGAAGCAGCAGGAGACTCTTCGGCGCTGCTTCCAGGAGCTTAAGGTGGAGCTGCTGGAGTCGCTGAAGGCTACCACCGGTAAGCTGCTGGAGACTCAGACAGCCCAGGGGGCCGCAATCCGGGAGCTGCAGCAGCAGGCCTCCGAAAGGGAGGATGAGGCCGCGGCCCTCGCGGGGAAGGTGGAGATGCACGAGGTGCTCCATAAAAAGTGGCAGGAGCGGTTTGAGGAGATGGACAACCAGTTGAGGTGGAAAAATTTACGGATTCTGGGCCTCACGGAGGGGCTGGAGGGGTCGGACCTGGCGGCCTATGTGGTTGTTTTGTTGAACTCGCTGATGGGAGCTGGGTCCTTCCAGGGGCCCCTGGAGCTGGAGGGGGCCCACAGAATACTGGCCAGGAGGCCCAAGCCGAATGAGCCGCCGCGGGCGGTGCTGGTGCGGTTCCACCGGTTCGTTGACCGGGAGTGTGTGCTTCGGTGGGCCAAGAAGGAGCGGAGCAGCAACTGGGAGAACACAGTGGTGCGGATCTACCAGGACTGGAGTGCAGAGGGCCGGGTACAACCGGACGAAGGAGGTGCTCCACAGACAGAGTGTGAAGTTTGGCATGTTGCAGCCGGCAGTGCGTCACCTACAAGGACCGTCACCATTATTTTGAGTCCCCGGAGGAGACGTGGGCCTTTGTGCAGACCGAGAAATTGGACTCAAACTGAGGGTCAGGGATGGGGGTTTTGTACGTAAATGTAACTGTGTCTATTTTTTTGGAGGGGGGGTTCTCTGTTTCATGCAGGATATGTGTTGGCTTTAGGGTGGGTGGGGCGATGTCTTTATGTCTTTTTGTATGGGTCTGGTGGACGGGTTCGGGCAGGGAGGTAAACTGGGAGTGCGGGGAGCTGGTGGTGGGGACCGGCAATGGGAGTTGCCCTAGAGGAGGTGAGGTTGGGCAGGGTGAAAGCGCTGGCTTTCCTCTGGTTTCCCGCGCTGCGGGGTGATGGGGGCGGGGTCGGGGCTGAGAAGCGCGGGCATTTGCTGGTTGTTATTTTCCCGCGCAAGAGCGGGGGGGGGAGGAGGGCCTGCTGATGGGCACGGAGGAGGAGTAGCCCCACGTGGGGAGGGGTCGGAGGTGTGGCGGGAGTCGCGGGGTCAGCAGAAGTTAGCTGGCTCACGGGAGTGCTATGGAGGGAGGGCGTGGCTAGGAGGGGTCCCAGCCTGGGGGGGGGGGGGGGTTCCGGGTTGCTGCTGAAATGGGCAGGAAGGACCTGGAGTATGCAGGGAGTGCTGGGGGGTGGGGGGGGGGGGGGGGAGTTGCCGCCTTGGGGAACAGGCCGAGCGGGGGGCGCTGGCCAGTGGCGGGCAGGGGATGGGTTATGGCTAGTCAGCAGGGGAGGGGGGCAGGGAGCCCTCGGATCCGGCTGATAACCTGGAATGTGAGGGGGCTGAATGGGACGGTCAAGCGGGCCCAGGTGTTTGCGTACCTGAGGGGCTGAAGGCGGATGTGGCCATGCTCCAAGAGGCGGACCTGAAGGTGGCGGACCAGGTTCGACTGAGGAAGGGATGAGTGGGCCAAGTATTTCATTCAGGGCTGGATGAGAAGAATCAGGGGGTAGCGATCCTGGTGGGAAAGAGGGTGTTGTTTGAGGCGTTAAATGTGGTGACTGACAGTGGCGGGAGGTATGTGATGGTGAGTGGTAAGCTGCAGGGGGAGCGGGTGGTGCTGGTGAATGTTTACGCCCCAAACTGGGTCGATGCGAGGTTTATGCGGCGCATGTTGGGCCGCATTCCGGATCTGGAGGCAGGGGGCCTGCTCATGGGGGGGGGTGACTTCAACACGGTGCTGGATCCCCCATTGGATTGATCCAGGTCCCGGACGGGTAGAAGACCGGCGGCAGCTAAGGTGTTGAGGGGGTTTATGGTTCAGATGGGAGGGGTGGATCTCTGGAGGTTTGCGAGGCCAAGGGCCAGGGAATACTCGTTTTTCTCCCACGTACATAAGGCCTATTCCAGGATTGATTTTTTTTGTCCTGAGCAAGGGGCTGGTTGCGAGGGTGGAGGGGGCTTTGCCCCCAACTATGTCACGGGCGCTGATTTCCTTGATCCTTAAGCGGGACAAGGACCCCCTGCAGTGTGGGTCACATAGGCCGATCTCGCTGCTAAATGTAGACGCCAAGCTTTTGGCAAAGATCTTAGCTACAAGGATCGAGGATTGTGTGCCGGGGGTCATTCACGAGGACCAGACGGGGTTTGTAAAGGGAAGTCAGTTGAATACCAACATACGAAGGCTTCTGAATGTCATTATGATGCCGGCTGTGGAAGGGGAGGTGGAGATAGTGGTGGCATTAGATGCGGAGAAGTCCTTTGATAGGGTTGAGTGGGGGTATCTGTGGGAGGTGTTGGAAAGGTTTGGGTTTGGGGTGGGGTTTGTCCGTTGGGTGAGGCTGCTTTATGAGGCCCCGATGGCAAGTGTAGCCACGAATAGGAGGAGGTCAGAGTACTTTCGGCTGCACCGGGGGACGAGACAGGGGTGTCCCCTGACCCCCCTTGCTCTTTGCGTTGGCAATTGAGCCCCTGGCCATGGCGTTGAGGGAGTCGGGGAACTGGAGGGGCCTGGTGCAGGGTGGGGAGGAGCATCTAGTGTCGCTTTATGCAGACGACCTGTTGCTGTATGTGGCAGACCCGGTGGGGGGAATGCCGGAGGTGATGAGGATTCTCAGCGAATTTGGGGGCTTTTCTAGGTATAAGCTCAACCTGGGTAAGAGCGAGCTATTCGTGGTGCACCCGGGGGATCAGGAGGAGGGGATTGGTAGGCTCCCACTGAAGCAGGCAGGGAGGAGCTTTAGGTACCTGGGAGTCCAGGTGGCTAGGAGCTGGGGGGCCCTGCATGAGCTTAACCTCACAAGGTTGGTGGAGCAAATGGAGGAGGAGTTTAAAAGGTGGGATATGTTACCGCTGTCGCTGGCGGGTAGGGTGCAGTCCGTCAAGATGACGGTGCTCCCGAGGTTTTTGTTCCTGTTCCAGTGCCTTCCCATCCTTATCCCGAAGGCCTTTTTTAGGAGAGTTAACAGGAGTATTACGGGATTTGTATGGGCACATGGGACTCCGAGGGTGAGAAGGGTGTTTTTGGAGCGGGGCAGGGATAGGGGGAGGCTGGCGCTGCCCAACCTCTGTGGGTACTATTGGGCTGCCAACGCAGCGATGGTGCGTAAGTGGGTAATGGACGGGGAAGGGGCAGCATGGAAGAGGATGGAGATGGCGTCCTGTGTGGACATGAGCCTGGAGGCGCTGGTAACGGCGCCGTTGCCGCTCCCTCCAACGAGGTATACCACGAGCCTGGTGGTGGCGGCTACCCTCAAAATTTGGGGGCAATGGAGACGGCATAGGGGGGAGGTGGGGGGCTCGATGGAGTCCCCGATATGGGGGAACCACCGGTTTGTTCCAGGGAGCATCGATGGCGGATTTCTGGGCTGGCACAGGGTAGGTATTAGGAGGATGAGGGACCTGTTTGTGGATGGGAGGTTCGCGAGCCTGGGTGAATTAGAGGGTAAGTTTGGGCTCCCCCCGGGGAACATGTTTAGGTACATGCAGGTTAGGGCGTTTGCCAGGCGGCAGGTGGAGGGGTTCCCTCTGTTGCCCCCATGTGGGGTCTGGGGCAGGGTGCTCTCGGGGGTGTGGGTTGGAGGAGGTAGGAGTTTGGACATATACCGCGTAATGCAGGGGGTAGACGAGGCCTCGGTGGAGGAGCTGAAGGGTAAATGGGAAGAGGAGCTGGGTGAGGAGATTGAGGAGGGGACGTGGGTGGATGCCCTGGAAAGGGTGAATTCCTCCTCTTCCTGTGCGAGGCTTAGCCTCATACAGTTCAAGGTGCTGCACAGGTTCCACATTACTGGGACGAGGAGAGTAGGTTTTTCGGGGGCAAAGACAGGTGTGCTAGATGCTCGGGGAGCCCAGTGAACCACGCCCATATGTTTTGGGCATGCCCAGCGCTGGGGGAGTTTTGGAAGGGGGTAGCAAGGACGGTGTCGAGGGTGGTAGGATCCAGGGTCAAGCCAGGCTGGGGACTCGCAAATTTTGGGGTTGCAGTGGAGCCGGGAGTGCAGGAGGCGAAAGAGGCCGGTGTTCTGGCCTTTGCGTCCCTAGTAGCCCGGCGGAGGATCTTGCTTCAATGTAAGGATGCGAGACCCCCAAGCGTAGAAGCCTGGATCAATGATTTGGCGGGGTTCATCAAATTGGAGAAGGTGAAATTTGCCCTGAGGGGATCAGTACAGGGGTTCTTTAGGCGGTGGCAGCCTTTCCTGGACTTCCTGGCGGGACGGTAGGGAATTAGGCCGGCAGCAGCAGCAACCCGGGGGGGGGGGGGGGGGGGTGTTTGGTTCGGTGGGGGGGGGAGAATTGTCTACATTGGTTTGTTGGATGTGGCGGGTGCTATCTCTTTCCTTTTTGTTATGTGCTTTTTTTGTTTTTGTAGTTGTTTGGTTGTTGTTCTTGGGTTTTTACTATGGTTGTTTTGTTAATATTGTTTTGTTGTTTATATTTTGTGAAAATCTTTTTTTTACAATGCTTTGGACCCTCACAAATGGCGTAGTCCTTGAGTACGCCATCCGCATTCCGGGCAGCTCAGGAGGTTAACTGAGGCCCTCCGCTGATGCTCCTCCCCCGATGGGCCAAGTCCCCAACAGCGTGGGGCTCGTGACCTCACAACTTTCAGTGGCCTCATGTGGCGGCTGCGGACTCATCCAGTGCTGCCACAGTCGGAGGGGGGGGGGGGGGGGGGGGGGGGAGCCATTCCACTAGCAGTGGGGGCTTTGGCAGGGGCTGGCGGGACTGGTGGGGAGTGATCTGGGGTTGTGAGGGGGTTTACAGTGGGGCAGACCGGGTCAGTCCATATCCGCAGGGGAGGCTTTCGCGGCGTGGCTGCTAGTCCCCCACCGGGCGGAGCATCCGTGCTGGGGGAGCGCCAATGTTTTGGTCATAAGAGCAGACGGATCCTGCGGACATAGCCGCAGACTCGGAGAATCCTGCCCACAGTCTCCCAAAAGAAGAATCCAGCTCCAGGTCTCCTTGCTTCAGTATGATTGCTCGAATAATCTTCCAGTGCGCAGTTTATTTATCTGGGCAGTTGGAGAGACTATTATATAATGATTATGGACTGTTATGCCTCTACATGCAAAGGAAATCACTAAAATTAATTTCATAGTTGAATAGTGGTACAAATCCTCAAAGATTATAACATCCATAAAGGTCAAGCTTTTTCTCTGCACGCGAGTCCCATGCAGTGACTGTGATTGTTTACTTTTAAAATGTGCTTATTATATCAGCTCAATCCTGGACAAGAGAGAATACAATTTGTAAATTATACACATCTGACTTTCCCCATTCTTTTACTCTCAAGTATAGGCGATAAAACTTAATAGTTCTTTAGGGTAAAATGCGGATGCAAGTATCACTGGAATAAGAGGCCAGGGTAATGACAGAGTCTATCACAAGCTTTATCTGAATCTCCTTAAAAGTGAGCCAGTATCGACCTCTACTCATTGAGCATGAGAAAATGATGCATCGTCAGTCACCAACCGACCAGCATATCTGCACCAAAGACCAGACTAGAATGTGTCTGCACTTTGCATGTGGAACTCCGATTGTTATTTCAATTGTTATTGGATGAGTTGACAGCCAGCATCATGCTTTAATTATGAAAACCAAAGTTTCCAGTATTCTTACAAAATCCGAGGAATTAATTGTCAAACCAATGCAAATATCTTTTTACGGGGCTTTCTGTTATTAACTAAGCTGACAGCTCGAGGGGACTGATGGAAGTTATGCCTATGGGATCACAGCACACGTGTAGAATGATAATTATATCTAGAGAACGATAGGAGCTAACCCCTATGTGCCAGTGAAAGTTGCACGGTGAACAAACACTATTGATTAGCTTTACAAGTCCCATTCAGCCCTTGACAGGCCAGTGTAACATACTGAGATGTCATACTTCATTTTTTATTCCTTCTGAAGTTGCGAGTGTCATCTCTCAGTGAAAGATTCCAGAACCATCTCCACCTCTAGGGCTGTTAGGCCGGTCCTAGTGTCCTGACCTCTAACCTGAGCTGGCTGGCTTGCCAGGGTAGATGTCAGTGCTGTTTATGCTGCAGGAGACTGATGACATCCAGGTGGCTTCCTTTCAGTACTGTGTTATTGACCAGCTATGTTTGACCTCTAACTTAACTGTGTAGTGCCTCGGTACTCCTGCTCACAGGCACAGCTACGTGTGCTTTCATTCTGAAACTCTCAAACATTCTAACAGCGATTCTCTGAAGACCTTTTTCCCCACTTTAGAAACAAAAAGGGTGTTTCCCGTGCAGATTCCATTTATTTTACATGTTTCAATAACTTATTGAATAAATTAAGAACAAATATTTCGAAGATCTGCTTAAAAATGATGGTCTTGAATGAAAAGGTAAACTTTTTGAAATTATACTTTTATAAATTTTGGCAGGAAGGTTTCTTTTGTAGCTCCTTGGGTTTGCATGACATTTAAAATTTAGAATAAGACAGAGACATAAACAGGACAAGAGGTTATGTATGAAGACTGGAAAAGGCTCTTTGCCCCAGCTGCCCCAGGGGATCAAAAGAAACTGCATTCACTCCTTTAATGATCAAGCTGTCAATTCAGATTAAATTATGTATATGCCGACAGATTGATAGTTAAAATATTACCGAGTAACTTTGAGTCAAGTTAACACCCTGTATGATTTTCTGGATAACTGCAGTATAGGCAGCAGTCCCAATGTTTACGGGAAGATCAGATTTAGCAGCAGGACCTCACAGATTGGTGATCTTCCCTACCTCCTGGCCAGCAACCAGTCAGATGGGAGAGTGGCGAGAGACTAAAAGCCAACGTTGGCATGCTGCAACTGGGAAACGGGAAGGGAACTCCTGAATCAATTTGGGATGGGGAAATTATGGATTGAGGGTTGGGGGAGAGATCACAGACAGGAGGCTGTGAGATGTCATGGATGGATGGTCAGGGGGTGAGATCATAATTGGGAGGGGAGGAAAGCAGCGTAGCGTGAGGAAAGGACTCCTGCTGCCCCAGGTGTACATGCATACTGGAAGGCTTCCTTTAGCTGTTGGGTTTCCTCAGCCCCAGAAGCCTGTGCTGGAGATGTTACCTTCAAAGATTAGTAAAATTCAATGCAAAAGCACCTCATTGGTATATCATAAAGACAAGAGGTGGCATTTTACCTTTTTCTGTCTAAGTGTCAACTCAGGCAGGAAAGATAGACAGCCGGCAGCGTGGGCGGGTTTTCCTGCTGTATTTTTAGGCACTTTAAAAAAAACAAATTTCCACAGATTTCACATCGTTTCCATGGTGGGCGGCCGCTGATTCACCCATCCCACCACCAGCTGAGCGCCTCAATCTGCAGGGCATTCTATTTAAAAACGGCCTCAACACTCTCCAGCACTTGTACCAATGAGGGGAATGGTTGCAAGGAAGTCCGCACAAAGGTTCGCGGAGGGAGCCCTTACTAAATGTTGGATGCCATTGAGGAGAGGCGCTACATCTTGTGCCCACAGATGGGGAGGTGATCAAGGTCGCCAAATCCACATGGGAAGCGGTGGCAGCACTGGTAAACGCATTCTCCCTGCTGAGGAAGGCATCCAGTGCAGAAAGAGGATGAATGATCACCTCCAATCAGCTAGGGTTTGGTAACTTGAGGAAGCCAGCAGTGAGAGAACAGAGGCTTATTTAACTATATACAATATTCTGCTCAAGGCAGTAACTCACTCCCAGTACAGTCCTTGCTGGGAGAACGAACCACACCAGGCCCAGCTTTGGGCTGTCTTTTATGTTTGTTTGTAACAAGCTCCAGCTGGGTGGCCTTCGCCATATTTGGGATGCTCGTACTCCATGAGAGCTATGGGGAGATCAACAATAGTTTTCCTGTGGTCCCCATGAGGTTACAACACAGGGTAAATTATTCTTTTCATCTGTCACCACTCACACACCCATCACACATCCACAAGGAACTCACTCACTGACAACTCAAGGGAACCACCGCTCGCACTCCTAAACACTTCCTCATCTTCCGTGTAGCTCGGCTCCTCATCACCTCCCTGCTCTCACTCATCAACCACACATGACAGGCATCCGTACCATCTGCGCTGGCACTTGACCTGCTTACACTTTACCCCTCTGTTTTCTTGCAGGACAAGCTGGCTCGCAATTAAGAAAAAAAGAGAAATTCTAGATGGACAGCTGGATGCCCCAGTTAAAAACGTTCTCAGCTTTTGAGGAGAGAGCCCGCCAGCTGGCCGGGAAGAAGACGACCATTCCTGCACCAAGGGTGGGGTGGGCACCAAAGAAGGGTGACATGGTGGCACTGTTGCCTCACAGTGCCAAGGACCGGGTTCAATTCCAGCCTTGGGTGTCTGGCATTTGCACCTTCTCCTTGTGTCGGTGTGGGTTTCCTCCGGGTGCTCTGGTTTCCTCCCACAGTCCAAAGATGTGCAGGTTAGGTAGATTGGCCATGCTAAATTGCCCCTTAGTGTCCAAAGGTTAGGTACGGCTACTGGTTTGCGGGGATAGGGCAATGGAGGAGGCTGAGGTAGGGTGCTCAAATGAGGACATAGAACACTATTATCCATCACACCAATCGAATGTGAACCTTGTCCCTTCTATCCTTACGCCACTGCCATGCACAAATGTAATCTCCCTTATCTTGAAGGCACACCAGGGGAGTAGCCCAGTGCCTCCACTAGCCAGGCACTAGATTCCACCCCAGACACCACAAGAATGATTCCTCAGATGTGGATATCAAAGAGGAGTCACAGCTTTCACCGACACCTTCCACCACCGCAGAGACAGACACCTCACAGGGATTTAGTGGTAGAGAGGTCTCGGGGTCGCAATCTTGTGAGCCACTCTCACTCAGTCTGATCACAGCAGGCAGAGGCAGGACATCCCAGGTAGCTGGCACTTGGAGGACTTCCAGAGGCCAGTCAGATAGACTGTGCCCTTTGGCCTGGGCATACCTCAGTTGCTGGAGCCCCAAAGGCAAAGTTGGAAACATCAGGAAGGGATGTCAGCTACACTCCTCGGATTCAAATGACAAATGGAGGAGTCTGTCTGAGGAGATCATGCTGACACTCTGAGGCAGTCAGGTCAACACTGCAAGGGTGGCAGCCTCAGTGGAGACCTTGGTGCAGGAATTCTGCCCAGACCTGGTGGCAGGCATGAACTCCATTGTGCATGACATGATGTCAGAACAGCGGGGCTTCTCAACCTCACTACAGCTGCCCCACTTTCCCAAGGAGGTAGCCAGGGACCCTTGAGCACCCACAAGGAGGAGAAGAAGCTGGTGTGTAGCCCGGGGCGTTCTATCCAGCAGACTCTGGGGATGTTCAGTCGATCTGACTCTCCCCTCCCTGTGACCGAAATAGCTCCAGCCTGACAGGCCAAGGAGGGTGGCGCCACCACACAGCAGCAGCCCAAAAGCCGGCTGCGGCCCTCTAAGTCCTCACAGGCGGCAGGGCGTGGTAGACAGGAGGCTGCCTCCACCTCTGCTGTGGATCCTGTGGCTACACCAAGATACAGCTACAGGGTTAGAAAGCTTACGAAAGTCTAGTTGCACAGCATGGGTGGGCATGTGTGTTGGCTCGTTTAGACAGCGAGTACCTATGTAAGTTATCAGCTACCTCTGTCAAGGAAATAAATTTCACTTTTTGAAATCTCCCTGTGGCTTCCTGGTCTCATAAGATTTCTAACACAACTGCATCCATCTAACACTGAAAGTCATCCAGTTCACACATAAAGCTTCCTCCACCTCCCCTCTGCAAGGCTGCCTGCTCATTGGTTGGCATTCCTCACAGTGACAGAACACAACCATGCCAATGTCTCCCTGGTACTGAGGAGCACCCCCCCCCCCCCCCTCCCCCACACACGCAAAGGTCACGGTTGTCATTCAACGCTGTCATTGTGACTTTATGATCTTAGCATATGGAATCCAGCGGCTTCACTCTTATGAAAAGTATGCATCTTCCTCCGGTGACACTGAACCTCAGCAGCACCCCTAACTAAGGAGGATTCTCGATCAAGAGAGAGGAGACTGTCTGTGGAACATCGCCCTGATATTGCCTTGGTCACTGAGAGTTTGCAAGCTGCCTTAAGCCAGACAGGAATCAGACATTCACACGTGCATTCTTTGAGGAGCAATGTACTGTCCCCATTGCAAGTCGTCATCATCCTCTTGCAACTTTAGGACTGTGGGCAACCATCACCTTCCCATGGCACAAGGCATATCTTACAACACCAGGTTAAAGTCCAACAGGTTTGTTTCAAACACGAGCTTTCGGAGCACGGCTCCTTCCTCGTGTTTGAAACAAACCTGTTGGACTTTAACCTGGTGTTGTAAGACTTCTTACTGTGCTCACCCCAGTCCAACGCCGGCATCTCCACATCATGACAAGGCATATCAGTAAGGGTGTGCGCCAACAGCAGTCGGACAGGAAGGGACATCAGCTCAAGTGGGCGCAATCACTGGCCATAATCCTGACCATCCATGAAGCAGGAGGCTATGAGGGTGTCCCTAGCTCTCCTTCTGGACATCAACACTGCCGGATGGCCTTCTACTGCTTCCGATAGGGTTTCCTCATCATCATCTACCTCAACGTCCTCTTCCTCAGAGATGTGTCATTCATCCAGCTCATCTTCAGGCAGCTCCTCGCCCCCATTGAAGTGCCAGATTGTGGAGAGCAGAGCATGCAACTACCATGCGCAACAACCTCTGGGGAGTATATTGCAGGACTCCACCAGACCCATCCAGGCACCAGAACCACATCTTCAGCATTCCAATGGTCTGCTCCACCAAAGCGCATAGCAGCATGAGCCTCATTATATTGGGTGTCTGCTGCACTCTCTGGTCCACACAGCCAAGTCCTCTGGGGGTTCCCCTTGTTCCTGAGGAGCCACCCCTCTAATCACTGTGCTCCCTAAAAGACATCAGGTATTAGTGCAGCTAAGGGTGAATGTGTTCTGAATGTTCCCTGGGAGCCTGGCACACATTTGGTGGATGTGCTTTGTGTAGTTACAGACTAGCTGAACATTGAGGAACTGGAAGCCCTTGCAGTTGATAAAGGGGACTCCCTGTTGCTATGGGGATCAGAGAGCAGTCAATGGCCCCCTGTACTTGTGGAAAGCCCGCAAAGGTCACAGGTGGAGCCCTGAAAGGAGACAGACATGTAAAGGCTGAGGGCGGCTGTGACCTTCAAAGCCAGGGGCAGTGGATCAGTGGATGCCCCCCAGGTCCATGCAGCAGCAACTCCTGAAGAAGATGGCACAAATGAGCTACTGGGTCAAAGTTCTCTAATACTGGTTCTCACTCATCTCCAGGAAGGTTAAACACGATCTGTGGACCCTCAGTCCTTTGCTCATCCACTCCTAGGAACAACATCTCGATGGTCACTGACTGCTATGCAGGCCATCACATTAAGGATCATTACCTTACAGTCTCCCAGAATGGACAAGCCCTCACAGTATGACCGATCGGCCACTGCTTTGGAAACTCTCATGGCTCCTCAGCTCACATGTTAGGCAGAGACATTTGTCCCCTTGGATCACTGTGAGGGCTTTGCACAACCCTGTCAAGGGGAGGAGGGCCCTGTGAGGATGTCACAGCATCCACACCCTGCTGAGAAATTTAGCCTTTGACCTTTGTCAGGGTGGTTATTTGTGCTTGCCCTCACAGCGAATGCTGAAGGAATATATCTGTAATATAGTTTAATACAGTTTAGAGGGAATGTGAGGAAAACCTTTTTCACCCAGTGGGTGGTGGGACCCTGAGGCTCACTGCCTGAGAGGGTGGTGACGGCAGAGACCCTCACTACATTTAAGAAGTACTTAGATGTGCACTTGTGATCCCAGGGCATACAAGGCTCTGGGCTAAGTGCTGGAAAATGGGATTAGAATAGTTAGGTGGCTGTTTTTAACTGGTGCAGATGCGAAGGGACAAAGGGCCTTTTCTGTGCTGTAGTAGACCTCCATGACTCTAATATCATGGCACTCACAGAATAAGAAGGTCAGCATGCTAAGGGTTAACTGCTGAGTGGTATTCAGTGGTACTCACAGACACTAGTGTTGAGTAAGTGGGCATAATTGGCTCAGCGGCCGAGTTGATGAATCTTAATAAACTAGCGGGTCGCTAATCTGGTAGTTAAAGGTATGCTAATTGATGTCATGCCTCTCAACATGCTCAGTCATGATCTCACAGGCACCCCCTCCCCCACCCCGCTTGTGGGAGAGTATCATATCATGTCTACTGGATACCCATCCAACTCACTAGCCCAGGCTTCCTGTCACAGTCCCAGGGTCCCTCAAAAAGGCAAAGGCCCATCAGCTGAAAAATTCAGCCTCAGGGTGGGTGGGCTTTAAAAGTGACTTCCTTCATCTCTCATCACTGAATCCTGCCCCCCTACAGGGACCAGACCATTCTCCCTTCTCCACAATAGGCCATTTCCTCTTGCCCCCCTTTACCATGCACCTATCTCCCCCCCCCCCCCAACTCCTGTCACTGCACTCCCCCCTCAATCCCTTGCAGCCACAGTGCCTCATCCCCATCCCTCATTGCACTCCCCTGTAGTATGTGCTTCGTAACAGGCACCCCTCCACCTCAGTGACTCAGTCATCAGCTGGCTTTCAAGCCCTCCTGACACCCCCACCCCCTCCCAATGCACCCAACCTCTGCCAAAGCGCAAGCCCCGTAGCTGGCTGCCCCCCCCCCCACCCCCCCCCCCCCCCCCCCACCCCCGGCCCCAACCTAGCAGGCGCCCCCTCTGCCCCACATTCATTGGTGGCCTGTGACAACACGTATGCTCATTTCCAAATACCCCCTCGTGAGTGAGCTCGCCAGTTCTCCGCTTTTAAAAGCCTGCCGGGATCGTGCCAACGTTACGTCACGCCACCGGGGGGCAGATTTTTCAACATTGGTGGAGAATTGTTGAAGGGTGGTTCGCTAATGAGATGCTGATATATGCTAATTGCATGGCAGGGGGCGGGGCTAATTGGTCTGGAAATCCCGCCGGCACAAATCCCCTTTTTCTGGCTCTCAGAAGAGTTATCATCCCATCGCCATTTCTGCCCATGGTCCAAAATCCCAAGTATTAAATGCTACAATAATATGATAACAATCCATCTTTCCCTCTGCAAGGATGCGCTGTGAGGTTAATAAAAGCGAATTACTGTGAATACTGGGGATCTGAAATAAATACAGAAAGTGCTGGAAAAGCTCAGCAGGTCCGACAACATCTGTGGAGGGAGAAACAGATTTAACGTTTCCAGTCCATTGTGTCTCTTCTTCTGAAGTGTGTTGTAATTGTTTTACTGAGGGAAACGTTGCTTCACAATAGTAACCTACTTCCTTCCTTTCAATTAATGCTTTTTTAAATATTTTATATTTAATCCGCTGGAATGGATCATCTGATTTTTAATGGTCCAGTGGCTGTGCATGTGCTAGCATGAACTGATGATCAATGTTCATCTTATTTAAGTTTACAGTATTCAAAAGTTCTGTCAGGCTGCATTTATTCTGGAAATCTGTCTCATCGCAAGAAGTTTCAGGTCCATATCCAAACAGAGATCTCAGAGTGTAACTCGGAAGACTGCCAAGCACCCTCAAGTTCCAGAACCCTGCCTCACAGCAGTTTGAGATCTTAAATTGTGCAATTTAAGTGCAACTTCAGAGAACACAACAAAGTATGTGCCCTTATCCGGGCATAACATGAGGAAGAAAAAGATAATTGCCTTCACCTCAACGCCTTGCTCTGAAGTGAGGACCCTTTTTTTCGGTTTAGCACATTCATTCTGGTTGACCTTCCACAGAACCTCACCCCTCCTCCCTCTTGGAGGCTGTGTGTAGAACTTCCCTGTCTCGTGTACTGAGTATGGGTGGCCTTCCACAGAACTTCCCCTCCCCTTGGGCGATTATTGATTTACAGAATGAAGGATCATAATTGTCTGTCCGGGCCACATTATTAAAACAACCTTTTTGAAAGAGAGATTGGAATCTGTGTAAGTCTCCTCACAGTATGAAAATCACTGCACTGTTAGCCCCAATTACATTTTCATAAATAAATTACTCAACCCCTTTTGGCCTTGTGACTGAGTATAGCCTCCCTCCCTTGTGGACCTGTCTACAAAATTGTTTAACATAAATTATATGATAATTCTTTTTGGCATTAAATTCTGACTTTTCTGCATTATACACGTAGCTAACTCAACTTTTCATTGCAAAATATAACTATTATCACAAGTAGACTAATGAAATATTACGAATGCACATCCGCTCTGAAATCAAGTAATTCGCACAGACTGTTTCGCCAGCCAACAGATCAAAGTTCCTTGATTTTTATCTTTTCCAATCACCACAAGACCGGGTTGTTTATTATTTTATGTATTTGATTAAGCTTTAAGCAACAGGTTCTTTTGGGGGCTCACGGTTTGAAAACAGCTGTTTCCAAAGCATTTTGAAATGAAGGGCGAGAAAACAAAATCGCCTAGTTGAGCCAAATGTGACAAAGAGAGCAACGTTCTGAATTACCTTGTGTCATGACATCATTATTAGCCTCGAATTTGCTGGGAAGATGATGTATTTTAACGTGCACATTGTTACAAAGATGTAAATAACCGGCGGTAAATAATCTTTATTGTCACAAGTAGGCTTACATTAACACTGAAATGACGTTACTGTGAAAAACCCCTCGTCGCCACATTCCAGTGCCTGTTCGGGTGCAAGGAGGGAGAATTCAGAATGTCCAAATTAATCTTTTGGGACTTGTAGGAGGAAACCGGAGCACCTGGAGGAAACCTACACAGACACAGGGAGAACGTGCAGATTCCGCACAGACGGGAGACCCAAACTGGGAATTGAACCTGGAACCCTGGCACTGTGAAGCTCCACAGTGTAGTGAGTAATCCCTATCCCGTAAGACCAATGCAGGTTATAACATTCCTCCCCCCAAAGCACAAAGAATCTTCCAAAGACCGTGGTGAAGGAGGGTACCGAACACTGCTGTTGTTTGGCTGGGTGTCGGGTGGTGTGTATCTCAAGGGCGAGCATCGCCTCCGGCACAAAAGTGGTGGCGGCTGCTGTTCCTGAGCCTGTGGGGCCAAGAGATCCCCATCAGAGATTGTCTGTGTTTCCATCTCTGAGTCAGCAACCTCAGGCATCTCGGTGTCCTGACCCCCTTGGGGTTCCATGGAGGCCCGAGCCGGTTGTAGATGCAGTTCTAGAAGAGGATCCCAAAGATGAGGTCCTGCCGTGGCTTGATGAGGCAACAGATGCAGTTTCCGAAGTTAAGGAACATTCTGAGGAAGCGGTCGTCTGGACCGAATATGGTCAAAATGCTTTCTTATAGTACGACCCTGGGCTTGCAGCTGGTAAGAGACTGGCCCTGTTTGCCCGAGGGTTTATTCCAGAGATAGAAACATAGAAAATAGGAGCAGGAGGAGGCTTTCATCCAACTCTATAGCCTAATCCCGCTTTCCCCCCATATCCTTTGATCCCCTTCACCTTAAGTGCTGGATCTAACTGCTTCTTGAAAACATACAGGGTAAAATTCTGATGCAGTGCACTCCTGGCGACAGCAGGATCTTCCACCCCTGCAGCCGGTCAATGGGGTTTCCCATTGTGGGCACCTCCACGCCGTCGGGAAATCGGCGGGGGTGAGGATCCTGCTGATGGAGAATCCCACCCACAGTGTTTTGGCCTCAACTACTTCCTGTGGTAATGAATTCCACAAGCCGATCACCGGGTGCCATTGGCGAAGTTTCAAACAAACACCGACTCACCTGGTACAGAATGCCTGGAATGCTGATGTCGAGAGGGTCAACGCCTCTGCTGCTCCTGGTTCTGGCGCAATTCTGCACCTGTGTCTGGAAAGATCATGCTAAGTTGGGGACAAAATCTCTGGCCCATCAGCAATTCCACAGGGGCAACCCCAATTACTGCATGAGGAGAGGTCCAGTAGCTTAACAAGAAAGGAGCCATCCTGGTGTCCATCAATCCCGAAGATTGTTTCTTGAGGCTGCGTTTAAAAGTTTGCACTGCTGCTCACTCCGCTAAACCATTTGGTGGTATGAGGCGGAATGAAAACGCCACACCCTATTTGCTTTCAAAAACCCGGAGAGCTCCTCACTCGTGAAAGAAGTGCCGTTATCAGTGACAAGCACTTCAGGGTGGCTGCGCGTGTAAAATGATAAACATAACTTCTCAATCATCATCCAGGACATGTTTCCTGCCGCATTGTGTACCTTGAATGCACATCAATCCCAATAGGGGTGGCACGGTAGCACAGTGGTTAGCACTGCTGCCTTACAGAGCCATGGACCCGGGTTCAATAACGGCCTTGGGTCACTGCCTGTGTGGAGTTTGTACGTTCTCCCCATGTCTGTGTGGGTTTCCTCCGGATGCTCCGGTTTCCTCCCACAATCCAAAGATGTACAGGGTGGGTGGATTGGCCATATTAAATTGCCCCTTGGTGTCCAGGGATGTGCAGCTTAGATTATGGGTTTGCAGAGATAAGGTGGGATATGGATCAGTGCAGACTCGATGGGCCAAATGGCCTCATTGTGCACTGTAGGGATTCTATGAATCTATGAATAAAAAATGGACTGGCAAAGTTGGCATGCAACCATGCCCACGGCTGACCCTGCTATTCCCAAGACGCAGGGGTGTGGCCGGCGACAGCTTCTGATGCTTTTAGCAAATTGAGCACTGTAGGGCTAGCTTCTCGATGTCTGCATTGAGACCCGACCACCATGCGTAACTGCCTGCCAGTGTTTTCATCTTGGACATGCCTGAATGACCATTGTGAAGGACTTTTAAGATCAACTCCTGTCCCTTGCCCAGGACGACTATGCATGTACCCCACCGCAGGATACCATCCTCTACACTGAACTCAGACAGGTTGGAGGAAAAGACCTTCAAGTCTCCTGGGAGCTGTTGATGCTGTCCACCCTATAAGAACACGTGTCAAACTTTGGAAAGGATCGGGTCCGCCTGGGTGCATTCAAAGATCCACGAAGCCGTGACAGGCAACGAGTCCATGAAATGCAGGGTCGTGACCGCTATGTGGGTCGACATGGGCCAGGCGTTAAAGGCAACCGGCTCAGTGAATCTGCATTCGCAATTTGAGTCCCCGGTCTATGGTCGAAAGAATACTCGGAAGCGACGAATAATAGAGCCCAGTGCTGGTTGCGCATGGAAGCAATGAACGGGATCGCTTTATCCTCACTGAAGAGTCCAAGTAAAGGCTTCTGATCTGCAACGAGAGTAAAATGGTGACCGTAGACATATTGATGAAGGTGTTTCACATTCGAATACCACTGCTAGGCCTTCCTCCTCTATCTGTGCGTACTTTCTTTCTGCTGCAGCCAATGGGGGACAAGCTGTGAGATGTCCTCCTCCGGGGTCATTAAACACTGATGAGGCAGTGGTATTGTTGGACTGGAAATGATGCCGTTTTCTCCCTCATCGGGACACAACATTTGTTTTTGGAAGTTAGAAGAATTTTGCTTTCACCTGAAAATAGTTGCACCTTCTCCTTCATTATTTCCATTACCTCTTGAGTTAATTGTGAAATTGCTCTACCGGTTTACATTTTGGAAAAAAAATGACACCCTCTCTGCAGTTCTTCATTACCAATCCAGAATACTGTCTGTAGGAAAAGTTCTCTGAAACCATGTGTGACCCCCTTCAAACTTAATTCCTCTTTTACAAATATTGGCAGCAACTTGAACAAAAAAAGTGATAATATTTTGATGTATCCAAATATTAGACATTGCAGATATTGAGCTGTACACAATATGTCAGATTTAATGAAAACTTGAACTCGGAAATTTTAAGTCAACTTGGAACTTCATACATAAGTTAGAACCTCAAAAAATACTGTTCATGGTGGGGGGCATAATGCGTGTTAGAGATATTGATCTTTCGTTTTTGACCTCCCAAACAGAGCTACACTGCACTGAGAGAGACCCATTATTTCCCTCAAAGAAATAAGGGAACTTTTTTAATTCTTTTACAGGATGTTGGTGTCGCTGGCTAGGCCAGCATTTGTTCCCCATCCCTAATTGCCCTTCAGGAGGTGATGGTGAGATGCCGCCTCAAACTGCTGCAGCCCATGTGGTGTAGATACACCCAGAGTGCTATTACAGAGGGTGTTCCAGGATTCTGACCCCGTGACATTGGAGGAATAGCGATTTTGTTCCAAGTCAGGATGGTGTGTGACTTGGAGGAGAACTTGCAGGTGGTGGTGTCCCCATGCTGCCCTTATTTTTCCAGGTGGGAAAACAGTGATTTGGAAGGTGCTGTCGAAGGATCCTTGGTGCACTGCATTTTGTCGATGGTGCAGCTGCTGTCATGGGTGCGCTGGTGGTGGAGGGAGTGAATGCGTAAGGTGGTAGAAGAGGTGCAAATCAAGCAGACTGCTTTGTCTTGGATGGAAGATTAAATGGAAAGCTTGCTGTGTTGTGGTATGATGCACATTTACTTTTAAGGTGGGGTTTTATAAACGGCTGTCAAATCTCCTCAGCAGGTGTATGTCATGGGAACATAGAAACATAGAAAATAGGAGCATGAATCAGTCATTTGGCCCTTTGTGCCTAACCAGCCATTCAACATGAGGTGGTGGTATAGTGGGTAAGGTCATTGGGTTGATAATCCAGAGATCCAGGGTAAAGCTCTGGGGACCTGGGTTCGAATCCCGCCATGCAGATAGTGAAATTAAAAGTCTAATGATGACCGTGAAATAATTGTTGATTGTTGTAAAAACCCATCTGGTTCACTAATGTCCTTTAGGGAAGGAAATCTGCCACTCTTATCTGGGCTGGCCGACATGTGACTCCAGACCCACAGCAATGTGTTTGACTCTTAAATGGCCTAGAACTCAGTTTCAAGGCATTTGAGGATGGGCAATAAATTCTGGTCCAGCCAGCGAATCCGTGAACGAATTTAAAAAATGATGGCTGATCCTCTATGTCAACTCCACTTGCCCCATATCCCTTGATACCTTTAGAGTCTAGTGGCAGGATTCTCCCAAACCCAGCGGGGCATGGGATCTGGGTGGGACGGAGTGGCGTGAACTACTCCGGCGTCGGCCCGCCCCAAAGGTGCGGAATCCTCCGCACCTTCAGGGACTAGGCTGGCGCCGGAGTGGTTTGTGCCCTGCCGGCTGGCATGGAAGGCCTTTGGCGCCATGCCAGCCAGGGCCGAAGGGACTTCGCCAGCCAGCGAGAGTCCGCGCATGCGTGGGAGCCTCAGTGGCTGCTGACATCATCCCCACGCATGCGCGAGGGGGGGGTTTGCCTACGCGTCGGCCATCACGGAGGCTGACATGGCCAATGCGTAGTAAAAGAGTGCCCCCACGGCACAGGCCCGCCTGCAGATCGGAGGGCCCCGATCGCGGGCCAGGCCACCCCCCTGGGGGCTCCCTGCACCCTCCGGGGCCAGATCACCCCACGCCCACCCCCCCCACCCCACCCCCCAGGACCCCGGAGCCCGCCCACGTCGCCAGGACCCGCCGGTAAGGAACCTTGTCTGATCTACGCTGGCGGGACTGGCAAAGAACCAGCGGGACTTCAGCCCATCGTGGGCCAGAGAATCGCTGGGGGGGGGGGGCGCTGCGAGCGGCCACTGTCCGGCGCGGTGCGATTCCCGCCCCCGCTGAATCCCCAGTGCCGGAGAATTCAGCAGGGGCGGGATTCACGCCACCCTCCCCCCCTCCCCTCTGGTGATTCTCCGTCCCGACGGGGATTCGGAGAATCCCACAATAGAAGTCTACCTATTTCCTTCTTAAATAAATTCAGTGATTTGGCCTCCACAACCTTCTGTAGCAGAAAATTCCACAGGTTCACCACCCTCCGGTGAAGGTGTTGCTCCTCATCTCAGTTCTAAATTGTCTTCCCTGAGGCTATGACCCCATTTTCTATTACCACCCCAGCCAGAGGAAGCAACATCCCTACATCAAGTATGTCCAGCCCTTCCTAGAGAAAGGGAACTGTAGTGACATGTATGACCGACTGGTAGACAGGGACGACACCGTACTGGACGCAACAAGAAGGAAATGGGAGGACGACCTGGGGATGGAGATAGGGTGGGGACTCTGGAGCGAAGCACTGCATAGGGTCAACTCCACCTCCACGTGCGCAAGGCTCAGCCTGACGCAGCTAAAAGTGGTACATAGAGCCCACTTAACAAGAACCCGTATGAGTAGGTTCTTCCCGGAGGTGGAAGACAGATGTGAACGGTGCCAAAGAGGCCCGGCCAACCACGCCCACATGTTCTGGTCTTGCCCCAGACTCGTGGAGTACTGGACAGCCTTCTTCGAGGTTATGTCCAAAGTGGTGGGAGTGAGGGTGGAGCCATGCCCGATAGTGGCGGTCTTCGGGGTTTCAGAACAGCCAGATCTATTCCTGGGGAGGAGGGCGGACGCCCTTGCCTTTGCCTCCCTGATCGCCCGCCGTAGAATCCTGTTTGGCTGGCGGTCAGCAGCACCGCCCAGAGCTGCGGACTGGCTGTCCGACCTCTCGGAATCTCTCCAAATGGAGAAAATCAAATTTGCCATCCGAGGGTCGGACGACGGCTTCCACAGAACGTGGGAGCCATTCATGCAACTGTTCCGGGACCTATTTGTGGCCAATGTACAAGAGGAAGAATAGTCGGGGGAAGGTAGCGGGAGGGGCTACAGGTTTGGTACGGGGGTTCGATGGCTAGCTAAGGCCCAAAACCAAACTAAATAAACATGTTGGGGGGGGGGGGGGGGGGGCGGGCGCAGTTACTACTACGAAGATGCTTACCTGTAAATATGTATGTTAATTTTTGCGTGTTTGTTTGTTGTTTTTTTTTTGTTCTTTTTCTCTCCTAACAATTTGTAATTTGTTCAATATAAAACATGAAAACTGAATAAAAACATTTATAAAAAAAAAAAAGTATGTCCAGCCCTGTCAGAATTGTCTATGTTTCAATTATATCCCCTCTTATTCTTCTGAATTCCAGTGGCCTTCTGGGAAAGATCCCAGTTGTCTTCTCAATATGCAAATTTCAGGAAAATAGCAATATTTACTTTCTTTCGGGCACGATTTAACAACCTTGTCGCGTCCGACTTAGTGTTGGGACAAGGCCGTGAAATCTCGCAAGAGGCCTCCTGTGAGATTTGCGAGATTTGAAATGCCTCATGAGACTTAACGATGTCTGGCAAGCCATTGGGATCTGGATCTCGCCCTCACTGGGGGTGATCCTGATCAGCATATTTAAATGCTCCATTAGGCTGATTTAAATATGCGTCTGCTGGATTCTCCCAGTGCCCGGGACCTGATGGCCTCACCAGGAAGACCTCACCATTTAGTACTAGTTTCCACAAATATGGACCAGTTGTAATGGCACCTTGGGGGTTCTCCCACGCCAATGAAGACCCGGAGTGGTCAGGGACAGGGCAGGATGGCATCCTGGGACTCCCTCTGGCATCTTGGCACCTCGGACACTTCCAGCCTGGCACCCAGGCCCACTGGTAGTGCCACCCGAGCATCATGGCAGTGCCACCCTGGCACTGCCAGGGATCAGCCCAGGGAGGTCCTCACCATGGGAACCACCCCATGGTTGGGGGGGGAGGGGGTTGAAAATTGGAGGGAGATGAAAGTGGGGGAAGATTGAAGCAGCCAAACAAAATGGCACCCCGATCTGCGAGGAGTATTTCCTGCTTTGCGCACCAGCATGAAATGACTCTAAGTGTGGCCTTGTCGGAGAGAAATTCCCCAGGGCCAAATAAAAATGGCAAAGTGCCATTCAATAACGGTGTGTTTATTGCTGCTGAAGCCAGCAAGGAACACTCAACTAACATCACTCAAAACCAGACTTAGATTTTTTTCCAGTTAAATCACACACTTAGGAAACAGTTTAAACTGCATTAAAATTTATATATACATATATTTGTATATAAAATATTTTTATGTTTGTTCATTAGCATGGGACAAAATGCAGGTAAAAGTGCAGAACAACCAGGCTCAGTAATCCAAAATTACCTGGGAGTTGAACATGTTGAATTGTTCAGCTTTGGAGGTAAATGTTTAAATCCCAAAACTCTTCAGCAAAATGATTTGAAGAGGAGGTTATCCTCTGAATTTTGGAGATATGCTCAGACTTCTACGAATAAAGGATTATATCTAATCTGTACCTCCGACTATTGCATTTCAGGTCCTCACTAGAATATGCAATCATCGCCAGATGGTTCTGCTTGGCATTTGCACTTCTGCCATGTGCTGGAGATAGGAATGCGATGTTGATGGCTGTTTCTATCCTCCTGTACAAATATTGGAAATATTTAATAGAAAATGTCCGCAGGAGTTCAGATACGAGATCTCCTCTTGATTATCGTGTCACCAATGGTTTCAGGGCAGCAGTGTTAAGTTGTTTCTTGATGAATACCATACCTGAAAGTAGAAGATTAATGTGCCCAGGCCTAATTATTGAGAGGCTATCTGTCCAGACATGGAATGGTATGTCTGACACATCTGTTGCATCTCCAAGTGCTGGACTGATGTGACAGAACTATTAGGGAGATGGCTTTTTGACTTCAGGAAAAGGTATGCTTCTTAAAACGACATGTTCTCACTTACAGTCAGGACGAATGAATTGTGATGCTGTAGGATGGGCGTTCAGAGGTATTGTAAATCTGTGTCTTGTATCTGTAAAAAGGCTTGTTCAAAAATATAGTAAACTCACCAACGCTAGTAAGTGTATAATTGCTTTATATTTTAATTTAGGATTATGTGTATCCGTCGATTAGAGATTTTGGTGCATGCATCATGTGATTTTTTTTATAGTCAACGTTTGAGTGTGCACTTTTGAATTAAAACTTGGTATATAGTTTTTGTAGAATGTTGTGGGTTCCTCAAATCACCAAAATCAAGGACTTCCAACAAAGGTATCTTATTCTTCATCCCAACAGCTACAGACAGTACTTGTGCTCGGCCCGAGATCCCGGGGATAACTTCTGTCACATGGCATCATTTTAGCTGCGTCCTCGCATCTCATGTGACTTCTCGGTCTACATCTTCCACGTTTAGTTGAGACATCCACTGAGATGAGATGTAATAATGTGCGCCATATGAAACCATGTACAGCCCATTGTGTGACAGCCAATTAAATAAACTGACAATGCATATTTATTTGCATATATATATATTGAGGCACAGATTAGGCTGTAGCAACTGGCGCATAGCCCATTGCGTCTCCTTCTCCCCTCCCCCTATCTTGCCAGCAAGAAAGTCGAACTTCAAAAGTCAGTTAAAGGCTAAGTGCTAATAAAGTCTTAGAATCGTGGGTTCGGCCTGCTCAGGCGCCTTGAGTGTGTGATTACAATGGTAGGTGCTGTTGTAGTCTTTCTGTGACCAGTATCCTCACTGGTAGAAACACGGGATCTTTCACCTGTATGATCGTCTGGTGCAGGAATAGCTGCGTTGGCCTCTGTAGGAGTCTGCATATCTGCTGGTTCAAGGGGCTGGTGCCGTAGGCCCTCATCGACAATAATCTTGCATGGTTGTTTTATGTGCCAGGGTTTAGAGAACCCCAAAGTGTATCATGGAATTCACCTAACCCACAACTTTTAATAGATTGTGGTATGGGGAGCACATGGCCCACTCTACAGGTGTGGTACAGCATAAATGAAAAAGTATTTTTTAAAGCAAAACAATGTTTATTCGATGAACTCAAGTTAACCTTTTAAAAACATACAGTGAACATCTTAGCAACCATCAATTCAAAAACAACCCCCAAAGACTACAACACTAAGTAAACCTTTAAGCTTTGCTTTTTAACATCAATACAACTGAAAAACAAAACCTTTATCAGAAGCACATTAGGTTAAAGTCACTACTGAAAACATTTATAATTCTGAATTCACCAAATGATCAAGAGATAGTCTTTTGATGGCAGAGAGAATAGCAGTACACCTGCTTGGTCTGGCTTCAGCTCCAACACTGAAAACGAAACTAAAACACACCCAGCAGCAAACAGCCTAAAATGAAACTAAAATGCTGAGACAGCCCACCTCCACCCACTCTCTGACCTCACTGCAGTAGTAAACACCCATTTCTTAAAGGTACTCTCACTACAGATATTTATATACTCACCCATTTATAAACACCCATTTCTTAAAGGCACTCTCACATGACAGTTGGCCTGCAAATAATTACTTTGTGCACTGCTGCATACAAAGAAAACAATATATGCCTATTGGAGACAGGAATGTGGTTAGTTTTGAGGATTCCTCATCTAACAAGATCTACCAGAGCCCATGTGTCACATGAAGAATGCTGAACACCTTGGCATTTGGCAGAATAGTAAATTACTGCCGATGCTGGAATCTGAACCATAAACGACTGGACCAAGAATGTGGGTGATCAGAGGAAGAGCAGTAGTTTTGGTGAATAAATTCAGAGGCGTTAGACTTGGGCTTTATCACCAGTGTGTGAAGACATTTTGAGGTTAATTCTCTGCTTCCTGCTGCTGGCAGCGAGAATTACGATCAGGCGGAGAATAGTGCGGAATTGAGAAATTGCGATTTGCGTCTGTCACCGAGTCCGTCGCCATGTTGTGGTCCCCCAGTGATGGTGTTATCAATGTTTGTGCCCTGAGCCGGCAGGTCCATGCAAAACCATTATTTGCATGGATTTAAATCTCATTAGTGGGTTGGACACTTCATGCTCCACTCCTCCGTGATGCTCCGCCCACCTTCGGTGGAAGTCACACAAGCACAAATTGGTGCAGTAGTGGAGAGCGACTTGGTGCCAAGTCTGTGGACTAGCGGCGTCCCCCTCGGGATTGGGGAGGCCTGGCAGATGGCCACCACTGCAGGATTGGATTTAAACACATCTCATTGGTGCTACTTACAGGCTCTTGGCTGCTCAAACTGATGATGAGGAGATGCCGGCGTTGGACTGGGGTGGGCACAGTAAGAAATCTTACAACACCGGGTTAAGGTCCAACAGGTTTGTTTCGAATCATTAGCTTTCGGAGCACTGCTCCTTCCTCAGGTGAATAAAGAGGCGGGTTCCAGAAACATATATATAGACAAAGTTAAAGATGCAAGACGATGCTTTGAATGCAAGTCTTTGCAGTTAATTAAGTCTTTACAGGTCCAGACGGAGCAACTGGAGAGGGAGATAATCACAGGTTAAAGAGGTGTGAATTGTCTCAAGCCAGGACAGTTGGTATGATTTTGCACGCCCAGGCCAGATGGGGGGGGGGGGGGGGGGGGGGGGGTGAATGTGATGCTACATGAATCCAAGGTCCCGGATGAGGCCATACTCATGTGTGCGGAACTTGGCTATAAGGTTCTGCTAGGCGATTCTGCACTGTCGTGCGTCCTGAAGGCTGCCTTGGAGAACGCTTACCCGAAGATCAAAATGCCCTTGACTGCTGAAGTGTTCCCCAACTGGAAGGGAACATTCCTGCCTGGTGATTGTCGCGTGATGTCAAGAGCTTGGACACACTCATCTCCATCAAGGACAGTCACCTCAGCACTTTATTTTACCGCAAAACCTTGGATTCATGTCACATTACATTCACCCCCCCCCCCCCCCACCATCTGGCCTGAGTTTGCGAAATCCGACCAACTGTCCTGGCTTGAGCTAATTCACACATCTTTAACCAGTGATTATCCCTCTCTCCAGTTGCTCCACCTGGACCTGTAAAGACTTAATTACCTGCAAAGACTCGCATTCAAAGTATCGTCTTGGCATCTTTGGCTTTGTCTATATATATGTTTCTGGAACCCACCTCTTCATTCACCTGAGGAAGGTGCTGTGCTCCGAAAGCGAGTGACTCAAAACAAACCTGTTGGACCTGGTGTTGTAAGATTTCTTACTGTGCTCACACTGATGACTGCTCATTGTGTCCTGTAAATGCTCAGGGGGCCTCTGGTCATCTGGGAGTCCATTCAGGCTGCCCCTCCAGACTCCCTCATACCCCAGCAGTATCATCAAGGGGATGGGTGTGGCCAAGCTCAATCAGTGGCTTACCAGGTGTTGACTCTCCTCAGACGTGCTGCCCAACTGCAGAAGAAGCAGGGGGTTAGCAGAGTTCAGGATCACGAGCTGTCTCATCCTGGTGAGATTGGCAGAACTGACTGCCTCTGCCATCACTTCCCAGGCATTGTTCAGGAGGTTGGGCTTGCGTCTGTGGCCCACCCTGGGGAATAGGATGTCTCTCCAGTTGTCAGGCTCTTTAGCGCTAATTCCGGCCCCAGTTGCTACACCTCCCGCTGGGCTGGGAATTGCTTCCAATTCATGCCGGCAGACTCTGGTCAATTTTCATGTCCTGAATTGCGGAAAGAATAGTGCCCACAGTGTAAACGCAAATCGCTATTCAGTGTCGGCGGGAAAACATAGGGCGCGGGGTACCCAAAAACTCCCTACGTCTGGTCTCGGGCACGTTTAACAGGTTGTTTCTCAGTGGCTGAAGGGCTGAGAACCATCTTACTATTCAACAGCACTTTGCCTTTTTTGGTCTCGGGGAGATTCACTCCGCTGATGCTGCACTTAGAGTCATTTCCTGCTGGTGAGCTGCAGCAGGAAAGGCTCCTCGCTGTTCAGGCACCATTTTGGAAAACTGCCCCGATTCTCCCCCCCCCCCCCCCCCCCACCAGTTTAGGACCACCTCCCTCACCCCTCCACAACCTTGGGGAGTCCCTCAGGAACACCCCTCAACTTCCCTCTACCTGGTCAGGCCCATGGGCCCAATCCATGGCATTGCCAAGCTGGCATCTGGACACCCCAACATGGTACCTGGTCACCCTGATGCTGCCAGCCTGGCAGTGCCATCTGGGAATCTTGGCAGTTCTAAGGGTGATGCTGCCAGGGTGCCCAGGCCCAGGTGGCACTGCTAGGGTGCCAGACCTGCAGTGAAAGGTGTCCAGGTGCCAGTGGGAGACCTAGGGACCACCCAGCCCTGTCCCCGACCACCCAGGCATCTCCAATGTCTGGGAGACCCATCCCCCACGTGCTGTTACATCTGGCCCATGTTTGCGTGGACCAATTTCTAAACTGCACCCTGACGCGATCTCGCAGTCGCAGCCGGTGAGTCCCATGTGCTCGAAGAATCTGGAGAATGTATTTTCTGATCTGGACTACACCAATGGGGGCAAGATCCAGATCACAACATCTCAAGATTCTGTTGAATCTCACGAGACATTTCGAGCATCGCAAATCTTGCGGAATTCAATGGCCTCGTCCCGGCCCCAGGTCGGGCGCGACGGGGCTGCTGAATCTCACCCATAGGCCCCCAAATGGAGTATCCAGCTCATTGTGTCCAACAAGCCTCCCTGTGTGTGCTGAAGTCCAGTGTATTTTATGCCATACAATTCTAGAACAGTTCATCATTTAACTGTGAAATCGACCTGTGCAAATATACTCTCGCCGACAAGAAAGAAAGTATATTGTTTCTTGCAAAAAGAAGTCTTAAACCATTTTAAAAGCAGCAATGTGATTTCAAAAATTAATGTCTGAACCTTGCCTCCATGTCTCATGATTCATTTGACAGCTATAGGTAAGCTGGTGCAAATGTGTCCATTATTATGTGTTATCAGATTGTACTAAAAGCATTATAATTTACTAATGTACTAATCAATATTGTAATTCTATTAGTAATAAAGTAAAAGCATCATAAGCTGGTATTTCCGTACCAATGGGTCAGATCAGTCGCCAATTTGACCTATGGTTTGGGGGAACACTGGTCACAGAGTGCAGAGTATCCAATGATAAATCAGTTTTCTCTCTGTTTTCTTTTCAATTAAAAATCCAATCTTTAGTTTTGCTGGAAATTGAAGCTTTCCAAATCGAAGTGCCAACTTTGTCATCTGAAAAGTTTAGACGTCCAGATTAAAAATGGTGCAACCGATGTTCCACAAGAAACTCAGATTATTTTTAAGTCGAGAAACAGCTGTGTGTGGGTTGAATGATGCACAAAGGCAGAGGCGGAGGTGGCGTCAATATTTCATCAGGAGGTGGACGGGAATGTATATGGAGGTGTCGCAGTGAGTCGCCAGCAGGACGGTAGCAGGGTCCTTCTTGAAATATGCAGATAGGGACTAGACAATCCCATTGGGACCCAACTGCAACTTTAGTTAGAGGCCTGTATGGGCAAGGGGGTGGGGTGTGTGTGTGTGTGTGGGGGGGGGGGGGGGGGGGGGGGGGGGCAGCAGTATTAGACCAGACCTAGTGGAAGGGAGATCTCTGGAAAGAAAAGATCATGATGGATAACACTTAAAATGGAACTTTAAGCTTCTATGTGAGGCAAAAGGAGCCCGACTGATTAGAGGGGGTCATTCCCAAGGGTCGCTGGCTGCAACCTCTATCCACTGAACTCCCACTCACTCCCACCAGCCAGAATGTTGGATCTGACTGGGTTCAGGCTGGATTCTGAGGAATTTACTAAGGCTTGGATATCAATTGCAGCATTTCCAAATCAGCTTTGGAAGGAGGCTTTGGGTTGAGATGGTTATTTCTATTTGCTCCCAACGTGTGGATGAGATCAGCGAGGGCAGCATTTGTTACTCATCCCTGGTTGCCCTGAGAATGTGGTGTTAGATCGCCTCCTGTAAATCATTGCAGTCCTTGCAGTGATGGTGACGTTCTCTGCTAATGTTTGATGAAGCGAGCATGCTCTTTCTTTTGCCTCTCTGATCCAGGCGAAACCATTGTATTGCTGGATGGATTTGATACATGTCTTGCTGTTTGAATGGTCTTGGCGCAGATGGGATATCAGGCTGCGCTCAGGTTGAGAAATGCAAGCAGTGTCTGAGGTTCAGAAACTTAGACGAGCTCTGAAGCAGCTCCTTTCTATTAAGAAAGATGGACAGATGAGAGTGCAGCTAAGGCACTTAATTAAAGTGTATGACAGAGATTTATGTTGCCCTATGCATTATCATACCAGATACCTATACCGGAGAGCGCGGTACATCTATGTGTCATTGAGGAAGACCGTAAAATGTATGGAATTCACACATTCATCACGCATTACATTTTCTGTTGCACAATTTTCCACTCAGCCACTTGAATCTCTGACAAAACATGGCACCAAGAGCATACTTGGGTAACAGCAGTGGCTCAATGTAGCAAATGACATATTTGTTAGCGCTGCAATCATTGAAATATATTTCAATGAGTGAAAGGTTGGTGCAATGACTCAGGAATTTGTGATCGGATATTAGTCAAACAAACAATGCACATTTCTCTCCTTGTGTTTGCCATCCATTTCAGTCAGATGAGTTTACTGAATCTTTCTCTAACCTCCAGTTCATCCCATTCCTCTCATAATAGAAGGAACAATAAGAACAAATGCCTGTGCTACCCTTTTATTGGGATCACTGAATTATGCAGCTCATTAATGACTATGTAGATCTTGACATGAAATTACAGAGTGGTTAAGATTAATTGAATCTGCCACTCCGTAATGACTTGAATTGCTGCTTCCATAACATTTAGATGCTGCTTAAAAAACCATGTTGAAAACTGAAGAACAGTTTCATTGCAAGTAGGATTGCTTTACCAGATGAGAGTAGACTATCATCAGAATTACCAGACTTGGAAAGCTGCCCTCACTGAATTCATCAAACACATTGGGCTTTTGTTTCTGCTTTCAATGGAACATTGTTTCTTGATCTGGATGTATTGAATCATCTGGGTGCAGTCACCTAGTAGGTTATGGAGGACATCTTGCCCCCAAGGTGCCAGCCCAATTGTCCTCAGTTTTGGGCATGTGGCCTTAACCTCTCCTCCAATTTAGCTGAAGTTGGCTATTTGGACTGGGGTGAGGGGAAAATTCTTCATTCAAAACATTGTGAATCTTTGCAATTTTCTACCAGGGAGGGCCGTTGTTTATATCTTTGGGGCTGAAGTTGGTAGGTTTGGACCCTGAGGGAATCAAAGCAGCAGAGTTGCAGTGGAGAATTAGCCATGATCTTATTAAAGGGAGGAGCAGATTCAAGGGGCGGGAAGGAATTACCTGTTTCCATTTCTTACATTTAGTTGTGTTCTCCACATGTTGTGGAGACATAAAAACAGGAATGTCCACCCTATGTCCATCCTGTGTCAACAATGACTGGGAGCACCAAGAATGTAAAAAAAAATGATAGCAACGATTAATAATAATAATTGTGCAGTTATGATCATAGATTATGAAGTTCTTAACCCAATTAATTTGCAAGCATTTTCAATTTGCAGAGGCTGTTAAATTAGTCTGATTTATGTATGTTTTGTTCTGAACTTTGCTTTCCTTTTAATGCTTCCCCTATAGTTATCTGTCGTTAGAGTTGTGCGTGTTAAATGAGTATCTAATCCCTTATCCCCCATCCCCCTCCCCTTTACGCAACACAGCGATGCACCATTGACCCCAGTTCCTCAGATGTTTGGGTTTTGCAGTAGGAGGATCGACTGGGGAATGCACAGAACTCAGTGGGTTGCCCTTCTGTTTTGTTTCACTTTCCATGCGTTATGGAGAAATATATTTTGAAAAATGCATTGGGGATGAGGAATGTGGCGACTTCCGTGCCAACACTGATTGAACTCCAGTCTAAATTATTTATTTCCCGATTGGCACCCAGGAGGAGCTGCGCCTGTCCCTTGTCAGGAAAAGGTCACAGATTTGGACCCCCGACATCAGCAACTAACCAATTTCATCTGCCTAGCTGCCTTCTCTTTTCCCTTCCCCTTCCCTTGGATTCTGATCCTCTTTGTGAAAGTGGAATTGTTTTTGTATTTACACATGGCGCAAACAGAACTTGAGCTTTGCATCTGGGTGGAAGTTGGCCTCATGATTTCTGACATTTTTGACAAGAAATAACAAACACCGCACCAGCTTTCTGAATCGTATGTGCTTTTTTTTTACCCCCTGTTCTACAATATAAGCTCCGGTGAAATCCTTTTGTTTTGTGTTAGGGGCTTATTATTATTACAGCACGGTTTATTATTGTAGCCTAGTTTATGATTTCCTGTATTGTACCGCATCAGGTGAGCTTGCTGTTCCCTTGCGTGACGGGGTGCTTATTCTTCTTTGAGGATATAACTGAGCCCAGAACCTCGCAGGCCAAAAACAAAAACACAACACGATCAGAATGATTAAACTTAAACACAGTGCGCCTTGGAGTTTTTCTTTCCATGGCTTATTCTGTTGCACTCATTACCCTTGACTGTAGTCGCTGCCCCTTGAGGTGCTGTCAAAATGAAAGGCATTGATTTTGTTTTTCTCACAGACAACTTCATGACCAAATGAACTAGCTGCTGTACCTTAGATGCACTCATTGAATCAGCATGTTCAGCTCATGTTATGCTCCTTTGCCTTCAACAAAACAGAGGCAAAGCAATTTAGTCAATACCCCTCGTGGCCTGAATACAGTGGCCTCTAAAACCCGAGTTACCCTGCTCTTTACAGATACCCATGTGATACATTGATCTGTGTTTCAGCAGAGTCCAATCCCGCTGATAATTCTGCTGCCCAGCCTGCAGTTAATTATATTGACTTGATCACAGCAGGGCTTTCCCTGAGCCTGTGGGTGCAGTGTAGAGAGGCACGCAGCCCAACCTCCCTGTATTTTAACTCTCGTTCGACCAAGTTAGAATCGATCAAAACAAGCCCAGCATTTAACTACGAACCATGACGCATTATTTAGCAGTGAGGAGTTTTTGAATGCAAGGCTGCATTGCAAGGGAATTTTAAATGTGTAGAACGTGGTATGAACAGAAATGGATTCTCTTCTCTAGTTTCACTAATGGATTGAGCGCGTTTATAACCGATGATGACTAATTCAGCAGGTTTCCTGTAAAGATGGGTATTGCCATAATCGTTCTGTTTTTGAGTGTGCTGATTTTTTTGTAACAAGTCGAGCTGAGCATTTTGTGAGGGTTTTTTAGTTGGCTCTTGAGAATAATGAAGATATGTTTTATTGTTTTGTGTACTGTCTTAAATTTACTGGAAAAAAAAACTTGGCAAATCTACAACCTGTGGAAGTCCACATGAAGAATGTGTTTTCAAATTAATGCAAGGCATTAGGAAGCACTTAGCCTGCAGCTACCAGCTTGTGTTTGAGTTCCAGCCAGTCAGGGGGCCCAGTCACATTGCCTGACTGAAGCTTCTGCCTTGAGCCCTTGCCCCAATGGCTAACATAATCAACATAATGCAATGGACCGTAACTTGCATCAAGTGGCCACCTGAATCCTGAATGTCAGCCCAGCAAGCTTTAACTGTGGGTCCGACACAGCCAGGCCTAATTCTATCCTCATCAGCCATCCATCCATGTTTCTCACTGGTGACTTAGCTAATGCTTATCATGGATTATCAGGTCATAAGAACATAGAAAAAAGGAGCAGGAGGAGGCCATTCATCCCTTCAAGCCTGCTCCACCATTCATTATGATCATGGCTGATCATCTAACTCAATAGCCTGATCGTGCCTTCCACCATATCCTGTGATTCCCTTTATTCCAAGTGCTCTATCTAACTGCTTCTTGAAAACATACAATGTTTTGGCCTCAACTGCTATCAGTGGCAGCAAATTCCAAGGTTGACAACTCTCTGGGTGAAAAAATGTCTCCTCGTCTCTGTCCTAAATGGTCTACCCTGTATCCTCAGAATGTGACCCCTGGTTCTGTACACCCCACTATTGGGAACATTCTTCCTGCATCTACTCTGTCTAGTCCTGTTAGAATTTTACAGGTTTCAATGAGATTCCCCCTCATTCTTCTGAACTACAGTGAATACAATCCTAACCAACTCAACTGCTCCTCACACTTCAATCCTGGCATCCCAAGAATTAGTCTGGTAAATGTTCTCTGCACTCCCTCTGGAACAAAACATCCTTCCTCAGATAAGGAGACCAAAATTGCACACAGTATTCCATGTTGGCGTCAGCAAGACCTTGTATAATTGCAGCAAGACATCCTTGCTTGAATCTTCTTGCTATAAAGGCCAACATACCATTTGCCTTCTTTGCTACCTGCTGTACCTGTGTGCTTAACTTCAGTGACCGGTTTACAAGGACACTCAGGTCTTGTTGCACATTGGTCTGCCATTTCTTTACCCATTATAAATTCTTCTGTTTCTGACTGTAAGGGACCGACATTTGTCTTCAGCAATATTTTTCCCTTTACATACCTATAGGAACTTTCCGAGTCAGTTTTAATGTTCCCTGTAAGTTTACACTTGTACTCTATTTTCCCCTTCTTAATCAATCCCTTGGTCCTCCTTTGGTGAACTGTAAATTTCTTCCAATCCTCAGGTCTGTTGTTTTTCATGGTCAATGTGTATGCTTCTTCCTTGGATCTAATACTATCTCTAATTTCCCTTGTAAGCCATGGTTTGCCCACCTTTCCCATCAGGACTAACCAGTTGTTGCAGATCACCCAAGCACTCCTTGAATGTTTGCCATTGCCCATCCACAGTCATCCCTTTCAGTAAAGTCTCCCAATCAATCAGAATCAACTCCCACCTCATATCACCATAGTTTCCTTTAATAAGATTCAGAGCCCTAGTCTCAGAATCAACTATGTCACTCTCCATTTTGATAACGAATTCTACCATGTTATGGTTGCTCATCTCCAAGGGATCATAGAAGCCCTAAAGTGCAGAAGGGGGCCATTCGGCCCATCAAGTCTACACCGACCCAACAAACTAGCACTCTATTCATACCCACTTCCCCCTTATTCCTGTACCCAAATCTGCACGTCCCTGGACACTAAGGGGCAATTTTCATGGCCAATCCACCTAGCCTGCACGTCTTTGGACTGTTGGAGGAAATCGGAGGAAACACATGAAGACACGGGGAGAACGGACAAACTCCGCACAAACAGTGACCCAAGCCAGAATTGAACCCAGGCTCTTGGTGTTGTGAGGCAGCAGTGCTAACTACTGTGGCACTGTGTCACAGAACTAGATTTCCAATGATTTCTTTCTCATTACACAATATGAGTCTAGGACGGCCTGTTCGCTAGTTGGTTCCTCAATGTATTGGTCCAAAAGACCAACCCATATACACTCCAGGAATTCCTCTTTTTTGATATTGTGACTAATTCCATTTGTCCAATCTTTGTTCAGATTAAAATCACCCGAATTTACAGATGTTCCTTTATCGCATGCATCTCTTTGGTCATTATCGAGTTCTCGCTTGTGGGAGACTCATGTGTGCAAATTGGCTGTGGTGTTTCTTACATTCCAACAGTGACTACACTTCAAAAACTTTCCATTGGTTATAAAGTGATTAGGGATGTCCTGAGGTTATGAAACACATGATATGAATGCAAGTCTTTCTTTCTTACCACTGCATGGGACTAAATAACTGATTCCAGATAGTGGATCATTCTAGTCTATATTACATGGCATGAATTTAAATTGCTAGGTAATTTTCCATGGTGTTGCCTATGGGTAGTCTAAGGTGTGATGTTCGGTTGCTAAAGTCGAGCTGTATTCAACCTGGCATTTCACTACTGCTGCTTGTGGTGGAATAGTCTGAATATGTACATTCAACAGCAAGTTTAGCACAGGGCTAAATCGCTGGCTTTGAAAGCAGACCAAGCAGGCCAGCAGCACGGTTCGATTCCCGTAACAGCCTCCCCGAACAGGAGCCGGAATGTGGCAACTAGGGGCTTTTCACAGTAACTTCGTTGAAGCCTACTCGTGACAATAAGCGATTTTCATTTTCATTTCATTTCAAGTTCTTGTGAACAATTTTTGTCCCCTTTTCAAAGGGAAGATATTGGCATTGGAGGCAGTCCAGAAAATGTTGATTAGGTTGATCCTAGGTATTTTAAGGGTCCTTCTTGAATTATGTTACTCCATCCTGGGCAGGTGTATGGTCAATTCCTGCCCCACTTGCCCCAAAATCACAATGCGAGTGGTCCTTAGCTACCCAAATGATTACAGTCATCAGGTTTGTAAGTTGAAACACAATTACTGTTTATTTATAACAAGTATAATAATGAAATATGCTGTAAATACAATTGGATAATGACAAGCTAATACCTACTCCTCACTTTAACTGCCCCACCCTCTACCCACACACATAAAAGACAGAGAAACACAGCGGGATGGAAAGGAGTAAAAATAATAAGGATGAAGGTCAACAGTAAAGATTCTTTGCTGCCAATGATAGCTCTTTAGCAGACTTTCCTTGCAGCACGCTCGCTGATTAAAGTATCAGATTTACAGCTGTCAGTGATCTTTTTTGCAGAATCATTCATTCAGGGTCTCCACAAGTTAGAGAATACAGTACTCACAAGCAGGCTTTCTGGAGAGGCACTTTGAATCTTATCAAACTGGGCCTTCAGCTCACGGTTCACATTCAGGCCTATCTCTTTCTTGAGACCCTTTATTTCACATCAAACCCTGCTCGTGGTTTCACTTCAGAACTTTGCAGTCTCAAGAAAATGGCACCCAGAGAGAGTCGGTCCTCACAGTGGCTTTCTGAAGAGGATGAGTTAGGTCTTTTTGGAGAGAGTCAATTAGATTCATCCATCCAGGCTGCCGGTATCAAAAGTGAAACCAAACTGGAACCTCGTATTGCTGAAACATTCCAGTGGGATCAAATCCAATCATGACCTGTTACTAGGCAGAGTACAGCCTTTTGTGCCAATTCAACAGCCAAATCAATCAAATCGAGGCATGACTGATGTTGGCCAGTCTCCAATCACCAGCATAAAACAGCACAGCCTTCTATTTGAATTAAAGGCACAGGCCACTGCTTCCTTCTGCTTGAGTTAAAGATGCAGGCAGCCTTAATGACACATGTTCACCAATCATCCATGGATCAAAACTGTAACAGCAAAAATATAAAAAAGGGGTAATAAGGGAATAGACCTGGAATAAACAAGAATGACCCTTATAGAATGGAGGGATTCTTTTATGAGATAGAGGTGAGTAGATTAGAACATAGAACATAGAACAGTTCAGCACAGAACAGGCCCTTCGGCCCTCGATGTTGTGCCGAGTCATGATCACCCTACTCAAACCCACGTATCCACCCTATACCCGTAACCCAACAACCCCCCCCCCCCTCCCCCTTAACCTTACTTTTTTGGACACTACGGGCAATTTAGCATGGCCAATCCACCTAACCCGCACATCTTTGGACTGTGGGAGGAAACCGGAGCACCTGGAGGAAACCTACGCACACACGGGGAGGACGTGCAGACTCCGCACAGACAGTGACCCAGCCGGGAATCGAACCTGGGGCCCTGGAGCTGTGAAGCATTTATGCTAACCACTATGCTACCGTGCTGCCCTAGATTGGGCCTGGTCTCATTGGAATTTAGAAGAGTGAGAGGTGACCTTATTGAGACATCTAGGATTCTCAGGGGGCTTGACAGGGTAGATGCTAAGAGGCTGTTTCCCCTTGTGGGAGAGTCTAGGACCGGAGGGCATCATCTCATTGTAAAGGGTCACCCATTTAAGACAGAGATGAGGAGGAATTTCTTCTCTCAGATTGGAGTGAATCTATGGAATTCTTTACCACAGAGGCCTGTAGAGGCTGGGCCGTTTTAAGTAGGTTGAAAGCTTATCTCAAGAAAATTAAGTACACCATGAGGGGAGCAATTGAGGGGTTCTACTGGAGATGGCAGCCGTTTATTCTGTACTTTAAAGAGCTGGTCACCATTAGTTGTTAGGGAGGTGGGTGAGGTGGGGGGAAGGGAGTAGGGGGGGTTTCTGTTGGGCGTCCTTTTGGTTCAGGGGAGGGTTTTGGGTGGTTTGTTATTGTTTTATTGTTATGTATAAAATTGAAAATGCTGAATAAAAATACTTCTAAAAAAAGTATGTTCAACGTTGTGGGAGTCAGATTTTTAATCAGTAAGGGAATCAAGGGTTAAGGAGACAGCGCCGGCCCTAGGGTTGCTGGCGCCCTGGGCAAGCTGAACTTCGGCGCCCTTCGGGGGGGCGGGGCCGAGGGGGGGGCTGAGGGGGGGGGCGGGCCCGGGAGGGGGGGGGGCGAGGGGGGGCGGGGCCGGGGGGGGGGGGCGGGTGGAGGGGGGGGGGGCGGACGGGAGGGGGGGAGGGGGGGGGCGGAGGGAGCCGACCTGGGGGAGGGTGGCCACCGCGCATGCGCTGGTTGGCACCGGCCCAACTGCGCATGCGCGGGACCCGAGTCTCTGGTGCCCCCTAGCACATGGGGCCCCGGGCGACTGCCCGAGTTGCCGGTACCTTGGGCCGGCCCTGTAAGGAGATAAGGTGGGAAATTTGAATTGAGGATTATCGGATCAAATCAGTCATGGCTCATTGAATAGTGGAGCAGACTCGATGGTCTGAATGGCCTACTCCTGCACTTTTTATGCTCTTACAGTTGGAGTTTGTTTTAAATTCATGACTTGTGACTTTTGAGGGGAAACCAGATTATCATGGTCAGAACGATAATCAGAAAATGACTAATATGTGTCTGTGTGAGAGAAGCTTGATGTGTGGTCAACATGGAGTTAATGTTAATGCATAGTAATTCAGCTATCAGCCTTGGATCAGTGGGCGGGATTCTCTATTTCTGAGACTAAGTGTTGACGCCGATGCAGAATTTGTGGACTTCCACGACAGCAAAACTGGCGCTGAACCTGGATCAATTCAGCCACTGTGGAGGGGTGTAGCCATCTCAGATGGCCACCAGCAAAGGACCATGGGAATTATGGCCAACCCAGGACTCAGACAGACTCAGAGCTTGTGTGTGTATTTGCAACCCAGATAACTAGACACGCTCGTTTGCATTCTAATCCTCAGAACAAAAGAACTGTACACAGGTAACCGATACAGATACAGATACAGACTAATCGCCGCCACTCCCTTTACTCAGGGAGCCCAAACAGCCAAGGTCAATGACAGCTAAGGACACGCCCAGCCATCAACGCACCCGTCCCTGTTTCGGCCAAAATCGGCGGCAGTGATCGAAGCCTGTCGAATTATTGGGCCCAAGTTAAGGACCCCCCCAAAGAGTGTGAAATCCCAGAGAGATAAGAAGAGACACAGCCATGTGCTCGGTCTCTCTTGGATCCGGCCTATGCCAACCCAAGTGCAGCATAACGACCAGACAGACAAGTTCAAGACCAACGATTGCTACCAGAAGGATGAGCCCAGCAGAAACAGAGCCACTTCTTCCACCCAGCCAAGCAGGATCCAGACAAAGGCCTTGTTCCTCTGCATAGAGCCGGTTACCCTGAAGTTAAGTATAGGTTATTGTAGTTGTTATGTGTAATTTACACTTGTAGTGTTCTGTGTTCATAGAATCATAGACTTTACAGTTCAGAAGGAGCTCTATATACAGTAGTCACCGTTTGCATATCATTAGCGGGCCTGACCCGGTACTCTCTGGGGCTTCCTCGATGATCCATCTCCGATAGGCCGAGTTCCTGATGGTGCTCTTGAGAAGAGCACCCTATCCAAGCCTACACCTTCCCCCTATTCACATAACCCAGTAGCCCCTCCCAACACTAAGGGCAATTTTGGACACTAAGGGCAATTTAGCATGGCCAATCCACCTAACCTGCACATCTTTGGACTGTGGGAGGAAACCGGAGCACCCGGAGGAAACCCACACACACACAGGGAGAACATGCAAACTCCGCACAGACAGTGACCCAAGCCAGAAATCGAACCTGGGACCCTGGAGCTGTTAAGCAATTGTGCTAACCACTATGCTACCATGCTGCCCTGTGTTGCATGTCGAAGTAATCCTTGTGTGTACATAAACCATCTTTGAACTTGAACTGACTAACCGGTTGTTTGGTCCTTTGATCGCTATCCGGTAAAGCCTTGTGGTGGTATCATTTGATACCTGGCGACTCTAAAGAGCATCATTATTAATTGGCGACTCTGGTGGCGATTGGCTACAGGGGCTAGCACCAGCACCAGGTGGAACACAATCGATTCCAATGAAAAACAGTGCAGGATTCGTCGGGTCTGTGATTGACACTTGGGAGGCTGACAAGTTGCAGCCCCATATACATATTACACTCCCCACACACACTCATCCCAGCCAACATGATTGCATTGGTTGCACTGGAGTGCCCCCATACAGCTGATGGGTCGGCTCGGGCATCAAGGTGGCCTGGAGGGTCACCTATATGACTCGTTGTCCTAAGTTCACAGTGGGCTGTCAGTAGTATGCACAGCTGCATGGCTGCCATCCTGGCTGCGGCAATGCTGTTCCGACCCCACAGCCCTGGCAGAAGCCCCCGGCATGCGTCACAACTGTTAGCAAACCATGGCGACGTTGGACACTTTCCATGCCCCTCTCTCTCCCTCAGCAGCCGCCACGCAGGTTTCACGGAAAAGCACAAGTGCAATGCACCATCCGGAACTCGGCCTATCGGAGATGGAGCATCGAGGAGGCCCCAGAGAGTACTGGGTCAGGCCCGCTAATGATATGCAAACGCTGTCTACTGTATATGCATTTGGGGCTGCATTGATGCTGCTGTCAGGGTGACAGTGAATACCAATTTGGTGTCAAATCGGCACCCGCCACAATTTTAGTGTCGGAACCTATTCTTCGCCTAATCGCGTTTTGAGATTTCTGCATCAGCCAACGGAGAATCTCGCCCAGTGTCTCTGAATCAAAATGTTTGAGTCCTAACACAGCTGGCAGTCCAGTGCAGTACTGAGAGAGTGCTGCATAGTCGGGAGTGCCGACTTTCAGAAGTGACGTTAAATCAAAGCGTTGTCCGCCTTACCAAGTGAACGTAAAAAAACTCCTGCCCAAGAAAAGCAGAGGAAGCGCTCTCCGGTACCAGAGCCAATATATCTGTCCCTCCACCAACATTCACTGAAAGATTGTCTGGTCATTATCACCTTTATGTTAATAGGAGAGCTTGTTGTGGGTAAATTGGTTGCCACATTTCCGACATTGTAATAGTGACTCCCCGAGCAGGTGCCGGAAAGTGGCGACTAGGGGCTTTTCACAGTAACTTCATTTGAAGCCTTCTTGTGACAATAAGTGATTTTCATTTCATTTCACTTCAAAAATGCTGCGTTGACAGAAAGTTTTGGGACCATCTGAATTGTGAATCTATAGAATCCCTCCAGGCCATTTGGCCCATTGAGTCTGCACTGATCCTCCCCATTTCTCACAACCCTACCTAACCTGCATATCTTTCCACACTACGGGACAATTTAGCATGGCCAACCCACCTAACCTGCACATCTTTGGACTGTGGGAGGAAACCGGAGCACCCGGAGGAAACCCACTCAGACACGGGGAGAACGTCAAACTCCACACAGTCATCCAAGGCCAGAATTGAACTCGAGTCCCTGGCGCTGTGAAGCAGCAGTGCTAACCACTGTGCCACCGCACCGCACAATACAAGTTCCTTCCTTAACCTTCTTGGTGAGCCTGTCAAATTAAAAAATGGTTGCTCCAAAATTGCAGCCATGAGTAAGATGACGGCTGCCTAACAACCTTCTTTATACAGAGACGGTCAACTCCCCAGAATCCAAGAGAATGCTGCCATTCTGAAACCTCAGCTGAAGGGTGTGTAAATGCTATTGCCTCTCAAGTCCAAAGACGTGCACGTTAGGTGGATTGGCCATGCTAAATTGTGCCTCAACATCCAGAAGGTTAGGTGGAGTTACGGGGATGGGGTGGGATCGTGGGTCTCGGTAGGGTGCTCTTTCAGAGGGTCGGTGCAGACTCGATGGGCCGAATGGTCTATGAGCTGGTTTAGCTCACTCGGCTAAATTGCTGGCTTTTAAAATGAAATGAAATGAATGAAAATCGCTTATTGTCACGAGTAGGCTTCAAATGAAGTTACTGTGAAAAGCCCCTAGTCGCCACATTCCGGCGCCTGTTCGGGGAGGCTGTTACGGGAATCGAACCGTGCTGCGGGCTTGCTTTGGTCTGCTTTCAAAGCCAGCAATTAGCCCTGTGAGCTAAACAGCCCCTCGCAGCCCCTAAAGCAGACCAAGCAGGCCAGCAGCACGGTTCGATTCCCGTACCAGCCTCCCCGGACAGGCGCCGGAATGTGGCGACTAGGGGCTTTTCACAGTAACTTCATTTGAAGCCTACTCGTAACAATAAGCGATTTTCATTTTTCATTTTCATTTCTGCACTGTAGGGAATTCTATGATTCTCTCCCGTGCCATTTCACCCTGCTGCAAGAGCTTATTAGAGCCACAAAGGGCGACAGTTTACAAACAAAATATTTGGGTCAGTTTCTTGTTTAGTGTTGTTTGCCCACAATCTCCTCAAATCCTGGATACGCATACATACCGTATAGTAAGTGACAAATTTGCTATTCGATACATTGGTCTTAATCTGCGAGCATTTGCAGAGAGCCGTCAGAACTCTACTGGCGTTTAACTCTCGGGTCAGACAGGTTACAGTTGTTTAGGTCAGTGTTAAGCAGGCATTCTGTGTGAAACTATCGCTGTTCCGTGGATCCACTCGGGCTGGTGTTCACGGTTGTTGAAGCATTCACCTGCTCTGCATATGGTCTGTAAATCTTTTACTGCGGCCGCACAGTATAGAATAGACTCATCAATCCATCACCAGACCTGGCACACATCACTGTACCTGGCACAGTGTTTTGCAAGACTTTTTTCAATCATAAAAGAAAAACATAGCGTTTTTCCTCTTGCATTCCTGAAATCAATTGGTCAAAAGATTTGTTATCACGATGCTTTGCTTCTGAAAGGTAATAAATGTAGCATTTTCAAAAAAAAGTTTGTAGCATGGATTAATCAATGAATCTGTTGCAGTGAGCAGGGTTTATTTTATATCTGGGATGGGGTGGGGGGGAGCAGAAACTAGCTGCATTGATATGTCATTCCAGCAGACAGGGCTGAGGTACAATGTGTTCTGACTGCATTTCTTGGGATGTGGAAGCAGCCAGCAGCCTCTGCCATTCCTTTTGATCAAATCTGTGTGAAAGATAAGTGTCATGCCCCTGCTTCCAGCACAGCAGCAGCAGCAGCGGAGGGGAGTGCCTCTCGTGAGTCAGAGAGGCAATGTTCAGAACAACACACCAGGCTGGGGCACCGGAGGTGAGAGTTTACTCCGGAGGTGAGCGAGCAAATCCCAGCCTCCTCACACCGTCCCCGCCAACCACACACAAAAAAAAACTCCAGAGAGTGCACCAAAGTGGGAGGGTCTCCGTCCACTCTCAACTCTCTCTCCCCCCCCCCCCCCCCCCTCCAGAGCAATGTTGGAGCAGGAATCAAAACTGAGATTCAGACAGCAGAAAGGCACGTTGCTGGCTACTTGTACAGACAGGCAGAGCCGATGCAAATCATTTTCAATCGACGAGGAATGGCAAAGGGGTTTGGTGGCTGCGGAGATTGAACATTACTGACAATGTCGGACGTGAGTGGTATTGCTTTCGACTTCATTGAATTCGGGTAGCACCGAGGGGGTTGGGGGGGGGGGGGGGGGGGTTGCAGTCCTACAAGTTTACATGTGAATCGTTCGGGTACCTCTCAAAAGAAACTTTGGTGTAAATTTGAACCGGCTGTTTCCTCGTATGGGACAACTTGTCCAAAAGATTGTTGATTGATTCTTTCAGCATCAACTTTCTGCTGGTGGAGAATGTGGGCAATAATGTATCAGTGGGAAATAACAGTGAAAATAATGTCATTGGTAATGACTGACCTGCTCTGAAATGCATTCTTCACTTGGCATTGGCTGCTTTCCTTGGGGCTAGGACTATCTTGTCTTTCCAATGAAGCGAATTTACTGTTTATCCCGACTTTATTTTGTTTTGGGGGTACATTGAGCTGAAAACGCTTGCGGTCAGATGTATTTCTTTGTGAGTGTGTATGTGTTTTTTTTTTCTTGTCTCACTCACAGTTTGCCGAAGCAGTCAGCTTCATTAGTTTCATGTTAAGAATGTGCTTGCTGCTGTTAACTTCTCTGAGCTTGTATCCCCCCCGCCCTAATGCACTGAACGCGGGTTTTCCTTGAGCCTGTGCGGATTTGTCAGCCCAGATGTGACAAGATCATCACAGAGGCTGGGAAGAGGGGGTCTGATATTAATCACCACATCGCTCCCAGCTAAACTTTCTGATGTGCTGTGTAGCAACATGTTTTTCTCATTTCGCACTCTGCTTTGTGACCACAACATTGCCACAGTCAGCTTGCCCTGTTACTGGGTGCTCCCTTTTTTTTTACGACTCCTACTGACTGTACAACATGCAGGCGACAACTTGCTGTTATGTACATTGCCTCGACAGCAATGAGTTTACAAGAAGCACCATAGGCTGATAATGAGAGGCTATTTCACTCTTCTATCACCTGAGTTGAACCTCTTATGAATTGCATCTGACAGTTTCAACTTTTAGTTTTTTTGATCTTTCTCCCCCCCCCCCCCCCCCCCCCCCCCCCCCCCCCCCCCCCCCCCCCGGAGCGATTTTTGGGGCTCGAGTTTCAGGTTAGAATCACACCCACCAAACTCTGCCTAGACCTCGGCTCCTTACTTAACTGCCATTACACCTCAATTATTAGATTCGGAGAGATTAACTCACTTGTGGCTGGCAGGTGAAGTTTAAGCTTTTAATTGTCCCCTAGCTTTTTTTAAAAAATGTGTAAAACTTTCCCAGGCTGGGCTGAAGGCGTTAAACCTTTTTCTGAGCAGCTATGAATTGCCATCTGTTCAGTCAAAACAGATGCATCTGTTGTACCTGCAGCCCTAATTCAATTTAATATGCATAGTTTTACAGCTTGCTTAAGTAAATGGATCTCCGCTATGACAAAATGTGATATTGCTGATGTAAATTTGTTTCTGAAAGTTTAGATGCAAAAAGCCCTCCGGCTGAAAGTCATTAGTTGATATTGTCCACGTTATGCCCAGACATCTTTTTTGCAGAAACTGATGGTGAGAGTTGCTGTGACTTTAATCCCTTTTAATGCTTTCTGCAATGTGTTTCTTCAGGCTTCCCGACTGGTGTCTTGCTACTACAAGCTTGACAATTAGTATGTTCAAACATTATGAAGCTGGAACAATCAATTTGAGTCTTGCTGTGAATTGGCTATATTAAAATGGATTGAATAGCAAGATTGCAAGTATGAGGATTTGCTGCACAATAATCCTAAAACTGACCTGCAATCCAAGTAGCATAAACCTCGTAATACTACAGTTTTGCATAGACAGGTCACTTGCTCAAGGCATTAATGCCAGGTTCCATATTAAAGGGACAGAAGAGAATTGCGGTAGTTTTTTGTTCAAATTCATTAAAAAAAATTGCTGTCTGCTGCAAATAAAAGGGTTCACAAATATCAAATGTTTCCTCAGATGCGTGTGATTTCCATACGCTCTCCCCCATCCCCAACTCCCCAACTCTGAGTTATCAATGTGCCAAAATGTGAAAACTTCTAAATGGCTGGCTATCAAAGACTAGCACATAAGCTGTTGACTGAGGTGGGCCACAGACTACAGTTTGAACCATGATCAAAGTCACTTGAAACAGACTACAGGGTTTATGGAAGAATAAAATATTTTGTGTAGTTTTGATAATTATCGGCAATTGAAAAGCCAGTTACATGCCTTGGTAAGATTTGGACAGCGACAGTGTTGCATTAAAATTAAAACAAATGAAATAAAGACATTGCAAGTGAATGTTAAAAGCAGTAAAGATACTGACGGCATGCTGCACAGCATTTGAAGTCCATCGCATTTCCCAGCTGGTCTTGCTTTCAAGTGTTAACTGTATCATTTGTAATTTGATGAATATTTGTAAAGATCTGTGAGAAAGAATGTAGACACAGAGTTAGTTACAGGCAGTTTCAGTGAGAGAATGAAGTGTCTTGAGATGAAGAGAAACATATTAGGGGTTTTTAGTCATTTAAAAACCTAAGATTCTCAGTCAATAATTTTGGCCGCCCTGTTCTGTAACTGACCATCGACATTTTAGCTTTCATATTTCTTTAGCCAATACAATGATAAAGAAGTGTAGAGTCATCTTATATTTGTGGAGCACAGGAACATTGTTTATCTGGCCAAACATGTGTCCCAAATCTGTCGGTAAGGTATCTATTATGGTTGGAGACAGAATTTCCTTTACAAGTTCAACTTGAAGGTTGGACCCCTCTTTGAAACATTGTTTCGGCATGTAAATTTATAGGCGCCTTTCCCCCCCTCTGCTTGACTGCTCTTGTTTTTATTTTCTTCTGCTAACTGACTGTTCTTAACCTGTGACCTCTGGTAAATTTGACAGTGATCCCCAGCCACCATCTACTGCTGTTTAAAACATCTTGAAAGATAAAATATAATGTCTATATATGAGGGAAGGTTATGTTTCTTTGTCTCATAAATTGCTGCTTTCACTTTTATTAATTGGGGGGCCTTGCTCCAGTTATGGTCAACCGCAATAGTTATCAGATGTATCCTCTGAAATCTCCTTTCCTACATCTGGGGCCAATAGTTAGATTACATTTTACAGTAGGAACATGGCCTGGATGGATTGTAATTAAATATTGTACAGGTCTTCAAGCTCAAAAATGTACAGCAGTCTACAGAAATGCAGGCAGCAATTGTTACAGTGGCAGTGGGCATTTTTTCCATGTATGTTGATTGAAGTATTTCATCTGTTCCTAACTCTACATGTACCCATACTGGACCCATCAAACATTTTCTTCATGTTGCTGTACTTAAAGGTGACAGGGTGTCTGCAGGATGGAATACCTTTGATTTCAGTGTTAGCGTCAGATGTAGAATGAAGCTCCCTCCAATCTGCTCCAGAACATGGCTAAGCCTCACCTGTCAGCACACTGATGTCACATAGGATCTGGCAGCCTCCTGGACAGAAGGCATTCCTGCCATCAGCCTGGGATGAGGTCTAAGCTAGAGCATCAAGATTTAAGGCATATAACTAATCAATTGCACCACCCCAGCCCCTTGCAGCATTTTTAATTTGGCTACTTTGGAAACAGGCACAGAATGTATGCCGTCTTTTGATTTTGCAAAATATCATTACATGTGCACTAGTGTTAAATCATGTCAAGTTTGAAATTTATGCTTTTTGTACAGTTTTTGTTTTAGCTTCCAATCAAATCTTCAATGTTTCTGGGCTTGGTGGCACAGCGGTTAGCACTGCTGCCTCACGTCACCGAGGACCCAGATTTGATCCCAGCCTCGGGTCACTGTCCATGTGGAATTTGCACATTCTCCCTGTGTCTGCATTGATCTCACCACCACAACCCAAAAGACGTGCAGGGTAGGTGGATTGGTCAAGCTAAATTGCCCCTTAATTGAAAAAAATAATTGGTTATTCTAAATTTATTTTAAAAAATGTTTCTGAGCTTGCCGTGGAATCTCTGCCACTTTAAGGAAGTGTATATTTTGAGGTCATAGCATTACCAAAGAAAGAGTTTAACCAACAATCGAGCAGAAGTTTATCGTTGAGATGATTGAGTGAACTGCCTCCGTGGTGGTATTCATATATAATGAAAAAATGAAAATCGCTTATTGTCACAAGTAGTCTTCAAATTAAGTTGCTGTGAAAAGCCCCTAGTTTCCACATCCCGGCACCTGTTCGGGGAGGCTGGTACGGGAATTGAACCGTGCTGCTGGCCTGCCTTGGTCTGCTTTCAAAGCCAGCGACTTAGCCCTGTGCTAAACCAGCTCCTGGTTGAGAAAAAGATATATGAAAATATATATGAGAAAAGCTAATTTTAGTTGGAGAAAAGTCCACTATCTTTTGACGCAGTCTCCAAATTCATGTTATTTCTGCCTGTGCCGCTTCTATCTTACCTGAAGCCATTACTGCGCGATCTGACATTCAAGTCTGGCATTAAATTTGTCCATAATTCATCCAGAGCTGCTGATATTTTAAATGCTTTGTGCCCAGAATTGTAACAAGTGAATTGTTTGAGTGCATAGGACGGTTCCTTTAACTTGAAAACATATCAGACAAAATGAATTGTCCACTCTGCGTTCCCCCGTCACCTTTGTCGGTGCTGTGAGGTAACATTGGCCACAAGTGAATGAACACACTCTTACAAATGGGCTGGCCTAGATGTCAAGTTGTTGAAGTATTCTTTAAGTAGTTTCCCAGACAAGGCAAAGGTTTATTCAAGTTGTTATCGTAATTTTACAAAGCTAGATTTAAAAAAAAAACACCCCATTGATTGACTTGACCTTATTGCATACTATTTAGCAGTCAAGGCATCTATTGTATATCTCCAGCAGTCACAGCTCAACAACGATCTTTTGTTAAAATTATTTGTGCGGGGCAAGTTCGAGATTTATTTATGGTATCATAAATGTGAAACTATATCAACCAGAATTAATAAATTATTAGCTAATTTCACTAAAAAGACAATTGGTATCACAAGCTGTAACCAGAATCTTTGATTTTAGAGCATATTTAAATTCCAAATTGAATAAATGTTTACTGTGTAAGCACTTGAAACCCATTACATGCACTTAAGTTTTTCTCATGAGAACTATCTTTTTCTGAAAGCACATAAACGCATTAATCAATATTATGAGATGTGATGCTTTAATTGCTGTAAAATGTGTTGGTAATATTGGCTGAGATGTGCTACATTTCCAATAATAATATTTGTTATAATGTTATTCATCTGTTGGTTTTAACTCTGCAGAATAAATATTTTGAAATTTCCTTTGCGGTGGCCCCATCGGTATATCTTGGTGTAGGTGAGGGAGGGGGCGGGTGTGAGGGGGGAGGAAGAATTCCCTTTTCCTAAAATTCAGTGAAAAAATTACACCACTATGTCTCGCCCCCTCTTTGAATGCCCTGGCGTTCCTGGACCCACTTCATCCTGTTCCTGTAGTAGGCACACGGCCAGAGTGACCATTAAGTATATGAGAAAGGGGCTCCACTACCTGTTTCTGTTGATTCTGTATCTGTAGAACATAGAACATACAGTGCAGAAGGAGGCCATTTGGCCCATCGAGTCTGCACCGACCCACTTAAGCCCTCACCTCCACCCTATCCCCGTAACCCAATAACCCCTCCTAACCTTTTCGGTCACGAAGGGCAATTTATCATGGCCAATCCACCGAACCTGCACATCTTTGGACTGTGGGAGGAAACCGGAGCACCCGGAGGAAACCCACGCAGACACGGGGAGAGCGTGCAGACTCCGCACAGACAGTGACCCAGCGGGGAATCGAACCTGGGACTCTGGTGCTGTGAAGCCACAATGCTATCCACTTGTGCTACCGTGCTGCCCTGTTGGTCGAGTCTTCATGCGGGGCACCAGAAGAAATTTGCCGCAACGGCCTGTGTCAAGACCTCTGCAGACCAGAGCCAGGCTGAAGATCAAGAGCTTCCATGCAATTGCTCAGTGTTCATGAAATGCTCCACCCTTGAGTCTTGCAGATTTCTGGTTGCTGTTGATCAGAAGGAACCTCTCTACCCTTTGCCTTACTGATTGCTTATGCAAGTTGAGTTTCTCCAACCTTCTAGGATTACCCTGGAAATTGAAGATTAAGCTCTTGAACATTGATTTGGGCAATCCATGAGAAAGATTATCAGGACATTTATGTTTTAAACAATTTCTTTTATTTTTCTAAGTACTCAAGACAGGGAAAAAGGTTGGGCAGGGAGGGTCATGTGCTGAAGGCCCTAGCAATATGTCCAAGAAATGTTGGTAACCTAATGCAAAGCCCAGCCAGGTTTATCATCAGGAACATGGCAGACATGACAGATGTTGAATATGATTAGCATCTGGAAAATCACAAGAATCTGCATCATGTACAACATCCACAGGAAGAAAATGGCTTTGCTGTGTTAAATGTAATTTCCTCGCTAAAGTGGAGTGCTACTATTATGCAAACTTCCACTTTATGTGTATCTTATTGGGGTTTCTGCCACATGTGGAAACCTATCAAACTCTAATCACATTATTGTGAAATCTATAACAAGTCCAATCTATGTTTTCATAGGATGATAGAGTCACTAAAGTACAGAAGGGGGCCACTCAGCCTATTGAGTCTGCACTGACCCTCTGAAAGAGCACTGCATCCAAGCTCATTTCCCCTGCCCTATCCCAATCACACCTTAACCTAACCTTCACATCTTTGGTCACTAAGCGGCAGTTTAGCATAGCCAATCTACCTAACTTGCATATCATTGGACTGTGGGAGGAAGCCAGAGTACCCAGAGGAAACTCATGCTGACTAGTGTAGAACGTGCAAACACGGCCGGAATTGAGCTTGTGTCCCTGGAGCTTTGAGGGAGTAGTGCTAACCACTTTGACACCATGTGACCCTATACAAAGTTCACACACTCCACTGGTGGGCGACCCCCATTTACCTCATCTGAAAGAACGTTAGAAATGGCTTATTACTATCCAAGGGAAAGTGACACCCAAGTGTGCTGGAGTTTAACCATTGGGCCACGCATCATACCAGTACAGAATATTGCACTACCTACTCCCCAGTTACCCCTCTAATGTTGCCCGCCTAAGCTGCAACTCCAACCATCAAAGACATCTTGAAGTAACACAGGGCTGCCTGGGACAAGAACCTGATTATGGGGCAAAAGATGGATTTGATTCCAATTGCCCATCGTGGGGTGTATCAATCATCAAGACAACTCAACCCTAAAGAGACCCAATTACAGCTCATAATTGGAATTTTAACTGAATTAATTTTTTAACATTCACTGCTTGTGGTAGCAGGTGACATCACTTCCAAACTGAAACAGGAGTCAATTACTGAGCTAAAACAGCCCAGGTCCAACCTAAGATTAATCGTGGTGAATTGCTTCATGGAGAATACATAGAATTCCTGATATAATTCATATCTGTTGTGATAGGAAACATGTATAAAGTCAGACCACTACCAGGCCACTCAATGACTAAATGTTACATCAAAATAGAAATTAGTCAGGGAAACAAAAGCATGGACAAGATGGTCTACAGCACAGTCTGATTTATATTGCATACAATTGTGTTGTCTGTTTAAGACAATTGACTGTCTGAGTTTGCCCAGGCCCTTTAAGAAGGTAGAAGCTGCTTTTGGAGTTCTATTCACCCTCCAGAAATGCAATTTCAGAAATAAACTACAACTCGCGGGTGCACCAAGAGTAACGTGGATAGTGATGGATGGAGTTTCGCCTTGTGTAAATCAGAAAAGACTAGGTTTTAAATATTTCTTTATGGGAGCGTGTGTCTGGCCTGTATGGTGATTACTTTAAATTGTTACAACATGGCCAGAAGCAGCCAGTCCAGATGGCATACAGCCATTATGTGAACTCGGGCTCCCATATTCTAAGCTTGGTTGTGATGGAAATTGGGCATCTTTGTGTTCCTTTTCATCTCTGATGTCTTTACACCTGGTCGTGATATCACAGGAGAAGGCCATTCAGCCGATCGAGTCCACGCTGCATCCCTTGGGCGGCCAGGTCATTACACTGCAAAAAGAAAAATTCTTCCTGTAGGGTGGCATCATGGTGGCACAGTGGTTATCACTGCTGCCTCACAGCACCAGGGACCTGGGATCAATTCCGGCCTCGGGTGACTATCTGTGTGGAGCACATTCTGCCCTCCACGTGCTCCTGTTTCCTTTCACAGTTCAAAGATACGCAGGTTAGGTGGATTGGCCATGCTAAATTCCCCCTTGGTGTTCAAAGATGTGCAGGCTCGAATGGCTTATGGGGATAGGGAAGGGAAAAGGGCGTTGGTAGGCTGCTGTCTCAGAGGATCAGTGGGCTGAATGGCCTCCTTCTGAACTGTAGGTATTCTATGGTTCTATGTTGCAGACACCACCTGTCCATAAACAGAACAATGTTTTTGATTTCATAGATTATCATAGAATTTACAGTGCAGAAGGAGGCCATTCGGCCCATCGAGTCTGCACCGGCTCTTGGAAAGAGCACCCTACCCAAGGTCAACACCTCCACCCTATCCCATAACCCAGTAACCCCACCCAACACTAAGGGCAATTTTAGGCACTCAGGGCAATTTATCGTGGCCAATCCACCTAACCTGCCTATCTTTGGACTGTGGGAGGAAACCGGAGTACCCGGAGGAAACCCACGCACACACGGGGAGGATGTGCAGACTCCACACAGACAGTGACCCTAGTAGGAATCGAACCTGGGACTCTGGAGCTGTGAAGCAATTGTGCTTTCCACAATGCTACCGTGCTTTCCCCTTTATAAACTGTGGTGCAATTCTCAACATCTTAGTTTTGGTGTAATCCAATGTTCTATTAATAGCCCCACAGCAATCACGAGATGAAGCCAAAGAGTAGGAGAGTAGCCCCCTGTACACTCACACAGTACAAGAAGAATAGAGAAAAGAAAGATTTACAGGGCAAGGACCAAGTGTGTTGTAGCTTGCTGGCTCCCCAGCCTTGGATTTGGGTGGTGTCCCAAAGATGTGCTGGGGAACCCCTCTCAGAACATCCCAGGTAAGGTTTTGCACAGCGATTGCCCAGAAGTGCAGACTTCTTCCGGTCAATTGCCCTGTGGTGGGATCCGTCCGAAAATACAATTTAAATTGCAAACATCGGATGGTTCTGACTCTGTTGCACGAATAGTTACCGAGAAAACATTACCACCCCCAACTTTCCTAACCACCACACGGGATTCCCCCCACGCCCAACTAACCACTGCCTGATGGTAGTCCCCATGCCAGGCTCCCCTCCCCATCCCCCCGACTCACCATGGAATTCTTGCCAATTAGACCAGCTCTCATCCCACCCATCCAAGGTCCAATCACCCCCTGATAATACCCCCTTCCAAGGTCCAACACCGCCCCCTCTCATCCTCTCCCACCTCCCCAAATCCTATCCACTTACCTTAGAGACTTACCTTCTCCATGACCTATTAATTTCAATGGGACCATTACCAGCTTTACAGCAGCTAGTACAGTAAAAATGGGGGTATGTCTTTCTTCACTTCAATGGAGCTGGACTTGGATGCTGGGCCTTGAGGACAGATATGCAGCCTGGATCTTACCCGGCTTGTGATGGAAAGTTGGGCAAGAGAGACGTGGAAGATAACCCACGTAGGTAAGTGGGGAACTTGTAGCTCTTTGATTCATGTGGACCCCAGAGCCCAGAATCAAAGCCCAATGAGATATTTCTTCTCTGAAGTTAGGAGGCTGAGAACCATTGTTGTATCATTCACTTTTCCAGTGGAGTTGACATCACACCCTGTGATGGGCATGCAGAGATTAATCAATCTTGTAGGCAATGGTACAGAAATTCCAGCAGAAACATGTGGATGGACCAGGTACACAATCTGGGCAGATCCACTTTTCTGTAAAGCCATTAGTTAGATGGTAAAATGGTAGACTGAAATGTTTCTGTCCAGCAAGGCAATATTATTGGTTACACAAGTTAGAGGTCCGTGTCACATGCCTCCTATCTCTTCACAGTATCTTTGGTAAAGGGTGTGTAATGTCCATCTGGGTTTCCAACATGGTTAAATGTCTCAACCATAAGGTGATTGAATCCTCTGTCCTAGCAGATGATTAGACTATTGTTGGCCAACCTCGGTTATGTATTGCAGATGGCCTTTGAATAACTCTTTGAATTTGTTTTATGCAGCCCACAATATGTAGTTAGTGTCCCTTTCGAGATAGTGAGGTGCAAGTTTCTTTGATACTGCCAGATAGCTAGTTAGGCCACAACTGGAGTACGATGTGCAGTTCCAGTCACCACATTATAGGAAGGATGTGAGGAGATTTATCAGGATATTACTAGGCTGGACGATCTGAGCCAAGAGGAAAGATTGGATAGGCTGGGGCTGTTTTCCTTGAAGCAGCGTAGGTTGGGAGGGGACATAATAGAGATGTAGAAGATTAAGAGTGCTTAGAGTGGATAGGAAGGAACTTTTTTCCATTAGTCGAGGGGTCAATAACCAGGGGACAAAAACTTAAGAGGTAGAAGGTTAAGAGGGGAGTTGATGAGAAATGTTTTCAGCCAGAAGGTGTGGGAGTCTGGAACTCTCTGTTTGAAAAGGTGGTTGAGTTAGAAACTCCCGTAACATTAAAAAGGTATTTGAAATGAAATGAAATGAAAATCGCTTATTGTCACGAGTAGGCTTCAATGAAGTTACTGTGAAAAGCCCCTAGTCACCACATTCCGGCGCCTATACGGGGAGGCTGTTATGGGAATTGAACCGTGCTGCTGGCCTGCCTTGGGTCTGCTTTCAAAGCCAGCGATTTAGCCTAGTGTGCTAAACAGCCCCAGTTTAGATATTCACTTGCGTTTCCATAACCTCCAGGCCACGGGCGCTGGAAATGGAATTAGTGTACTCAGATCTTTGTTGATCTGTGTGGACATGATAGTCTGAATGGCATCATTCTGTGCTATGAATGTCTTTAAATCTATAGCTCCTTTGTTTACGGGTCACTGACATAACATCAGCCATTTTAACAGGTATTTGTCCTGTTCTTTTTGATTTTAGAAATAGCCATGTGGCCACAGAAGGAGGCCGTTCGGCCCATCAAGTCTGCACTGACCCTCTGAAAGAGCACCCTACCTAGGTCCACTCCCCTGCCCTATCCCCATAACCCCACTTAACCTGCACATCATAGGGCACTAAAGGGCAAATTTAGCATGGCCAACCCGCTTAACCTACGCATTGAGCGTATCTATTTTATAAAGGCATACTGTATAGGTCTTAGTCCCCCTCACATTCTTCAAGTCTCCTTTTGCCAAAAATTAATCTTAAAGCCCCTCCCCTGCCCCCAGCACAATCCTTGTATTATCAGCTGATGGGAAAAGCTTTTCTCTATCAACCTTCTTTCAGGTCTTCCTTCAACCCTCTTAACTCCAAGGGGAACAACACCAGCTTCTCCGGCCCAAACCTTGTGGCTAAAATCCCTCATTCCTGGACCCATTCTTGTAAATCTCCCCCTTTGATTATATTTCAGAAAATTATACATGGAGGTGTAAAATTCCTGACTTTATTTTTTTATTCGTTCATGAGTCGTGGGCGTCGCTGGCGGAATTAGCATTTGTCGTCCATCCCTGAGGGCACGTAAGACTCAACCACATTGCTGTGGGTCTGGAGTCATATGTAGGCCAGACCAGGTAAGGGCGACAGATTTCCTTGCCTAAAGGACATTACTGAACCAGATGGGTTTTTACGACAATCGACAGTGGTTTCATGGTCACCTTTTAGACTTTTAATTCCAGATTTTTGCTGAATTCAAATTTCACCATCTGCCCTGGCGGAATTCAAACCCAGGTCCTCCGAGAATTAGTCTGGGTCTCTGGATTACTAATCCAGCGATAATACCCCGATGCCACTGCCTCTCCTATTGCTCGTAAGATGCTACCATGGTCACCTTGGCTGCGATTGACTAATTGGTCAGTCAGGTAAGCAGACTGAGAGCTAACAGATTGACTTTAGGATGTTGTGGTCACAAGCTATACTATTTCCAACATGTGCCTTCCAGTTGCCTAATGGTCCATCCCAGATTCCTTTGTTTTCCATGTGGTTACCTTTTGGATTATAGGGAGTGTGGGATCATCTGTGGAAGGTATGCCTTTGCATTGCATCTGGTGGAATATTCCGGAATAAAACTGCATCCAAGTTAGATCATTTTCTCCTCACAAATCTGGGCAGTTTTGTTCGTGAAAATTAGCAACCGAAATGCTAAACTCTCACAAGTTGAGATACAATGAGTCTGTAACAGGGCTTATAACAGTCCTCCTGTTTTAACAACTGACAGGATAATTAAAAGTTACATTTTTCTTCTGCGGAATGGGCTGATGGCTGGGCCGCAAGACTGGAATGCCCGTCTCCATTTACTGGGACATCAGTCCAGGTTTAATAGTGAATGCCATACCCTCAACCCATGAACCCCCCCTCCCCCAACACCACCCACCACACTATTGTCCTCCATATCTATACCCCTGCCCAGATACCTCCCTCACTACCACCCCATATATTCTCCATTGCCTCTCCTTCAATATCCAACCTCAGAATATCTTTGAAATGTACATTTAAAAAAAAACTTCTAAAACTATAATATAGCTATTGTGTCCAAAGCTACTTCATACTGAGAAGAAACTCTCATCCATAAAACCCATTCAAAAATGTAAATCCCCTCAAGTGATCATTCTGTTCTAACAAAAACACTTATCCACTACAACATCAAAGACAGATAATCCTTTAATAAGCTCTTAAAATTATCAATTAAAATGCGAATACCACCCTCAAGCTGAGATAAGTGGTTCTGGACCATTTGAAACTCAGCCAAGCATTCATGCTAACAATAGAGATCATTAAAATTGAAACACCAAATGGTCTTCCTTTTTAAGCAGCAGCTGCTGTTTCATTTTAATTTCAAAGCAGATTGTTTGTCAGTCAATGGAGCACATGTAGCCAGTGCTGAGATTCCTTTTAACATCCAATAGCAAGACGATTTCTTTTCGAAGCTAAATATACTAGACAGTTAAATCTCCATCCAAAGCATGACGGGAGTGTTTCTCAGCACTGCTTCATGGAGTTTTGAACGCAATATGAAAGTTTCTCATGGGAAAAATACTGTAATGCATGTCAACATTTACATAATGTAGGCATCCTATAATCAACCACTGCAGTTTAAAAATCATATCCAACTTACAGTACAGCATCTAGCTATTGAAATTTCAACGTTTGTCAATGAAAGACAAACTTTCATTTTGTCTTTTTCGGTGACTTTTTTGGGGGTTCTCCACTTGGGATCAAAATTACCCGATGAGTCACGACTCTTTGATGGGTCCACCTTCATGAAAATGGCAATGGATCTGCAATGCCCACCAAGTCGGCTGGTTTAGCACAGGGCTAAAGAGCTGGCTTTTAAAGCAGACCAAGGCAGACCAGCAGCACGGTTCAATTCCCGTACCAGCCTCCCCGAACAGGTGCCGGAATGTGGCGACTAGGGGCTTTTCACAGTAACTTAATTTGAAGCCTACTTGTGACAATAAGCGATTTTCATTTCAATGGCAGGATTGCGGAGGGCAGGATTGTTGCCTACACCTTATCCTGGGCCATAAAATATACAATGGGCATGAAAATGGAAAGCTTGAGACAGGGTTGCATCTGCCATTTATAAATTCCAGAGCCTCTGCTCTGAAATTAACGGGGCATAACAATCTTGGTCAAAGTGTTTCCACACAATCATTTAAATTTTCAATGAAATGGTTTGAATTCAATTCAGAATCAAGGACTCGTCAGCTTCAAGAAGTGCAAATTTTGCTGGGTGGAATCTTACCAGAATTTGGCAAAGTGTCAGGCTCAGATGAAAGCTGGTGTGTCGCTCTCCAGTTGCACAAACCAATTTTTTCACCAGAAATTTAGCCTCTTTAAAGAAACATATGAATGGGCATGTTTTATGCCGTCACTCTGGAGCAGCAGGCACTGATAGAGCCAGCAATCGGCTCCACAGAGATTGGGGCGCCAATTTTCAAGCGGACCCTGATCACCACTGAAACCTAATGACTCCCAGTCCTCACCATGGAAGTATCAGGGGTTCTGTTCACCCTCACCCCCCCAACAATCATTTCCAGCCGCGTTTCCCCCCCCCCCCCCCCCCCACCCACACAAACCACTCCCCGACAATCTTCGCCGGCATTCCCTGCACTCTCAGTGCTCACTCTGCCCATCCCCCACACCACACATAAATTAATTCCCACCCCCACCCCCAGTGGGGTTCCCACAAAATGCTCAAAACTGGCAGTGCCAACCTGCGCTGGGTATGCCCCTTTCCTTCCTTTCCCCTCCCCATCCCTCCCCGGAGGTTATACCTATCTGCAAGTCCTCAGAGGAATCCCCTGGACTGATTCGCGTTTGGCCAAACATGTAAACCTCACCGACATGTGAGAGAGAATCGTGTGGTGAGGGTCCTCGTGGCAGGGGCTGTTTAGCACAGGGCTAAATTGCTGGTTTGAAAGCAGACCAAGGCAGGCCAGCAGCATGGTTCGATTCCCGTAACAGCCTCCCCGAACAAGCGCCGGAATGTGGCGACTAGTGGCTTTTCACAGTAACTTTATTTGAAGCCTACTTGTGACAATAAGCGATTTTCATTTCATTTCATTGCATCATATTTAAATTAATTAATATTTATTGAAATGAGGTACCTGCCCTGGTGGACGTGAACCTCGCGACGCCATCTGCGAGGGGCAAGGAAAATAGAGAACCAAGAGCTCTTTGGAGAGAACCATGTTTCCCAAGTACCTCCGGATTTTCCACCCTTGTCGGCGTTCCATTTGATGGCAATCACAGGCTGACAAATCACCTATGTGATATATTTACGAGATAGCCATATGGACATCAGTAATATACATATCCAGTAGGGCGTGCATCTTATGACCATTACGTTTTTTTATTCATTCAGTCGATGTGGGCTTTGCTGGCTAGGCTAGCATTCATTGCCCATCCCTAATTACCCTTCGGAAAAAGGCGATGAGCTGCCTTGTTGAACCGCTGTAGTCCACGTGGTTTAGGTGTAACGTGCCTCTTCCTTCCGCTACCCACCCCTACCCCCACCCCCAAGGAAAATACTCACAAGTTGGGTCTTAGTTTTAGTAAAGAAAAGAGATTAATTACCGCAGACTGTTGACACTGCTGAACGCTACCTTCAGTAGCGAGGTGTGAAATTGTGATTTGTTTCCTATTAAGCATTTTCCAAAACAAACTCCTATCATTTCTTCCATTCTTAAGAATTTGATTTAAGACCATAAGAATTAGGAACAGGAGTCAGCTATTCGGCCCTTTGTTCCTGCTTTGCCTTTCAATAAGATCATGGCTGAAAAGGCCATTTTCCTGCCTTAGCTCTGTAACCCTTAGTTCCCCAACAGATTAAAAATGTATCGATCTCAGCCTTGAAAATGTTCCACCACAGCTTCCTGGGATAAAGAATTCCAAAGATTCACCGCTCTTTGAGGGAAGAAATTCTTCCTCAAATCGTCTTAAATGAGCACCCCTTTATTTTGCCACTCAGCCCCCTGGTCCTACACTCTCCCATGAGTGGAAACATCTTCCCAACATTTCCCCTGCCTAACTCCCTCAGAATCTTATATGTTTCAATCATATCAACTCTCCTTCTGCACTGGAAGGAGCACAGACCCAACCTGTTTAATCTTTCCTAATATCTAAGTCCCTCCATACCCAGGATCACCCCCATAAACCTCCTCTGTACTGCCTCCAGGAATAACATATCTTTTCTTAAATAAGGGGACCAAAACTGTACACAATTTTGGCCTCACTGAAAGCTTGTATAGTTGCAGCAACACCTCTTTACCTTATACCTCAGCCCCTTTGAAATAAAAGCCAGTGTAGCTTTTCGATTGAATTTCATGCGAAGCACTGTTCAAATTCCAGCGGAGTATTAGGAATGATCTTTTGTTTTGGAAACAAATTGTCAAGACAATTTCTCATGGGTGTGGGGCAATTATTGTTTGGAATGCTTCAGAAGTGTGCCTATGATGGATGCTCTTATGATTGTATGCAGTGAGAAATCTCTATATTGTAAAATGCTTATATGTACAGGGGTACTGTAAATTAAGACTTCTTTGCTGACACTCATTAATGTGAGCAATTTAGGTAATCCATCATTCTAAAGGTTTTAAAGTCTTCCTCTCAATGCCCACAAGGAATTGTCATTCAGACACCATTCTACTGCATGTTAATAGACTCACTGTGTCGTATCAGTGGTTTGCAAAATATTAGTGGCTGACCCTTCATGTGCCTGATGTGCTTCAGAATCTGTTCACTGATGACGGGACATTTTTTTCCCGTTAAAGCGCTCATGCTGAAAACATTGAAGCAAAATTATCGAATTGAGTGGAAATGTAGATTCTTTCTTGGTTTCTGAATACAGTAACATTTTCCCACGTTCAGTAGGAAGCAGTAAGGTGGTAACATTTCAATAATGATGATGTTCAAGTTGCTCATCTTGAACAATAATGATGGTGTACATTTAGATAATGCCTTTAACTTGGCCTGGGGCGGGGGAAAGAAAAATCCCAATGTAACCCAAGAACCTGCAGGCACCCATGCCAAAATCCAGTTGATGCAATGGTTATTTTTAAAATGATTCAATCTTGCGCAGCGTTTTCAAAAATGGGACTTAGAAAAAAAGCAATATTTTCCTGTGTTATGAAAAACTAGCATTAGATTTCCATCAGATCAATAAAGGGAAGAATCTCAATTTATTTAGTTTTCCCCATAAATAACTGCTGCTCGCTTCGTCGTCCCACAGTTGATGTGTAAAACCATTGATTTTTCATTCCCCAATAGGACAACCATCAAACTCATCCCATCTCTTGGGGATCCAGTCATCAGGATCTAATCTCACATCAGAGTCTCCAATTTAATCCAGTATTTTATGTCCTTGTAAAATATTCCTAACAATCCACTAACACAGTTGTGACCTTTGTTACCCCACTCCGCCCTTTCTCCCTTCAGGGTCAGCGATCAGCTGTTCAAAGCACAATTGGCTGACCTATATGATTCAAACTTAACGCAAAAAATAAATGCAATGAGTAAAATAACGTGAAGGATCAAATTGGCAGTGAGGAAAGAAGTGGGTGGGAACTGAGCACTGAATGGAAATCTGTAGGCGACACAGGAAAAGACCAGTCTAGCTGGTGCCCTATCTTTCAGCATAATTCAGTCCCTGCAGCAAATGGGTGTGCTCACCGCTCACTTTTGTTTTCCTTCACAAAGTGCGCGACTGAAGCAACCCGTGATATCACGGATTTGAATGGGGTTCAATATTTCCGGCCCTTGTGACATAACAACTTTATATATCACGCTCGGTATTTTAACACTGGATCCTGGACTTGATTTTCCAAATCTCTTGCTCATATTTCTTTCCCAGTTCTTTATGTCCAAACAACTGTAACTGATAGGAAATAACACCATAAAAGTGAAAAGAGCAAGTTACAAAACTGATTTTGTATCATTCCTCGGTTGTCACGGTGGCACAGAGGTTGGCACCTCTACCTCACAGCACCAGGGACCTGGGTTCGATTCCAAACTTGGGTGACTGTCTGTGTGGAGTTTGCACGTTTCCCCCGTGTGTGCGTGGGTTTCCTCCGTGTGCTCCGGTTTCCTCCCACAGTCCAAAGGTGTGTAGGTTATGTGGATTAGCCATGATAAAATTGCCCCCAAGTGTCCAAAAGCTTAGGTGGGGTCACTGGGTTATGGGGAAGGGGTGTGGGCCTAGGTAGGGTGATCGTTTGGAGGGTTGGTGCAAACGTGATGGGCCGAATGGCCTCCTCCTTCTCCTTCAATAGTTAGAAGTGCTCAAAGGGTACTTTTCATCTGATACAAGCTTGGGTTATTGCAGTGTTTGGCGAAGTAAGTACCCATTTCATTATTAATTGTGGTATTTTGCGTAATTATATTTGCGCTACTATTGATAGGCATGCCTTTAGTTATTTTGGCCCCCAAGCTCTGGAATGTCCCCCCGACATCTCTCTGCCTCTCCACCTCACTTTCCTTCTTTAACACACCTCTTAAACCCTCCTTCTTTGTCCAAGCTTTTGGTCCTCTGACTGAATATCTCCTGTTATGGCTCAGTGTCATATTTTGTTTTATAATGCTCCTATGAAGCACTTTGAGATGTTTCATTACATTCAAGGTGCTATCTAAATATAAGCCTTTATTGTTTTTGCATGCGCCAATTTTACAGCTTAACTGTTAATCTTATCTGAGTTTACTTGACCCATCCCTGGTTAGAAGTAACCAAAACCTATTTGTTGTTTGATACAAGCTCATTGTTTGAGTTATTGAATCTTCCCACATGGTTTGGAAACAAAGCCTTGTGCAAAATTTGGTTTGAAAGTACACTCAAAAATTGGAGCCACAACCCTCAGTAGGGGATGCTGTATTTATTTCTTCAGTTTCATATTGTTGTGACTCAAGTTGGCTTGACAAATACAGTAAGAACTAAAAATGTTGCCACATGTTCTGGGTCGATTTTTACAACGCTTCACTCATTTAATTTCTGGAGACTTCCACATCAAAATATATCAACAGTGATCCAGCAATCTTCCTGAACTGCAAAGCGTTTTGAGGAAAATCCCCGGAGAGATGGGCTGCTGGAGATGCTCAAAGCTGGGGTCTCCCTAGATCACTGATCCTTGTGTCCACTCTGTCAAGCTGATAATATGTCATGCAACAGCCCAGCTGAGCTACAGAGAATACAACCTTTGCCATAAATTCATGTAATCTGCTCTGCCTGACCATACTTCAGAGGACAGCCTGTTAAGAATAGTTTTGATCAAAATAGCCATTTACAACACTGAACATTAAACAAACAAAGAACAAAGACAACTGTAAATATGGTTTCAATGCTGCAGGGAATACTATTTGTGAGAAATCCACCATACAGTAAGTGTCTGCTGTGAATTGTCAATCCACAATATCCTAATTTTCTGGCTTCAATGTTACGTAGACTTAGAAGCTTCCCACATCTATCGAAGCGTGAGGCAGACAAAGCATCTGTTTATGTCTGTTTCCATAGCTGCTTTTTCCTGGAACAGGTCGCCAGAGGCCAAAGCTTGAGGGACATGACTCAGCATCAAGCATGGCTCACCAGGAGATCTCACACTCCTATAACTGCTGTCGGCATATTGGAAGGATTTACAAGTTGATAATCTGTTTGGCCATGGTATGTGCTTACCTTCCATGACCATATCAAGTCCTGAAAAGGGACTTGCGCCTGCTTCTGGCAGGGACGCTACCCACTGGATCACAAGACCTCTCACATGGTGGTACCTCAATAATGGTCATATCCTTAATGTGACCTTACATATATATATAATTTACAGTGCAGAAGGAGGCCATTCGGCCCATCGAGTCTGCACCGGCTCTTGGAAAGAGCATCCTACCCAAGGTCAACACCTCCACCCTATCCCCACAACCCAGTAACCCTACCCAACACTAAGGGCAATTTTGGACACTAAGGGCAAATTAGCATGGCCAATCCACCTAACCTGCACATCTTTGGACTGTGGGAGGAAACCGGAGTACCCCGAGGAAACCCACGCACACATGGGGAGGATGTGCGGACTCCGCACAGACAGTGACCCAGCGGGGAATTGAACCTGGGACCCTGGAGCTGTGAAGCGATTGTGCTATCCACAATGCTACCATGCTGCCCTTCTACTGTATTTTAGGAGTATTTTTCTCTCATCCAGAACATCTGGAAAATAAGTAACTTTGTGCAGCAAACATTGTCTTTGCAGATATTTTGCAGAAAATCTTACACCAGGTTAAAGTCCAACAGGTTTGTTTTGAATCACTAGCTTTCGGACCGCAACTTCTTCATCAGCTGCGCTCCAAAAGCTAGTGATTCACAACAAACCTGTTGGACTTTAACCTGGTGTTGTAAGACTTCTTATTGTGCCCACCCCAGTCCAATGCCAGCATCTCCACGTCATTGCAAAAAACAATTTGTTTTGGCAGTCTAATTCTGCCCATTGTGCCTTTTCCCAGTTCTAAAAGAATCTTCTTTTTCCAAACTTCCAGGAATGGTTGTGCCATATAAATCCTTTTCCTGCTTCATAATGTAGACTACAGTTTTTATACAAAATTGAAGAAGCGCCCAATTAAAGCTGCGGCCTTTTCAGTACCATTTCTAAACAGTCAAATTTGTTTTAGCAATAAAAAAATTGCCTTTATGTACAGCCTTTCATGACCACAGGACTTCCCAAAGTGCTCGACAGCCAATAAAATACGTTCAAAGTGTAATCACTGTTGTAATAGCGGAAACACAGTGGGCAGTTTTCACAGAGCAAGTTCCCACAGACAGCAATGTGCAATCACCACATAATTTATTTTGGTAGAGCTGTTGATTGCGGAATAAATATTGCCCACAGCACTGTGGAGAATCTCTCTGATCTTCTTCAAAAAGTGCCATGGAGTATTTGATCTCCACTTGAGCAGTATGTCTGACTGTGCAGCACTCCCTCAGTGCTGGAATCAGCTGAGACTTTTGAGCTCAAGTTCAAGTATTAGTTCATGGGGATGTGGGCATCCTGAAAGGGGCATTATTGAACCAGATAGGTTTTTCCAACAATGGTTTCATGGTCATCATTAGACTTTTTAATTCCAGATTTTTTAACATTGAATTCAACTTTTGCCGTGGTAGGATTTGAACCAAGGTTCCCAGATCTTGCCCTAGGTTTCTGGACTACTAGTCTAGTGACACCAGTATGCCACCAATTCCCCTAATCTAGAGTGGGACTTGAACCCACAAACATCTAACCCAGTAGATTGTTTGAAGTGAGACATTGAACTGTCTCAAGTGGACTTAAAAGGTATTATAGCATATTTTGAAATCAGAACAGAGGAATTCTCCCTGCTGTGCTAGCCAACATTTATCCCTCAACCACCATTTCTGAAAGACCTTATCTGGTTAGCATCCCATTGCAGTATTGTGGGATCTTGTTTTGTACAAATTGGCCGCTGTGCTTTTGCATTACAAGAGCGGCGACTTCAAAATATTGCTCATAAAAGACATTTTGTTAAAGCTTTTTATCTTGCGCTCATCAGGACAATTAGAAGAATACCAATGTCCAGGGGAAAAACAACTTTATACTGCCCCCCTCTTGGCATGTTTCGTGGCAGTGGAGGTGGCGGGATATTTTGACCCGCCGCTGCCAACAGGCTTTCCCATCCTATGCACCCCTTGTCATTGAGAAACCAGGTGGGGGGGGGGTGGACAGGAAGATCCCGCCGGTGAGAATGGCTGGAACATTCCAGGCATTGTGTCTGTTTCAGCCAAACAAATTGATAGCCAATCAGTGGTTCATCCCACAGGGCAATACCTTGACCAAATGGAGTCAAGCTGCCCAGTTAAAATTTCTTAAAATGTTTGTCAGTTAACTCTCAGTCCCCATCAACTGGTGCATTCCCCATGGCAATATATCTACCAATCAGAGTTCACTTCCCAGGCAATTAACACTCTTTCATCATATAGTATGAAGTTATTGTTTCCCCTACATTGGTATTCTTGCGATGGTCCTGATGAGTGCAAGATGAAAAGGTTTGACAAAATGTCAATTTTCAACAAGACTCAAGTTCTATACAACTACTTCTAAAGTACTTAATTCGCTGTTAAGCACTTTGAGATTTCCTGAGGTTATGAAAGAAACTGTAAAAGTACAATCCTTTATGTCATTAAAGCTTGGGTTGAAAAAGAACACCAACTGTTAATCAATTTTTAAGGCCTTACCAATGTGGAATACTGTCACCTTTGATAAATTATCCCACACCAAATGCCTGTAACCTGGTGAACGCAGTTTTTGATTAGAGCTCTGATGCTCCTCAAATGTTTGAGGAGAATTTTCCAATGAGATTAATCATTGAAATATGAATATTGACAGAAACATTCTAGGATCACAACTAAAACTGCAAAACTGTTCAAGAGAAAAGAGAGCAATGATTTAAGTTAATGTCTTATTAAATATGTGTGGACACACCTTGTAGCAGGCTTGGTTCTCACTCTTAAAAACTCTTTTCTATGCTGCCACATTAACCGCTAAGAAAGTTTGCGATGGTAAGGGTGGAGGCTTCATGTGAGGGTTCGGAGCACCAAACTGAATAGATTGGATTAGATTTGTTTTATTGTCACATGTACCGAGGAACAGTGAAAAGTATTGTTCTGTGTACAGTCCAGACAAATCATTCCATACATTAAAAAAAACGTACATCGGACATACATAAATACACAATGTAAATACATAGTCACAGGCATCTGGTGAAGCATACTACTCAGTAGAGAAGATGTGTGAACAGATCAGATCAGTCCATAAGAGAGTCATTCAGGAGACTGGTAACAGCGCAGCAGAAGCTGTTTTTGAATCTGTTAGTGCGTGTTCTCAGACTTTGTATCTCCTGCCCAATGGAAGAAGTTGGAGGAGTGAATAACCGGGTGGGAGGGGTCTTTGATTATGCTGCCTGCTTTCCCAAGGCAGCGGGAGATGAACACAGAGTCAATGGATGGGAGGCGGGTTCGCGTGATGGACTGGGCTGTGTGCACAACTCTCTGTAGTTTCTTATGGTCTTGGGCCGAGCAGTTGCCAGGCCAGGCTGTGATGCAGCCAGATAGAGTGCTTTCTATGGTGCATCTGCAAAAATTGGTAAGAGTCAATGTGGACATGCCTGATTAGAGGGATTCAAACATGGAGGTCCAGGAAAGAGGGCAGCAAGATTTGGGAGGTGAAAGCACTTTTGAGGCTATTGGAGAGGAAAGGAGGGCTGTGACTGGGATGAAGGGTTGTTTTTTTCCTTGGAGGACGGTTGGGGGTGATGATGGCAGATTTGAAAGAGAGAGATGTGGACCGAGTGGTCACATGTTGACCTGATGCCATGACTACTAAAAAGGTCATGCAATGGGAGCACCGGAGTTCTCGCCGGAATGAGCAGTGTACAAGTATGGAGGAGCTGCTCAGCGAGTAACTAAAGTTACAAGTCCTTGGGAAACCAGCATTTCTACAAGAGGGACAGAAAATGGAGAGAAGGAACCGTTAACAACATCAGCCCAGGAGGGAAAGTTAAGTGGCAAGAATTAAATGGGAATACAGTCAAGGAGCAGTGGGTCCCATTGATAATATAACCTTTGAGTATAACGTAGAATTTACAACACAGAAACAACACATTCAGCACAAATCCAAGCCAGTGTTTATGCTTCACATGACCCTTCTTCCACTCTTCTTCAGCACCCCCTGTTGGCAGAATCTTCTATTTCTTTTTCTCTTTTGCTTATCCAACTTCTCTTCAAACACATCTATGATAGTTACCTCAACTACTCCATGGGATCATACATTCCACATTCTCACCGCTCATGGGAAACACATTTTTAGTGACTCCTTTATTGGCTTCATTAGTGAATAACTTGCATTTATGGCCCATACCTCTGGTTCCCTCTGCAAAAGGCTTCTCTACATCGACCCAATCATACTCTTTCATAATCCTTCATAGTAAGACACCACATAATGACCTCTGTTAGATCATCCTTTTGTCTTCTCTTCTATTCTTTAGAGAAAAGAGATTGAGCCTGTTGGGTATACCTTCATAATTCTGGTGTATTCCCAGTAAAACCTTTTAGCACCTTCCTCAGGGCTTCTGTACCTTTTGTTTTTAGTATGTTGAGGAGACCAGCAATGATAAGAAAGAAGACAGATGTGTATTTGGATAACACTTACAATGTCCTCAAAGTGGCTCCAGATTCCCCAAAGTACATTACAATTAATCAAATACTTCAATGTTAGTTCCTATTGTAGGCCGGGATTCTCCATTTCAAGTCCGCCCCACTACCGCTGCCAGCGAGGACGGAGAAAGTGGCATTCAGCCAAATCTCCCATTCACTGCAGTGGGAATGGAGGAACCCGCCTGCCGTTAACGGACAGAGAATCCCACCCATAACGGAGGAAACATGGCAGGCGATTTTGTCCACAGAGAATAAGGTAATGATAACCAGATGGTCTATTTTAATGATGTTGATTGAGGGATAAATATTGGCTAGAATACCTGGGTGAATCCCTCTCTTTTCTTTAAAACAATGACCTGGGATCTTTCCTCTCCACCCAAAAGGACAGACAGAAACTCGGTTTATCATCCCATCCAAAAGATAGCACCTCGTGACAATGTCTCGTTCTCTCAATACTGGACTGAAGTGTCAATGTAGACTTTGTGATCAAATCACTGGTGTGGGACTTGACCTCATAGCCTTCAGATGTGGAGGCAAGTATGCTACACTGAGACGCAGTTGACACCACATAATAGCTGTTTAGATTGCAGGCATATTCGGGTGAAATGCATAACAGTTCTCATATTCTGGCACAGATTTTGTGTAGCAAATCATTTTTTTCAAAATATGAATACAGCCACTATTGAGGCACCACAGCACTTTCCGAATAGTTATATGGCGCATGCATCTGAAATCATAAAGTCCTACTCTGCTTAATTTGCATTTGAAGTAAAAAGCAGCAACTACAGTTGTCATGCAGGCAGACTCATCAATCTTTGATCAGGGAGCAGAATTCCAAGCAGTAACTTGTTTGAAGTCTGCAAGGTGACCTCCAAGATTTTAGTGAAGCACCGTGGTAGGTGTCACAGCCGAGAGGGAAGCACCTCATGTAAGGAGCGAACTGCCAAAACTAGTTCCAACTCCACTTCCTCTTTTGGCCAACCTTCCTTGGCCCGTATTCCTACAGTCATTTTGTTTTTTCATGTTACTAACTCGCGTGCTTATTTTACCACACTTCCTCTGCTCTGTTTTTCATTCTCAATTTAATTTTCCTCTTCTCCAAAATGACGGTGCATGTCTTCCTTTCGGATATTTTAGACTGATCTTAGTTTTGTCATGAACAATTCTTTTGTCGGAAATGGATGGATACAGAGAACACTGCCTCGAAAGAAAAGATCTGGGCTGAAATTCTCCTGCCGTTGGGATGCTCTGTTCCCGCTGACAGCGCACCCCCGCCCTTGTGCCTCCTGGCGGTGTGGTGTGACTTCAATGGGAAATCTCATTGACAAGCGGCGGGAATAGAGAATTCCGCTGCCAGCATGCCAGCCAGGAAACATGCGGCTGGGGACCAGGGAATCCAGCCCAAAAACTGATAGACTCCCATCTTCATCGGATTATCATCCCCCAGGTTATTGGGCAGAACGGTGGCACAGTGGTTAGCACGGTTGCTTCACAGCTCCAGGGACCCAGGTTCAATTTCCGGCTGGGTCACTGTCTGTGTGGAGTCTGCACGTCCTCCCCGTGTCTGCGTGGGTTTCCTCCGGGTGCTCCAGTTTCCTCCCACAGTCCAAAGATGTGCAGGTTAGGTGGATTGGCCATGCTAAATTGCCGTTAGTGTACAAAAAGGTTAGGTGGGGTTACTGCGTTACTGGGATAGGTTGGAAGTGTGGGCTTAAGTGGGGTGCTATTTCCAAGAGCTGGTGCATACTCGATGGGCCGAATGGCCTCCTTCTGCATTGTAAATTCTATGAAATTCTATGAAAATCTGTTGGAGCTCAAAGGCTATTGGCAGTCTTAACAAAGTATGTTGAACATAGAACATAGAACAGTACAGCACAGAACAGGCCCTTCGGCCCTCGATGTTGTGCCGAGCCATAATCACCCGACTCAAACCCACATAATGCAAGCTTTCCCGTCACTATGCTCTTCATGTGGGGGAGAATGGGACGATTGAGGGTCACAATAAGCTGGGAGACTGGAATAAATGCTTCCACCGTGAATTCATGTGTATTCGTTACCTGCATTGGTGGACTGAGAAAAAAGGAGTTTCTGAGTATTTATATTTTAGAGAGTTTCTGGAGGGCAACATGGAGGTTACTTATGCTTTCCAGCTACTTTTGCTGGTCAGTAGGTGCTCCATTCGTCCAAGCTGACTGCAGATTTGCTCACTTGGAACAAAAAAGCAACAACTTTTATAACCAAAACAATTTGGAAAAATCTCTTATTTACTGAATGCTGCCAAAAACAAAATGGATATAAATGTCACAGGAACATAATTGACGGAAACTTGTGGAAATCTCTCTGATTTGTAGAGTGGGAAGGACAGGATGATCTTCCCAGGAGAAGAAGGAAAAGAGTCGAAGTAATTTACACGGCTCCCATGAAACTCTTGTTGGAAACGCTGTGCCTGAGGTGTTCTAACCTTGGCCGATGACTCCTGAAGTATATAAGGAATAACTATGTGAACGGAAATTTCACTCTCATTTATACTGAGATGCCAAAAGTTGCTTTGGGTTTCTTTCCATTAATTTTGCAGTTGGGAAGCAGTCCATTGCTTGTAGATACCAAATCCAATCTAAAAGTATGTTCAAACCTCTCAAGTCAGGGTATAATAAAGTGCCTGCTAATAAAGTTCCTCACAGCTTTGGATTCTCGCAAAACTGAAAAGAATTTGAATACAAGACAAAGTTCCAAAAACGATCAGTGATTTATGGACTTTACAGACATGGATAACTTCAACCCGTGCCCCCTCCCCACCACTCCTACTCCCCAACCTAAAGGTGATGGTTCACATTGGTATACAATTCTTTAAATGGTACTACTACCCAAATGGCCACTTTCCAACATGCGCCGGGATTGTACGAAGAGGCTATTGAAACCAAAATAACCGATGCTGCTCTAATCCTCAGCTTTCATCTCTGGTGATAAACTGATCTTAGTTTGTAATGAAAAATTATTTTGCTGGAAACGGATAGAGAGGAAAGACATGGGACCAAAAACTGGGAAACCACCATATTTGTCAGATATTGATTGCCTAGTTATTGGAGAGAACTATAGAAGCCCAAGACTAAAAGTAGGCTTTTGGTCAGGATGGGGATGCATAGAGCAATGGCCTATAGAGTCATAGAATTTGCAGTGAGGCCATTCAGCCCATCGAGCCTGCATTGGCCCTTGGAAAGAGCACCCTACTTAAAGCTTAAGCTTCCCTTTCTAAATATTGTGACGCAGACTAACTGTAGTGTCACCCTAATAAAGTACCTCAGCCCAGTCTGTAGATTTAGCCTGGAACCTTTGATGGCCAGCATAACTCAGTAACATATCAGAGCCCACCCAATTATCCACTGAGGTTTGCATGAATGCTGAAAAGCTCAGTTCCTTTCAGCCCAGGTATTGGATGACTTGCTTTCTTCTTTGATCCTTGGCAATTGTCAAGAATGTTATGCTGTCGAGCTATGTGTTTCGAGCTTGCAATTGTTTCAGTGTGCATAGAGTTATAGAATTTTCTAAAACTGAAGTAGGCAATTTGGCCCATGACTGAGTTCCTTTTAAAGAAGGATTAAATTTGTGTTGTTTCCCTCATCTGTCCTTTTGTGGAATTTTACGGTTACGATCCCAGTTGATGTTACAACTGAACAGGACGGTCCCAGAATAGAACTCCTACCTGAGACCGAAATTGTTAACTTTTTTCCATTTGGCACAATGATCCAACCGATGCCCATCAACCTAAAAATTGAGATTGGATGGGAAAAAGCCCATAAGTGGCCACTTAAGGGCCTTAATAGAAGCATGGGCGGGTGTCTCACCCGAGGCCCTGTCTACCCCATTATGAAATTGTGTCTGGATTCAGGGCAGACGGGATACCAGAGGGAGGCCCACTTATGCAATTTTATGCACCGCCCCCCTCTGCCCAATATTGGCACCCACTTGAGGGTTGGGGGGATGTGGGTTTGGAAGCATTAAATTCTGGCCATTGTTCGATATTGAGATTCTTCACTTGCACAAAAAAACAACTTTTATGACAAAGAAAATTCTGAAAAATCTCTTATTTATTGAGTGCTCAATAGATAGCGGAGGTCCCACACCTTTGACCTCAAACACCTAGAAGGCATCGGGCAGCAAGTGCATGGCAAAACCATCCTCCCCATGCTCCTCTCCAAGTCACAAACCATTCTGACTTGGCTATTTCTCAATGTCCCTCCATTGGGATCACAATTTTGGAGCTTCCTCTCCAACAACACTGTGGGAATACCTTCACCACATGTACTGCAGTAGTTCGAGGTGGCAGCTCACCACTCACTTCTCAAGAGAAAAAAGGGGATGAGCAATAAGTGCTTGGCTTGCCAGCAATGCCCACAGCAATGAGAATGCAATTTTGTTTAAAAAGGCTAACACTATATTTTATGAGGGAACTGTACATTTTGATTACACACTTGTGGGAAGAGTGAAGTAATACATGAAGGTTTCTTGGCTTGGGTGTGCTTGAACTGGAAGCAACAAAGGTTTCTGAATTGAATCAATTTGATTTTGATCTCTGGGATTTAGCTGTGTTGGAACAGGAGATTGATGGAAAAAAGAAACGGGGGAGGCCATTCTTCCCCTTTCTTCCTGATCTGCCATTCAGTCAGATCATGCCCGATCCATACCCCAATTTCATTTTGTGCCTTTTATACCTTTTCCGTTGATACTCATACCTGACAAAATAAAATCTATCGATCTCAAACTTGAAAATACCAGTTGACCTTCAGCATCCAGATCCTTTTGGGGAATAGAGTTCCAGATTTCCACCACCCTTTCTGTGGAGAAAGTGATGTCTGAATTCACGTCTAAATATTCAATCTCTAACAATGAAATTATACCCAATTTGCGGAAGGTTTATGGTGGAGAGTACAAACATGTTGGGGGTAGGTGCTAGGACAAGACATTGCACCTCTCAAATCCCCAGGAACAGACTCCAGGTTACATTTCCTATCTCCAGTTCCAGATGGAGGTTGTGTACAGCCTTGCTTCTCATTGGTGCTTTAGTAACATGACCATCACAAGGGACGGTTGACCACAAGATTGAAAGTCATACTTTCGGGGGGAGTGGACCTAGGTAGAGTGCTCTTTCAGAGGGTCAGCACAGACTCGATAGGCTAAATGGCCTCCAACGACACTGTAGGGATTCTATGGTATCTGTTTCTTTGTGATAATTCTCCCTTTTCATCATCATATCCAAGATGATATGTTTTTGGTCTAGTCATACTGATGCATCATTGCATGATGCGGTTGGTTTCCACTGAAATGTGATACTTCTCGAGTGAGTTTGTTCAATTTAGTTGTTTATGGCAATTGAATGTTAGACCTGTGAGCAAAGTGATGCGTCCCCCTCTTTAATTTACTCACCCAAATGAGTCGCTGGCTCCTTGGCCACTTTTCCCACCTACTAAGGGGAGACAATGCTGCAGTGTCACTGGGCCAGTAATCCAGGCTGACTCACTGGGGCCATGGGTTCAAATCCCACCACGGAAGCTGGTGGAATTTAAATTCAAAGAGTAAAATCTGGAATATAAAACTAGTCTCAGTCACGGTGACCATGAAACTTTCATCAATTATGAAAATGAAAATCGCTTATTGTCACGAGTAGGCTTCAATGGAGTTACTGTGAAAAGCCCCTAGTTGCCACATTCCGGCGCCTCTCCGGGGAGGCTGTTACGGGAATTGAACCGTGCTGCTGGCCTGCTTGGTCGGCTTTAAAAGCCAGCGATTAGTGTAAAAACCGACCTGCTTCTCCAGTGCCCTTTAATGAAGAAAAGCTGCCATCCTTACCTGTTTGGCCTACATGTGACTGCAGACCCACATTTGTGTGGTTTACCCTTAATTGCCATCTGAAATAGCCTAGCAAGCCACTCAGTTCAGTGGCATTTCTGGATGTACAATAAATCCCACCCACATTTTATTAAAGAATACATTTTTAAAAATGTTTTGGATTGTCAGTGGAGTTTCCCCCTCTCTAATAATAATAGCTTATTGTCACAAGTAGGCTTCAATGAAGTTACTGTGAAAAGACCCGAGTCGCCACAATCCAGCGCCTGTTCGGGGAGGCCGGTATGGGAATTGAACCCGCGCAGCTGGCCTTGTTCTGCATTACAAGCAGCTGTTTAGCCCACTGTGCTAAACAGCCCCTGGCAGTGGGATCTACCGAGGGAGGTGGAGAGGGAAGTGAAGGGTGAATGTGAAAACCCCCACGAGGAAACCATTGTTGATCTTCCCGTAGCACCCCTGCAGTATGAGCTTCTCAGATAAGGGGTGGAGGCCACCCAGCTGGAGCTTGTTACAAACAAGCATAAAAGCCAGCCTAAAGAAGGGCCTGGTGTGATTAGTTCTCTCAGCAAGGACTGGACTGGGAGCAAGATGCTGCCCTGAGCAGAATATTGTGTATAGTTAGAAGCCTTACAACACCAGGTTAAAGTCCAACAGGTTTGTTTGGAGTCACTAGCTTTTGTAGGGCAGCTCCTTCATCAGGTAATGTGCTGCGCTCTGAAGGCTAGTGACTCCAAACAAACCTGTTGAACTTCAACCTGGAGTTGTAAGACTTCTTTCTGTGCCCACCCCAGTCCACTGCCGGTATCTCCACATCTTGCATCTAGTTAAACAAGAAATACTGCAGTAACACATCAAGGTTCCTTAGACATCACCTACTAAACCCATGACCACTACCATCTAGAAGGACAAAAGCAGCAGACACCTGGGAACCCCACCACCTGGAGGTTCCCCTCCAAGTCACTCACCACCCTGACTAGGAAATAGATTGCCGTCCCTTTACTGTCGTTGGGGCAACATCCTGCAACTACCTCACTAACAGCACAGGAGGTGTACCTACACCTCAGGGACTGCACCGGTTCAAGAAGGCAACTCACCACAACCTTCTGAAGGGCAACAAGGGGTGGTCAATAAATACTGACCTAACCAGCAGCGCCCACATCCCATAAATTAATTTTTAAAAAACTCTTCTCTTACCGCTAGCTTCCTCAAGTGACTAAACTGGCGACGAGGGAAAAAGAAACTCCAGACTCGCTCTGCCTAGCCACCCAGTAATTTTCTATCCCTGAGCCTAGAGTTATAACAATTCAAGACGCCGCTATTCAGGACATTGGAAGCCTTTGATGCAGACCTACAAAACTGGCACCAGTTTGGGGAGCGCATGAGGTATCTCTTCCGGGCAAACGGGATTTTGGGAGAAGACCGTCGGAAAGTCCACCTGACCGCCTGCCGGGCCCCGACTTTTTGGATCATAAAAAGACTGACTGCACTGGACTACAAATCCTTTGCTGAGCTGGTCGTTTTGGTTTCTGAACAGTATGACCCCAAGCCTTCCGTAATTATGCAGTGGTATCATTTTAATATAGCGGTGCGGTCTCCGGGTGAATCAGTCACTGACTTCTTGACCCACCTAAGACGTCTAGCTGAGTATTGCGAGTTTGGGCCGTCCCACTCTGGAATGATGAGGGATCGGCTAGTGTGTGGCATAACCAGCATGGTCCCTCAGAGGAAGCTGTTGGCAGAGCCCACTTGGCGGGCCATCGAGCTAATGCTGTCCTGAGAGCAGGCTGAGAAAGGAGCGCAGGAGCTGCAGGGGTGCATGGACTATGGTCCATAGTTTGACCCACCCTTCATTTCGGACCCCCTCTGCATCACGGGGCAGTGCTGGTCTGACCAGACCTCCTCTGAGGTGCAGCCCCTGAGGCAATTCCGCAACCTCTGGGGAAAAATGTGCAATATCTACTAAAAACATGACCATAATGGGCACCACGTAACTCAGAGAACATCAACTGCAGTTGCTCCAACAGAAGCAAAGAGTTTGAGGTGATGGAGACCAGCAGTAAGATGCTGCATTTAATTTGTTCCATTACCACAAGAACATGTTGATAGTGTTTCCATAGGATACGGAGGGAGGAGGATGTGGTAGCCAACAACCTTTTGAGAATTACGATGACTCGTAGGATCACAAAGCACCAGGCCAACTGCAGGGGTTCTGAGAATATGGGAAAAACATCTGGTGCTGTCACTTGGAGGTTATAAACAGGAAGTCTTGTCTTTACTGTATGGCCCTGTTTCATGTCTGCCTTTTACTATAGACTGGTTCTGACTGTCCAACATGAAACCAGATGACACTGGTAATATAGGCAGCCTTACAAATGCAACTACACCCAGTGTGAAGAATGTCGCTGAATCTGAAATTGCATAAATCTAATGTGACTTTAAAATCACACACCTGCACCACTGATGAAAATGAGTCTTAGCACTTTGTTTGATATAATTCCATAAATTTTGTCATTGAAACTAGGTGTCCAAGACAAGGTGTACAGTGCAACCCACAAAATAAAAGCAAAATACTGCAGATGCTGGAAATTTCGCATTAAAAACAGAAAATGCTGGAAAGACACAGTGGGCCTGGTAGCATATGTGGTGAGAGAAACAGTTAATGTTTCAAGTTTGTATGATCCTCTGCAGAGCCCTGAGGAAGAGTCATATGGGCTCAGAAGGCTAACTCTTGTTTTTCTCTCCACAGATGCTGCCAGACCCATTGGGTTTTTCCAGCATTTTCTGTTTTTAGTGCGACCGACAGTTATGGACGGGATTCTCCGTTCCCCGACGGCAATTTCGTAATCAGCGATCGGGCAGAAAATCTGTTTTTACGACCAAATGGGGGGCGGCGCCTGTTTTCGGATGCTCTGCCCCCTCCAAAACGGCATCATCGGGGAGTACACCGCCCGCAGTTGGGACGGCCTCAGGACGTTACCTGAAGGCCCTCCCCCGATGCTCCGGCCCCGTTAGGCCGAGTTCACAGTTGCTCCCTCAGTTTTCGTGAACCTGGCATGGCGGCTGCGGACTGTGTCCAGCACCGCCACAGTCGGGGGAGGGAGCCGAGCCACTGGCTGGGGGGGGGGCTTTGGGGGACTGATGTGGGGTGATCCGGGGATGGCGAGGAGGTGTCCAGGGGGGGAACTATCTGGCAGATCAGCTCCGCGTATGTATGGTGCGGCCGCTGCAGGTTGCCGCCGTGCGCGGCCACGGACCCGGCAATTGTCCAGCCATTCATTTCGTAAAGGCTGTTTTACGTGGCTGCTATCCTCTCACTGGTCAGAGGGTCAGTGCTGGGGCCTCACCGATTATCTCATCGTAGAATATCCACTTCCTCCGGACATAGCCTCAAAATCAGAGAATCCAGCCCATGGTATAGTATTCATATTCTTCGACAATTGTTTTGGTGATTTCTTAAATTACATGTGCTCCCTAGTTCCCAAAGAAGATTGTAACGGCTAGCCAAGTCGCATAGAGAGGACAGTTAAGGCTTAACCACCATGGACATATAGATCAGAGTGGATAAGGATGGCAGAGTTCTTTCCGTCCATTATTTAACTAATTGGGTTTTTACAAACATCCCAACAATTTCATTTTTACTATCTTTTTAATTTTTAAAGTTTAAAAACTGCTCAGATACTCAAACTGCTTGGGTGGGATCCTAACTGTTTCTCCGTAAGTTTATTTTAGATTTATTCATGGAATGTAAGTGGCATTGGCTAGGCCAGCACTTACTGCCTATCCTTAATTGTGCTTAGAAAGGTGGTAACGAGCTGCCCACTTGAACCACCTCTGCCCCTGTGTTATAGATCACTCACAGTGCTGTCAGAGAGAAAATTCCAAGTTCCCGCAGGGAGGAAGAAATGGCAAATGTTGATATTCTGAGATTCAGTGATGGCAATGCCATTGAACGTCATGGATTGGCGAGATTCTGCCTGGGAAGGAGGGAGGCAAGCTTGCAGTTGTTAACTCTAGACTCGTTGGGTGGGATTTTTTGACGCCTCCTACTAGCGGGATCATGCAGACTCGCCAAGGTTGGGAGGAGAGGGGAACCATGTAAAATGCCATAGACAATGGTGGGACCAGAAAACCTCACCAGTGGACAATGACAAGCTGCCTTCACTGCGCAAAAACACTCCATGCGGAGGTTGGGGGGTGGAAATTTCCCCCCACCATCAACATCTTGGGATTATTTCACCAAATGCATTAGTGCGACCTGGTTTTCCTCATCTCTGTAGCTTGTTACAATGTGAAATATATTTAGTGTCCAATTACATGAGACCGCAAACTTGCTTTGAGTATGGTCCATTGAAAAACTGTTCATTTTGAAAGCATCGCCCTTTCGAAAGATCAGACAAAACTGCACTGGCGTTGCCTGGCACTTGTGTGGCGCGAATGTCTCTTGTTAAGTATCAGCATAAGCCTGAATGTTGTCCAGGACTTTCTGCACGCGGGCTTCGCCAATTTGTCAATGGTCTGGAACATTGTGCGATCATTAGTGACATTTCCACCTCTGAGCCGATGATTGAGGGAAGTTGGCTGCACTTCTCTAATTTACTAATGCAACTTTCAACTTTGTTTGACCCTGGCACCTGGTGGGGCAGGGAGCAAAATTTGTTTCTTTCCCCCGTTCAGTATTCCTGATCCACTGACAAGTGCAGAAGGAGGTGTAATTCCTGTAAGGTTTTGTTCCTGATAATGCATCTAATTGTGAGGCACCTACAGGAATGACCTTCTCATACTTAAACAGTTAACAAGGCCAAACAACTATTAGACGTGTCAGAAAGTTCATTCATCCAGCTGTGAAACACATAATTATATGGAAGCGAGGTGGAACGCCAGTAGTAAAATCCCATTTTGGCCCACAAGGAACTTCACTCTGCCCCTCTTGACAGAACTCTTCCTTCATCTAGAATGCTGTGAACGATACATTAACTTTTAAAACTGGTTGCAGTTTCTGTATGATCAACCTGTTTTGATCCACTTCATTAGTTGAATTTTAACTTCAGTGATTCACTTGTGATGTAAAATATCATAGTAAGAAGTCTTACAACGCCAGGTTAAAGTCCAATGTGTTTGTTTCAAACACTAGCTTTTGGAGCACTGCTCCTTCCTCAGGTGAAGGAGCAGTGCTCCGAAAGCTAGGGCGCAATTCTCTGCTGCCCACGATGGGTCGGAGAATAGCGGGAGGGCCTTCCCGACAATTTTCACGGCCTCCCGCTATTCTCCCCCCCCCCTCCGGCCGCCCCCCCGACATGAATCGCTGCTCGCCGTTTTTTACGGCGAACAGCGATTCTCCGCAGGCCGATGGGCCGAATACCGCGGAGTTTACGACCGTTTTCACGGCCGCGATCACACCTGCTTTCAGCGTTCGTGAAAACGGCCGCAAAGTGCCCACCCCGGACAACCATGGCACCGATTGGCACGGCCGCACCACGGCCGTGCCAAGGGTGGCATGGGCCTGCGATCGGTGGGCACCGATCGCGGGCAGCGGGTCCGATACCCGCGCACTATTTGTTCTTCCGCCGCCCCGCAGGATCAGTCCGCGGGGCGGCTGAGGGGCATGACGGCCCGCGCATGCGCGGGTTTGACGCGTCTGCATGATGATGTCATCCGTGCATGCGCGGGTTGGAGCCATCCAACCCGCGCATGCGCGGCTGACGTCATCGTGCGTGTCAGCCGGCGTGACTCTTGGCGGGTGGAGTTAGCAATGTTCGCTAACTCCGTGTCGCCGTGATTCCCCGGGCCCCGATACTAGCCCCACCCGGGGGGCAGAATCGGGTCCCGGGACGGAGCTCCGAGGCTGGCGTGAAACACGGCCAGTTTCACGACAGCCTTCACGGCATGCCGGATTTGCGGAGAATCGCGCCCCTAGTGTTTGAAACAAACATGTTGGACTTTAACCTGGTGTTGTAAGACTTCTTACTGTGCTCACCCCAGTCCAACGCTGGTATCTCCACATCGTAAAATATCATGGCATAGATTTGCCTCTCCATCACTTGGGTTACAATCCAGTGAAGCGGTTGGCTGCTCTTTACATTATCGCCCCATTGGAATTGATGGAATGAAAATCAGACAAAGATCTCCTGTATTACACATTCAGTAATGGTTACAATTGTAGGCAAGATGGTAATTAACTTCTAAAACTCCGAACGCTGGATGATGCATCATAGGAACATTGTAAGCTGCTATATTGGCCTATTTGTTAACTGGTTGACCTCACTGCGGACTCATCGGCTCTCTTGAAACCTCTGAGTGCTGAATAAGAAGGTGTCAAAGTTAAATCTAGAGTATTGGCTATCAGACCGGTGGTCAGTGAGTAGAATTTGTGTGAAACCAGCATTGGGATTTTCCATTTCTGAGACTAAGTGTTGACGCCAATGCAGAATTCGTGGACTTTCAAGACAGAAAAACTGGCACAACACTTGGATCGATTCCGCTACTATTAAGGGGCTGGCATTGGTGCTTCGTGAAACACAATCAATTCCAACGAAAAACAGTGTGGGATTTGCCGGATCCGTGATTGATACTCGGGAGGTTGATAAGCTGTAGCCGCACATACACATTACACTCCCCACACACAGTCATCCCAGCCAACAGGATTGTAATGTTTGTGCTGGAGCACGCCCTTCCAGCTGTTGGGATGGCTGGGACCAGTGGGCACCCATGGGGGTCCCCTGGGAGGATATCTATACGACCCATGGCATTAAGTTCAAAGTGGACTGTTAGTGGTGTGTGCAGCTGCATGGCAGCCTTGCCGGCTGCGGCAATGATGTTCTGTGCCCATCCACCCTGACACCTCAGTCCACCTCCTGGCCACCCCTCACTACCCCCCAGCATTGGCAGAAGCCTCACCGGCCAGAGGCATTTTTAAAAAAAAATTTAGATTACCCAATTATTTTTTCCAATTAAGGGGCAATTTAGCGTCGCCAATCCACTTACTCTGCACATTTTTGGGTTGTGGGGGCGAAACCTACGCAGACACGGGGAGAATGTGCAAACTCCTCACAGACAGTGACCCAGGGCCGGGATCGAACCTGGGACCTCAGCGCCGTGAGGCGGTTGTGCTAACCACTAGGCCACCGTGCTGCCCTACCGGCCAGAGGCATAACTGTCAGGACACTATAGTGGTGTTGGCCACTTTTCGTAGCCCCTCCCTCAGCAGACTCGACGCTGGTTTCGCGATTTTTAAAAGCATAAGTGAATCGCGGAGGCCCCGGAGAATACCGGGTCGGGCCTGCTAATGATATGCAAACGGTATTTACTGTACGTGCGTTCTGGACTGCATTGACGCCGCTGTCGAAGTGACAGGGAATTGCGATTTGGCATCAAATCGGTGCCTGCCGCGATTTTGGCGTCACAACCGATTCTCCATCCAATTGCGTTTCCCGATTTTGGCGTCGGCTAACAGAGAATCCCACCCCAGACATTTCTCAATGTTAGTTGATTTGTTGTAGTGTCCCGCATTATGGCCGGGATTGAGACCGGTCCCCACCGTGTGATTTCCAGCAGTGGAGGCCATTGGGCACCAGTGGAATCTTCCTGTCCTGCTAAAGTCTAAGGCGTTTTGTATAGCTTGCCTGCCCTGCCATCCGGGAGCCCTCCGCGATGGGGTGTGGATGAAGAGTTGTTTTCGGCATTTCCGGAAGATCCCGTTCGCAAGAATGGCGTGAGAATCACGCCATATGATTTACTAATTCCTCTATTCTGTATATGTTTGTACAGTAAAATAGTTCTATGGAAGCGTTTATGCCTAAGTAAAGCTGCTTTCCCCTTTGAGGGGGAGAGCTGACTGGTGGTGATTTAACCTGAGGGTCACCACACCTCAGGTGAGGGTCACCACACCTCAGGTGAGGGGCAGGGTTGAGAAAGCGGGGCTTTCGTGCGTAACCTCAGCCAGTACGGGAATTGAACCCACGATGTTAGCCTTGCCCTGCATCACAAACCAGCTGTCCAGCCATTTGAGCTAAACTGGCCCCCATCTATCAGCTAACGTCAAGGAAAAGTGCAAACATCTAACTTATTTCCCTCACCTTTAATTTCCAAAAGCTAATTAACATCTTATTGGCTCACAAATATGCATCATCCTATTTCAATAGTTAATATTTCAGGAATTGTCATCCAGCAACCTGAATAGGCAACGAATGACAGGTCAAAGAGTCGGTTTTGCTATATTTGTGGCTTTGTTTGCAAATGTGATAAGTATTGTATACGTGTGACAAAACAAGGACCCTGACTGTCAATTTGAATTAGTTGCGCTCAGTTTTGAGAATTCGTTCTTCAAAGTTTTAGGTGAACCAAGGACACCGAAAACAAACCTACGCAATAAACCGAACAAGGTGCGATAAATGGAAAAGCTGGAGGACTGAATTTTCCCCCCGGAAAATCATTGTCAAAAGAAAGCTTATCCAGGAGACTTTAAGTCGCATCTTCGAAGGGTGTGAGGCCTGAAACTTTTTTTTTTCAAGGTGCATTGTGTGCAGAGTATCGGCACAGCTGTGGCCTGGAATCCAGAGCCCTGAATGCCGACGGAGCAAATGTAATTGGTTGTCCCTCTAAAGCGCTGCCAAATGCAATGATTAAAGTGTCAAGAATCGCAGCTTTTGAAAGGTTAGTCCTCAGGCTTTCTCCGCCCTTTCCTCACTCTGTGAAGAAGATTTCCGGCAGGGCTTTCATGCCCTTTAGGACATGAAGAATCCATCATTCCAGGCTGCTCATTTTCCAAGTTGTATGGGAAAGCCATAAACGTACTCACTGGCTAGAATTGATAGTTCCCTTGGCTTCGCTTTCTCTCTTCCTCCTCCTCCTCAGGATATGGGTGATGCGCCATGTAAGACCAATACAATGGACTACTGAGCTGCTTCCATAGTCCAGCCATATCTGTATCCATACAGCCAACTCCCCTTAATTCACAGTTACTCCATTCACTTGTCTGAGAATTCAGTATTATAAAGGCCAAATCCCTGCTTTATTGCCGTATGTATTTGGTTTCATTCAAAGTTTTTGGACAAGGCACAGTTTTATTGCAAATTAGTAGGAGGTTGGTGCGGTCGCCCACTGGTTAGCACTGCTGCCTCATAGTGTTAGGGACCTGGGTTTGATTCTGACCTCGGGTGTCTGTCTGTGTGGAGTTTGCACGTTCTCCCTGTGTCTGCGTGGGTTTCCTCCGGGTGCTCCAGTTTCCTGTCAGTCCAAAGATGTGCAGGTTAGGTGGATTGGTCCCACTAACCTGCCCCTTAGTGTCCAAAAGGTTGGGTGGGGCTACTGGGTTGAGGGGATGGGGTGGGGCTCGGGACGTGGGCCTAGGTGGGTTGCAGACTTGTTGGGCCGAATGGCCTCCTTCTGCACTGTAGGGATTCTATGATCTTCCACACTGTGCTTTGAGATATTCCTGTTTATTCAGCTCAGGAATGCATGTTATGAGCTGGAATAAGTTCTCCATTTGACTGTGGAACAGCAGAATGGTTTCATAGCCTCATTTAAAGCGCTAATAATGACTTTAGGTCAAAGTTTGTTAATCACCGGGGAAGCACTAAACATGGATTGAATCTATTAAGTATGCTTTACTTTTGAGCAGCTGACAGCACGGAAAAAAACAAATGGCATGATATAAGACATATTAAAAGTGAAATAAGATAATGTGAGTGAGTGTTTGTGTTGGACTGGTGAATTTATCCCTTTTCAATCAAGAATGTCTCCAGATGTGCAGTTCCTGTGTGAGCTCTCAGCTGAGGAGGCAGCAGTGGCCAGTGACTGTTCAGCTCATCAGATAGTAGCAGGGAGCTTCACCAGAGCTGCTACCTGTATGTGTACATGAGCCAATGCACCTGATACTACCAGTACATCCAAACTTTCCTTTAAAGAGAAAGAAGGACATACAGTTATTTAGCTTCTTTCACAGTCTCTGGACATCCCAAAGTGCTTTACAGCTGAGGAAACACTTTTGAAGTATAGTCACTGATGCAATGCAGAAAAAGTGGCAGCAATCTGAACACATCAGGCTGCCACAAAAACAGCAATGTGTCGATGGTCAGATAATCTGTTCTGGTGATGTGGGTTGACGGACAAATATTGGCAAGGATACTGGGGTGAGCTCTCTTGCGCTGCTTTCAAATAGTGCCATGGGATCTATGATGTGCCCATGAGTGGGTAGACAGCACCTCACTTTACTTCTGATCTGACAAGTGGCCCCTCTGACAGTGCAGCGTTCCCTCAGTGCTGCACTGGAGAGTCAACCTGGATTAGTGCGCTCAAGTCTCTGGAATGGGACTTGAACCCACAACCTTCCGACTCAGAGGCTGGAATGTGGCCAACTGAGCCGCACCTAACGTTAACTCATTGCTTTCAGAAGCAGCCACTTATGTTACATGATGAATCTATGTCTACTTCATCCAACTAGGCCTGTATGCAGGAAGGTGACTGAACAGTACGGCCCATGTGTTGTGAGATCAGCCATTGGAAAGCAGACCCTTGATGATCTATATATTTTTTTTGTAAATGTTTTTTATTGTGTTTTTGAACAAAGTATATTTACCGTTATGTACACAGGATAAGAGCCATACATATATAGGAGAGAAGGGCACACCCAAACATACCAAAGAAAAGAAAATAGTAAATAATAAAAAAAATACAATAAAAAATAAAATAGGAAATAAAAATAAAATAAAATCTATATTTTGAGGAATGCAGAAGAGGCAGGCATCTGGTGGCTGTGTAAGCCAACTCTTCTTGCGACGTTTAGGACCATTCACATGCCAAGGGCCGCTTTCGAGCGCCATGGGGTGATTGTCTACCTCGCCAGCCGCGTGTGTCTCGGTGGCTCGCTGGCAGTGCCATTCTCCATTCCTGCCACTGGCCAATGGGATTTCACATTGTGCGCACCCCATGCAACCGGAAAACCCACGGGCGGGGGTGCGCTTCCAGGGGAATGGAGAATCCCACCGGAAGATAATTCACTCCAATGTATTTTTTTGTGGGTCGTCGCCACCTCAGCAGCAACAGTTCTTCCAAATTGCTGGTTTGCCCGATACGCCAGGGCATTATTGACACATACAGACTGTCAAGTTCCGATCCATCCCATCGCGTATTTAGACAGGTAGAATATTCAAAAACAGCTTCTTTCCCGCTGTTGGCATGCTCCTGAATGACCCTCTTATGCATTGAACTGATCTGTCCACACATCTTTTCTACCGGGTAGCACTACACTCCGTATGCTTCACCTGATGCCTGTGTCTATGTATTTACTTTGTGTATTTATCGTATATCTTATGTTTTTGATGTGTGGAACGATCTGCCTGGACTGTACTTAGGACAATACTTTTCACTGCACCTCGGTACATGTGAATATATATATGAATCCAAATCCAATCTAATTATTCCATTAGTGTGCTTGTGATACACACCTCAGAACGTGGTTCTCACAGGAGAGGAGTGTCATCTTCATTTTCAGGAAATCAAGCATGGAACAATGTGTTGAAGAAGACCAGGACCACTGCACTGACTCTTGAGGAAATATGTTGCAGTCACTGTCTCTGATGCCTCATCACAAACCCTGTACCCCAAGGCTTATTGAACCTGCATGGGGTTCGAAAGCAATATTTTAGATATTTGGATTGGGCACATGAAGCAATCTTAGGTTTTAGCCTAGGGAGGATTTGCCACATTGTAGCTATCATAGAATCACAGAAAATGAAGTGTAGTTGAGGCCCTTTGGCCCATCGAATCTGCACCGACACTTGAAAAACACCTGACCTATCTACTTAATCCCACTTGCCAGCACTTGGCCCATATCCTTGAATGTTATAACGTGCCAAGTGCTCATCCAGGTACTTTTTAATGGATGTGAGGCAACCCGCCTCTACACCGTCCAAGGCAGTGCATTCCAGTGCATTTACCCTCAGGGTAAAAATGTTGCCCCTCACATCCTCCCTAAACCTCCTGCCTCTCACTTACATCCTGTGCTTCTCAAATTATGGCCTCTTGTACATCCCCAATTTCTATCGCTCTGTCATTGGAGGCCGAGCCCTCAGCTGCCAAAGCCATTACAATTTCTTCACCAAACCTCGCTGCCTCTCTCCCTATATTCCCTTGGCAATTATATTAAAGCTGGGGAGATAGTAGCGTAGTAGTAATGTCACTGGACTAGTAATCCATGTGGCTGGCTTAATCCTCTGGGGGTTGAGGTTCAAATCCTACCATGAAAATCTGGAATTAAAAGCTAGCCTCAGTCATGGTGACCTTGAAACTCTCATCAATTATCTTAAAACCCCATTTGGTTCACTAATGCACCCTCAGGGAAGGAAATCTGCCACCCTTACCTGGTCTGGCCTATATGTGACTTCCGATCCACGGTAATGTGGTTGACTCTTAATTGCCCCTCTCAAATGACCTAGCAAGTTACTAATTGCAAAGGCAATTAGTGATGGGCAACAATTGCTGGCCTTGGCAGTGACGCTTATATTCTATGAAAGAATATATTTTAAAATATTTCTGGTGCTACATATTTTCACATGTTCTGTTTAATTAAAATAGTAATCGTATATGAAAAGTAAAATAACTGTTTGAAGATGTTACCATTGGGGGATGAAAGAGGAGTTTGAATTGTGAAGGATGAAGCTATGGCGGAGATAAATATTTTACATTGATGTTTATTGTTGATGGAAGTGAGAACATAACCAGGAGATTTCAAAGTGGAAATGGAACAATTTTTAAAAGTGACTGTGCCAAAGAAATTGGTTCTGCAAAAATGAGCAGAACCCAAGATAGAGAAGTCACCTGATGGCTGCTCCCTGGGATGTTGAAGGGTAACAGAAGCTCTCGCCACCATTCTTCATTTTTCCTTAATTATGCAAATTGTTCCATTGAACTGGAGAGTAGCCAAGATCGCCACTGCAGGTACCATGGGCTTTCCATATGCTCAATTACAGACAACAGCAGTGCTCCATATGAGAGAAGGCAATGCATGTCTTGGTGATGGATTCCCCCACTGTAGCCAGACCACCGTCTACTGTTCTGTCTGAAGAGACAAGTCATTTCGCTGTGCGGTTCTGCTGCTGTATCAGCTTCTGTTTAAAAGCAGGGCCGCTGATGACCATATCTCCATGCAAATCAGAAAGAGCACTCCGTATGCTAGGCTTCTGCTCTACAGCAGCTGGCCCTTTATCAAACAACATTGATATTCCTTCCTCACCGCTGCTCGGTGATTCATCAAGGCGTTTTTCTTGAACATCACTATCAACTTGACATCTGTGTGTGCCGATGACTGCTTCCAGAGCCAGTGCTTCAGTGGATAATAGTTTCTGGGTTGGCTGGAGAATGGGATAATCGTGCACTCAAATAATCTTGTGCAAATCATATAATATCTGAATAATATAGGGCCAACTATGACTCATGTAATTCCCTCTAGACTCCACATACCCCCTTCCTATCACACAAAGCAATGATCAACACATTACTGGTGACATACTGTCTTGGACCCATTGCCTTATTCGCCCTGTGTCCTCCAACCATTGCTAACTTTTGCCATTAAAGGTATTGGACACAATGATTCAGCCATGGAAATTGTACATAAATTTTCTACCACCAAGACATGCTTAATTTAACTTAAAGTATACATCCTGTGGGGTTGGGAAGCAAGCAGGAGCCTGGGATTAAACTCAGTGACATGTAGAGAAAAACACACCAGCGCACACATAATGGACTGAAAAGGATGTTCCAGGGCTGGAATGTTCCATGGCGTAGATTTCTTTTTTAAAAAATAAATTTGGAGTACCCAATTTTTTTTTTTCCCAATTAAGGGGCAATTTAATGTGGCCAATCCACCTAACCTGCACATCTTTGGGTTGTGGGGGTGAAACTCACGCAGACTGGGGGAGAATGTGCAAACTCCACACGGACAGTGACCCAGGGCCAGGATTTGAACCCGGGTCCTCAACGCCGTAGACCCAGTGCTAACCACTGTGCCACGTGCCGCCCCGGCATAGAATCATAGAATTTTGATGCAGAAAGAGGCCATTCAGCCCATCTAGTCTACACCGGCCCTTGGAAAGAGCACCCTACTTAAGCCGATGCCTCCACCCTATCCCCGTAACACAGTAATCCCAGTTAACCGTTGGACACTAAAGGGCAATTTAACGTAGCCAATCCACCTAACCTGTACATCTTTGGACTGTGCGCGAGGAAACTGGAGCACCCGGAGGAAACCCATAGGCATAGGTTTCTAATATATAGCCAGTTGAATTCTTCTCAATATTAACCTTTTTGTAGGGCATTAGTTATTCCCCCGGCTTCTAGCATGTGCATTTATGTCCTGTGTTGGTACTGTACTATAATGATTATGATTTACCATTTCGCTCTTCATGAATTTTATTTACGCCTCCAGACTGTTATTGACAAAGAACTCACAGTAATCATCACAAACTGCCGCCTTTTACAGATAGAATCATAGATTCATGGATACTTACAGCACAGAAGGAAGTTGCTCGACCTGTTGTGGTTACAGTAGCTCTTTGACACCTCTATCCAATTTTGTTACACAACCCATGCTTATAACCTTGAAAATTATCCCTCTTCAAGTCAATATCTGATTGCCTCTTCAAAGTCCTGATGGAATTTGATTCTGCCACCAGGTAGTGTTCTGGATCTTAACAGCAGTTTGTGTGAAGACATTTCTCATTTTCCCCCTCATTTCTTCAGCCAGTTTCTTCAAATCTGTGACCACTGGTTACTGAACCACTTGCCAGAGCCGACAGCACTCCCTACTTACTCTATCTACTTCGCTTAACCGCGCTGTCAACGGGGATCCTTGCTCCAGTCGATTGATAGACTTATCTTTAACTTTGAAGCAAATTACTTCTTTATTATTGAGCATAACATAAAATGACCAATTCTTATCACTACTACAAGAAAGGGGGTGGGATTCTCCGGTCCCCGCCGGGTCGGTGAATCGCCGGGAAGCGGTGTGAATCTCGCCCCCGCCAGCTGCCAAAATCTCTGGCGCCGGGGATTTAGCAGGGGCGGGAATCGCGCCGCACCGGTTGGCAGCCACTAGCAGCACCCCCCCCCCCCCCCCCCCCCCCCCGGCGATTCTCCGGCCCGCGATGGGCTGAGTGGCTTCCCGTTTTTGGCCGGACCCGCCGGCGTAAATTAGAGTAGGTACTTACCGGCGGGTCCTGGCTGCGCAAACGGCCTCCGAGGTCCTCTGGGGGGGAGGATCTAGCCCCAGGAGGTGCCCCCACGGTGGCCTGGCCAGTAAACGGTGCCCACCGATCTGCAAGTGGGCCTGTGTCGTGGGGGCACTCTATTCTTCCGCGTTGGTGCTCCCGTGCATGTGCCAACTAGCACCGGCCAGCGGAGGATCTTCGGCGCCGGTTGGCGTGGCGCCAATCCCCTTCCCCGCTGGCCGGCGCGGCGCAAACCACCCCTGCGCAGGCCTAACCCCTGAAGGTGCCGAGGATTCCGCACCTCTGGGGCGGTCCGCACCGGAGTGGTTCACGCCATTCCTCGGCGCCGGAGTTGCCCACCCACCGATTCCCGCAGAATCCCGCCCAGGTTCTATCAAACACTGCATCAAAAGCACATAAATGATTCTACCTTACTTTGCTTTTTTTAAAAATAATTTGTATTGAGATTTTCAAAAACATATCCAAAACAGAAAATAACAACAAGAAAACAATATTAACAACAACAAAAAGAAAAACACACTAACCCCCAAAACCAAACCCCCCCCCCCCCCCCCCAGTAACTACAAAAAGGAGAGATAGATAAACACCCGGCATATCCAATAAACACATATACACATTTCTCCCTTCCCCCGAAACAAACCCCCCCCCCCCCCCCCCCCCCCCGGGTTGCTGCTGCTGCCGGCCTATTATCCCACCGTTCTGCCAAGAAGTCCAGGAAAGGCTGCCACCGCCTAAAGAACCCCTGTACTGATCCCCTCAGGGCAAATTTCACCTTCTCCAACTTGATGAACCCCGCCATATCATTGATCCAGGCCTCCACGCTTGGGGGCCTCGCATCCTTCCATTGAAGCAAGATCCTTCGCCGGGCTACTAGGGACGCAAAGGCCAGAACCCCGGCCTCTTTTGCCTCCTCTACCTTACTTTACTACCGCTGCCAGTTCACAAGCATAGGTTAAATTGTTAATATTTATCTAACTTCCAGTATTGGACACGTGGAGGACGTCACTACCCCCATCGCATTGGTCAACACAAGCGGGGATTAGACTCCACCTTAAAGCTGGAGGCTTGAGGCTTCTTCCTTCTGCGATGTTGTTCCTCGAGGTTTCACTGATGAAATTGATTTATCTCTCCTTATATAGATCTCACTGACATTGATCTCATGCTTCCAGCCATGTGCTCAGGGCAGCAGTAATCAATGTCTTTGATGGCCACGAATGCTCAAGGAGTTGTGAATCACTCAGGGGTCGTATTAATCCTCAGGAGCATGCCACACAAGGGTCTGTGTTTAATGACTGTCTGTCCAAGGCATAGCAACAGCCATGGTCTGATCAGGTCCTGTACTCACTCCCTGACTGCACATCTTGTTATTTACTGCAGGCCCTATGTTTTATGCTGCTTATGCTGATACAGAGTTAGCCTTTTTAATCATCAGGCTTTGCTGGTGTCTTCACTTTGTCGGTGCCTTTACAAATACCCATCGGACTATAGTGTCTCTTTTAACTTGGCCATATTTCCCTGTCGGCTTAGGGCCAGGGCCACAGCACAAAAGTCTTTGTACATCAGATCACCAATTGCGGGCCCAAGTGATTGTTTGTTCGTGATTTAAAAAATAAAAAAAAATTAGAAGTCAGCTTTGGAAAATGTCGAAAACACACAGCGTAAATGAAGTTTAACAAATCAATTTAACAAAGGGCAGCAGGGTAGCATGCTGGTTAGCATAAATGCTTCACAGCTCCAGGGTCCCAGGTTCGATTCCCGGCTGGGTCACTGTCTGTGTGGAGTCTGCACATCCTCCCCCTGTTTGCGTGGGTTTCCTCCGGGTGTTCCGGTTTCCTCCCACAGTCCAAAGATGTGCGGGTTAGGTGGATTGGCCATGCTAAATTGCCCATAGTGTCCTAATAAAAGTAAGGTTAAGGGGGGGGTTGTTGGGTTACGGGTATAGGGTGGATATGTGGGTTTGAGTAGGGTGATCATGGCTCGGCACAACATTGAGGGCCGAAGGGCCTGTTCTGTGCTGTACTGTTCTATGTTCTAAATCAGGAGGTGACCATTGTAATATCCCGCACGGGAATGCTTATGTTCCCCGTGTTCCTTGCAGAGTATGGGGTGGGGTGTCTCAATTAACCAACATATGGAAGATCGGTCAGTAAGGCATCAACCACAAGAGGAAACAGATAGGGGTCTACTGGGTAGTGCACATATTATTTGTGCACTTACTTGTGTTTCTTACTTTACTCAATGTGGGTTCCCCATGTCCTTATTAACACCATGATGTGTTTCTGCAGTAGTAGTAGTAAGAGTAACTGTGTGTGTCGCCTGCTGTTGTTGCATGTGTGTGTTCCTTGTTGCTGGCATTTAATTCCTAGTCCACCACCACTCTCAAATAAAGTAATATACGTCTGACAAATTTTGCAGTGTTTTTACTTTATTGTTTTATCAACCAATTTTTCCAGTAAATTTCTATGTTTTTAATAAATTAATTCTGGAGCTTTCACTAGCTTTCGGTGCGTCACCTGATCAGGTGATGAAGGAGCTACGCACCGAAAGCTAGTGATTCCAAATAAACCTGTTCGACTTTAACTGGTGTTGTAAGACTTCTTACTGTAGTTTTTGATATCTTTAATCCTTTGAACATATCAAATTATAGTTGGCTGATTGTTATCTTCGGTAGTAGGGAAGATGCTGGAATCTATCATCAAGGAAGAAATTGCGAGGCATCTGGATAGAAATTGTCCCATTGGGCAGACGCAGCATGGGTTTGTAAAAGGCAGGTCATGCCTAACTAATTTAGTGGAATTTTTTGAGGACATTACTAGTGCAGTAGATAACGGGGAGCCGATGGATGTGGTATATCTGGATTTCCAGAAAGCCTTTGACAAGGTGCCACACAAAAGGTTGCTGCATAAGATAAAGATGCATGGCATTAAGGGTAAAGTAGTAGCATGGATAGAGGATTGGTTAATTAATAGAAAGCAAAGAGTTGGGATAAATGGGTGTTTCTCTGGTTGGCAATCAGTAGCTAGTGGTGTCCCTCAGGGATCCATGTTGGGCCCACAATTGTTCACAATTTACATAGATGATTTGGAGTTGGGGACCAAGGGCAATGTGTCCAAGTTTGCAGATGACACTAAGATGAGTGGTAAAGCGAAAAGTGCAGAGGATACTGGAAGTCTGCAGAGGGATTTGGATAGGTTAAGTGAATGGGCTCGGGTCTGGCAGATGGAATACAATGTTGACAAATGTGAGGTTATCCATTTTGGTAGGAATAACAGCAAACGGAATTATTATTTAAATGATAAAATATTAAAGCATGCCGCTGTTCAGAGAGACTTGGGTGTGCTAGTGCATGAGTCGCAGAAGGTTGGTTTACAAGTGATTAAGAAGGCAAATGGAATTTTGTCCTTCATTGCTAGAGGGATGGAGTTTAAGACTAGGGAGGTTATGTTGCAATTGTATAAGGTGTTAGTGCGGCCACACCTGGAGTATTGTGTTCAGTTTTGGTCTCCTTACTTGAGAAAGGACGTACTGGCGCTGGAGGGTGTGCAGAGGAGATTCACGAGGTTAATCCCAGAGCTGAAGGGGTTGGATTATGAGGAGAGGTTGAGTAGACTGGGACTGTACTCGTTGGAATTTAGAAGGATGAGGGGGGATCTTATAGAAACATTTAAAATTATGAAGGGAATAGATAGGATAGATGCGGGCAGGTTGTTTCCACTGGCGGGTGACAGCAGAACTAGGGGACATAGCCTCAAAATAAGGGGAAGTAGATTTAGGACTGAGTTTAGGAGGAACTTCTTCACCCAAAGGGTTGTGAATCTATGGAATTCCTTGCCCAGTGAAGCAGTTGAGGCTCCCTCATTACATGTTTTTAAGGTAAAGATAGTTTTTTGAAGAATAAAGGGATTAAGGGTTATGGTGTTCGGGCCGGAAAGTGGAGCTGAGTCCACAAAAGATCAGCCATGATCTAATTGAATGGTGGAGCAGGCTCGAGGGGCCAGATGGCCTACTCCTGCTCCTAGTTCTTATGTTCTTATGTTCTTATGTTATAACGCACAGTAACGTACGGGGTAGGAACAATTAATTCCCCCGTGATCGTTGCTGAACACGAGCTCCCCTGTTAAGGGGCGGGGTACCTCTAAACAATGTACAGCTGTATGGTATATAAAGCTGGCCAGTTAGGCACCAGTGAGGCAGACCCAGCTAGGATCTACCGTGTGTTATATGTAATAGTTGATCATAATAATAATCACCATCATCGTTATTATTGTCACAAGTAGGCTTACATTAACACTGCAATGAAGCTGCTGTGAAAATCCCCTAGTCACCACACTCCAGCGCCTGTTCGGGTGCAGAGGGAGAATTCAGAACATCCAATTCACCTAACAGCACGTCTTTTGGGACTTGTGGGAGGAAACCGGAGCACCCAGAGAAAACCCACGCACACACGGGGAGAACATGCAGAGTCCGCACGGACAGTGATCCAACCCGGAATCGAACCCGCAACCCTGGCGCCGTGAAGAAGCAGTGGTACCCACTGTCCTATCATGCCGGATTGTAAATAAACTAAGTTTCTTTGAACGACTTAGTGTGGACTCCTTTATGGCCTTATAAAACTAATGGACTCACATTGTAACTGATGTTTGGTGTTTGACAGGGCTTTACTGTACGGCTGTTAAATCTCCCTTTAACCTTAAATCTCCCCTCAACCTTCTGGGGTCTGAGGCGAACTCTCCCAGCTACTCCGATCTCTCCACTGAAATGACATCTCTCATCTCTGATACAATCTTGGTAAATCTCCTTTGCATCCTCTCTAAGCCCTTGCTATCCTTCTGAAATTGTGGCACCCAGAATTGTACAATATATTCCAGCCTGCGGTTGAGCCAGTGATATTTGAGGACTGTGGTTGCCAACTCCACAGGCTTGCCCTGGGGTCTGCAGGTCACGGCTATGAGCAATCCAGGGTAGGGTGGGGGGGGGGGGGGGGGGGGGAACAGAAAAAACAAACATTAAAAAAAATCAAAGTTTGCTGAGAATGGCAGTGCTTGGTTGATTAAACGATCGAGGCGGTTTTCTGCAGTCCAGCATTGCACACCACATAGAAGTTAGCAAAGCGAGCAGTTTCTCTTGAAGATACTCTAATTTCCATAAAGGCATGTGAAAATTATTGGGGATAACACAGTACAAGTTTTCAAAATCAATTTCTGTCCTACATCGCAATTTGCTCATTGGTCGGAAAATGTGGTTATGTGCAACACTTTGCTTGATCACTTTTAATTGGTTCACAGGTGAGGATAGTTCCTGCTTAATCCTACTCTTTAATATTTGTGTTTAGGGTATTAGTCCTATTGGGGGAGACAGACTTTTGTTGGAAGAGAGGCCACATGGCTGTGAACCTCCTGAGTGGCCCATTTTCCTTGATTCCACTCATTTTCCTTTGAAAGTGCCTTGATCAAAATGTCCTCTCTTCGGCAGGAAGCCCCATTGGCTCAGGGTCTGCACATCCAGCTGCACAACTGATCATAATTAGCAGAGATTGGCTCATTTTAAAAGCCACAGTGTGACCCAGGAGCTGCTTGTGAAACCATGGAAAAATAGCACTCTTTCAGTAGAGAGTAACGTGGTAACAATTTAATTGGGCCCCGGGACCCACTACAACTGGGGCAGGAATCTGCCCAGAAGTCTTTCAAGAACTATAGGTTCGCAAGCACTGTTAGTGTTCTCGGTGTTGGCAGCATTGTATGCCTGAGCATTCCTCCTCACCGGAGTATCTGAGATAAAACAGTACTGTGTATTTTGGAGCAGGGTGGAGACCAGCAATTGCTAATCTTGCCAAACAGGGATACCAAGGGATACTTTCCTAATCGCACTGAACCTTCCTTGCCAGTAAATCACAGCAGAGTGGAATGGTGAAATGTTTTCCAGCCACGGGACAGAACCGGCTCAAAGCTCAACTGCTCTGGAGCAAGTCGGCAGCTTTGCAGGGAAATAAATAATGGTGCAGAAAAAAATAGTCCAGACTATGTGAAAACAGATGTGTTGTGTTACTTCTGTTTTTTATGACTATATGCAGGGCCATCTGGGGAGAACCAGTAAATTTTCATCTAATGCTAATCAGTGATGGTACACATTTTACATTTGGTTATGAACTCTAATCCTGTGCGTGTTTATTTATATTTGTAATGGGGGTGTATATAGAGCCGTAGAATCCGCACAGTGCAGAAGGAGGCCATTCAGCCCATCGAGCCTGCACCAACCCTCTGAAAAAGCACCCTACCCAGGCCCCCTCCCCTGCCCTATACCCATAACACCACCTAACTTACACATCCCTGGAAACTAAAGGACAATTTTAGCGTGGTCAATCCACCTAACCTGTATATCTTTGAACTGTAGGAGGAAACCGGGGCCCCGGAGGAAACCCACGCTGACACGGGAAGGAGGTGCAAACTCCACACAGTCACCCAAGGCAGGAATCGAGCTCGTATCCCCTACGCTGTGAGGCAGCAGTGCTAACCTCTGTCCCACCATGCTCTTCATACTGTGTAAAACCTAACAGCACCAATGGATGCCATTCGGCCCTTCACACCTACGTCAGGTCTCTGAAAGAGCTGGACATTGTTTCCAGCCGGGCGTTCCAGCCAAGGAACTGGACATGACCCAAGAACGGGCAATGAGGGTTGGTCTTGCACCTTGGGCTCCCAATATAATTTTAAAATGTTACTATGCCGCCAGCCCTTAACTGTGCTGTTGAGCACCTACACACCTGAGCAGGGAGACAAGACCGTGAGAGGCTTTCATGAGGTAAAGCTGTTGCTGGAAATCATTATAAAATCAATTTTCATGCGGGGAACGCTCACTAATGGCAAACATGACAGAGAGCAGGCTCACAGAAATTACATAAAAACATAAGAGATAGGAGCAGGTGTAGGCCATTCGGCCCCTTAGCTCCACTTTCCGACCTCTTCCCTTAATCCTCAACTTTTGCGTCAATCAATAATCTGTCTCACTCAGCCTTGAATATATTCAATGACCCAGCTCCCCACTGCTACCTGGAAGAGAATTCCAAACACTGACATTTTCTGACATTGCACTGGAGCAGCAGCTGGAGAGGAGGAGAAATGCCATCTATCCACATGGGATTGTCCATGTAAACTATGCCAAGCCAGCAAGGCCAGATACCATGGATGTCTGTGCTAGGAGCCCAGCTGCCAAGACATGGATTCAGTGCCACAATAGGTTTAATAACCTCTGTCTCTTTCTCTCTCCCTCTCCCTCTCCTTGTCCAATGTCAATGAATGGTTCTACAAATGCTATATCCCGTCAACTATACCAGTGTCCGGGTTAGCTCAGTTGGCTGGACGGGTGCTTCATGATGCAGAGCAAGGCCAGCAGTGTGAGCCCAATTTCCGTAAAAGCTGAGGTTGGTCATGAAGGCCCTGCCCTCGCCTGAGGTGTGGTGACCCTCAGTGTAAATCACCACCAGTCAGCATTTCCCCTTAGTCGCCACACTCCGGCTCCTGTTTGGGAACACTTGAGGGAGAATGCAGAATGTTCAATTCACCTAACAAGCACGTCTTCAGGACTTGTGGAAGGAAACCGGAGCGCCCAGAGGAAACCCACGCAGACAAGGGGAGAACATGCAGACTCTGCCAAGGCAGTGACCTAAGCCGGGAATCGAACCCGGATCCCTGGCTCTATGAACCAACTGTGCTACCGAGTCCCACCCTCACGTACACAGCACTACTGCAAGCCTCACATGCACATCTCACATCTTGCACACACTGCGAGCGATTCAACCATTTCAGCCATATCACCCACACACATCGCACCACACTCACTGACTGACACACGTCCCTCTTCCTTGCGGACACATAACCAGAAGTAACGGAACCCCTAACCAGTGGGGGACAGGCTCAGTTGGATGTCCGAACCCCAATGGAAGGGATGGTGGTTGTCAACATTATAGCCATGGCTGAACTTGTGACCTTCAGCAGCTGGGCTGAAACCATTTAAGATGACAGAATCCTCAGTCAATCTTCCCTCTCACATTCCACTACACCCCTCCTTCAACCCCCAATCCTGAATTCTCTTCTGATTCACAAGCATGCACCTTGTGCTTCCCACTTTTTCTTCAGAACTACCCTACCTTTGTGCCATGCTCCTTTTAGATAACCAAGGACCCCAACCTGGTAATGGCAGAAGAGCAGGAAGGCAATGATGAAGATGGGATGCTCTCACTTAGTCTCATACTCGCAGCCACAAGCTCAGATAGTGACATTCTGCTTACTTTTGAGGAGAGCTTGCAGAGTGGTTTTTGTATGATTGACCTGTAGCCAGAGTAACAGTAAAGGGACACTACTCACCAGAGGCCAAGACTGTGAGTTCTCCTGCAAAGGACTCCCACAAGAACTTCAATAGAGCTGTATGGAGAAGATAGCTGCAGGGTATAAGTCACAAAATCATAGAATCCCTACAGTGCAGAAGGAAGCCATTCAGCCCATCGAGTCTACACCGACCCTCAGAAAGAGCACCCCAACTAGGCCCACTCCCCCACCCTATCCCTGTAACCCCATAACCCCACCTAACCTTTGGACACTAAGGGGCAATTTAGCATGACCAATCCATCTAACCCACACTTCTTTGGATTGTGGGAGGAAACCGGAGCACCTGGAGGAAACCCATGCAGGCACGGGGAAATACATACAAACTCCACACAGTCATCCAAGGCTGGAATTGAGCCCGGATCCCTGACGCTGTGAGGCAGTAGCGCTAACCACTGCGCCACCGTGCCACTCTATGTGAGGCTGTGTGGCCACGTGAAATGGGATCGAGCAGATCGTGGCGGTGCCGGTGCCCGTCTGGAGGAGTTCAGCGGTGCTGTATGTCAGGACTCGGGATGCCACGATCAACCCCGGATCCTCGATGGCATGAGGCAGCAGTGCTCACCACTGAGCCACCGTGATACCCCGTACTGTAGGGATTCTATCCATCTCAGCCTTGAAGATAATTAATGTCATAAATTCTGAGCTTCATGACCGCCTGACAGAAGAGGTTCCTCCTCACCTCTGTCCTAATGGCCAATTCCTGATTCTGAAACTATGTCCCCTAGTTCAAGATTCCCCTAGCTTCGTGCTGCCAAGTCCCCTCGGAATCTTATATGTTTTAACAAGGTCACCTCTCATTTTTCTAAACTCCATTGCTTTATTGGCCGAAACTGCTCAATCTTTATTAACTTCTGCATCACAGGAATCAATCTGGTGAACCCTCACTGAGCTGCCCCCAATGCAAGCATATTCCCCGATTTATATCGTGACATTGAAACTATACACAGTAGTCCATCTGTCACTGGATTTGCAATCCAGAGACTCAATGCTCTGGGACCCTGGTTCAAATCCCACAACGGCAGATGGTGACATTTGAATTCAATAAAAATCTGGAACTAAAAGTCTAACGATGACCGTGAAACCATTGCCGATTGCTGCAAAAACCCATCTGGTTCACGAATGCCCTTTAGGGAAGGAAGTCTGCCATCCTTTCCCTGGTCTGGCCTATTTGTGACTCCAGACCCAGAGCAATGTGGTTGACTCTTAACTGCTCTCTGAAATGGTCACTCCGTTCAAGGGCAATTAGGGATGGGCAATCAGTGTTGGCCCAGCCGGTGACACCTACATCCCCTGAACAATTGTTTTTTAAAAGCTGTGTCCTTGACAACAGTCAGGCTAGGTGTGGCAAGATTTCCCTAATTTTATACTCCATCCCCTTGCAATTGGTCTTCCTAATTACTCGCTGTCCCAGTATGTAACTTTCTGTGACTCATATTTACTTCCATATTCTAATTTCTTCCTGTTTATGTTTTGTCATTCTTAGCTGGTTTCTAAAAGTATCCCCGAATTCTGCCCTATCACTAAACCTTTCAGCATTGTCTATCTTTTTCTTTTCAATTTGATACCATCCTTAGCTTCCTTATTTAGCCATGGATGGTTCGTCCTCACTGTAGAATCTTTCTTTCTCAATAGAATTATTAAAATGTGCCTTAAATGCTTGCCACCGTTTATCTACAATCTTACCTTTTAATCTATTTTTCCGAGTAACCAACTCTGACTTTATACTTTTGTAATTGCCTTTATTCGAGTTGAAGACACATGTTTCTTTGCAACAAAGTCAAACATCCCACAATCACTTGTTGTTCAGACCTACCTCTACAGCAAAGTTTTAAAATAATGATATTAAGTGATAACAGAAACGTGGCTATATGACTATGTAAAAATACAAGTGGGGGGGGGGGGGGGGGGGAGGCTCCAATGGAAATAGGTGGCCTGTAAAGATGGCACCCCTCCCCACCCATCCCACCATACGCCACAGCAGCATTACCAGCCGGCCTCCGAAGTGGGAAGTGGCCCTCAAGCGGCCATTAATAGACAAATTAAGAGGCTCAATTAGTGCAAGGCAGCCCTGACCACTTGATGCCTCGCCTGCCACTTGTAAAATTGTGGTGGGGGCAGGAGTGGGCTGGTAGGCACCAGGAAAGTTGACATGGCATTTTATGCGCACCCCTGCTGACAAACCTGCCCACTGGAGAGTATAAAATTCTGCCCACAGTATCTGTTGATAGAGGTGCAGTGAGCTCTCCAACGCACAGGTGTGTAACACACATTTGAATCAAACGTAACCGGTTTCTGTTTAGTTTCCTTTTCCTTCACTGAACAGAAGGCCATGCAATGGAAAGAAAGAGCTAAAAGCAGGTTCTTTATCCTCTTTCCTCAGCTCCCTGTCTCTTGATAGGCAATCTGCATACTTAGCAAAGTCCATGATATTTTTTAATTACATGTCCCAAGTCTACCAAGCCAGAATGGGAAATCAAACCCCATAATACAGCGCTAATCTAACCACAGGCGAGATGTCTAGCCGACCGAGCTAATCAGCCTCCTTGTCATCACCCTACAAGGGACAAATCATAAATGAATACACAAGTTTACGTGTTAAAAGATTTAATTATTAGATAATTCAAAACAGTAAAAAGCATTGCACAAACTAGGGTCATTGTCCCTGGAATTTAGAAGGTTACGAGTGGATTTGATCAGAGCTTTGAAGACACTCAGGGGAACAGGAAGGCTAGATGGAGAAACCTCTCTCTGGTGAGTCCGAAAATCGGGGACAGTGTCTAAAAATGTAAACACTAGAGCCAGACATCTCTGTGATGAAATGTGGAGTCACTTCTCCGTGCAAACAGTGGTGGGAGTCAGGAACTCTTTTCCACAATTGACACTAGGGCAGAAGTAAATCAGGATTCTGAGATTGATAGATTTTGGTTATGCAAGGGCGTCAAGGGATATGAGGAAGGTGGGTTTACGAAATTAGGTCACCGAGGAGCCAAGGTCTTATTGAATGGCAGAGCAGGTTGGAGGTCCTGAATGTTCGACTCATTTTTTCATGTTCCTCGTTACATTAATTTTTTGTCCTGCTTGCAACTGCTTAGTCCAAATGTCAGCGTCGATGGCAGAAAATGAGACAGTGCGTTGTTGTTGAGTATCGACCGATCAGTATGGTATTGAAAAGTAACAGCAAAAGAACTCCTCCTCTTTGGAGAATAGCATCATAGTAATTGGAATCCATCAGGTCATTTTGTGATGTTGAATTTTCCACGCAAAACAGGCAATTCAGTCCAACTGCTTTATGTTCCACACTGCCTCCCACCTTACCTCAACTGTGAGTAACAATGGGAATTGGGCACTTTTAAAAACCCAATTTTACGCATCGCTTTGCTGTTTTGAATCAAAACCTGGTGTCTTGACATGGAAGGAAGGTTGACATCAGGCAATTTTCGTAAGGGAGCTTCAGTAGAGCCGCCCTTGATCATGATTTGAAGGGTTGTGGCGTGTTGTGAGCTATCTGCGGGAAATTTGATATGCAAGCTCTATATTTACTTTAATCTTTTGTGGCATGACTATTGAAGGTGAAACACCTTCCTAAAATGTATAGTGAAAATTACATAGATATAATTCCCAAATCATACTGGCAAAGTCCATAAACAAGCAGTTGAAAGATAATTGGACCAAAAGCTGCACCACAGTGCCTGCCAAAGTACAAGCTTCACTGTGAGATTCAACGTGGTCTTTCCAACTTTTTTGCTATATAAAACCTGAAGTGTTTCCTTGCAATGGGAAATTAGATGCATGCCCTGTGTTCCCAGTGAGCCAAGACGTAAGAAAGTGTTGGAGCTATTTATACAAGATGACGGATATGTTCCATGATGTCCATCAATGTGTAATATTTTTTGAATGGTAATTTAAGGTCACCAGTTGCCGCTCTGAATAATCCAGTTAGTTTATATGATTGGTGGAACAAGTACATTTTCTCTCGTTTAATGCATTAAAAATGTTAAATTGTATTATACGTACTCATACATTTAGTGGTCTGTGTTGTATTAGTGGACACCCAATGTAGATAATACTTCATTCTTTCTCTATTTTCAGGCCATTCGCTGCACACTGGTGAACTGTAACTGTGAGTGCTTTCAGGCAGGGAAGATCAATATTCGTCAATGCGATCAGTGTAAACATGGATGGGTGGTACATGGTAAGGATGACTGGGAATGTTAATACTGGCACCCCAAGGAAGTCTTGGGGACCAGTGCAAGGATGGAGTGATCCTGTTGACATTAATCCTATGATATATATTGTACGGTCTCTGAGGATTGGTAGAATATCACTTGTTCACCTTAAATTCCATCATGGAATCCAATTTCTTCCAGACCCTCCCTCAGTACCATGGTTGAATCACTGGGTGATTGTCATGTGACAGGCACACCAGGAAGAGGACAAACAGCTGAGACGCTGACCAGAAAAAGCCAGGTGGGGTTCCTTCTACCTCCTTCATTTTCCAACCCACCTTGAAAGTTTAAATCGCTGTTTGCTCTGATGCTTTGGATTTTAAACAATCAACTTAAAGTTGGAATCCAGGCTTCTACCATCACTTTCTTACATGTTTTTACCTAGCCAGGACAGAGAAGCCTAGTGAAGCAGACATGTCGATGATTAATGGTAGGAATGCAGGTAGACAATAGACACATTAACCAGAAAAGCGCCAAAGTTACGTTGAAGTTGTATTGCCATTGATGATGTTACAATTATAGCATTACATATAGCTCTGGGCACCTTGTTAAATGAAGGATTTTAGAAGCATGAAAATTGTACCAGAACGGTTCACTGAATAAAATCAAGTATACAGCTCATACGTATTTGGAAAAGCTTCAAAATTTGGGGTATTTTTCGGCGAAGATAGGGTGATGGGATCATTTCTAAATTGGAACGGTAAATGGATGAGTTATGATCAGGTGAAGGGGGGACGCATGGCTCCCTCTTTTCCCTCTCCTCGTTTGACCACAACAGTTTTTTTATGAAAGGGATGTACTTGCCAATGCAGTGAGTGTTTAACTACTGGCCCGCTGTGATCATAAAATAATCAAGTGGACAAAGAAAATAATTTTATTGTAATTAGACACGCACTCGAAGTTCACATACACACACCAGTAGATTACAGAGTGGGGAAAGATAGATTTTTTTACTTAGAGTTCAGAAAAATCAAAGAGATATACAATCTGTAGTTTGGTACCTTTGGTGGTCTTGCAACTTTCCTTCAGTGATATTATTATTATCTCAGTGCTTCTGATCTAAAGATGGGCTTGTGGTCCAATCAGGGATGGTGCTCCATGGCTGATCTTGCTGTTCCTCTGGAGACAACAGTGTTAGTTTGAATTATTTAAAGAACTTTCTGCCTGCTGCAAGGGTATTGCTGGGTGGTCACAGTCAGCAAACAGTGATTTAGACTGTCAAGGCGGGTTGGAGAATGAAGGAGGTAGAAGGAACCCCAGGTGGGTTTTCTCTGGTCAGCGTCTCAGCTGTTTCTTCTCTCACTGGTGCGCCTGTGACATGACAATTACCCAGTGATTAAAAATCCTGGACATTGTTTGGCATTGAACACAAATTCAATTAAAGACTAGCAATGCCCGATCACTTGAATAAAAATGAAATGAAAATGAAAATTGCTTATTGTCACAAGTAGGCTTCAAATTAAGTTACTGTGAAAAACCCCTAGTTGCCACATTCCGGCGCCTGTTCAGGGAGGCTGGTACGGGAATTGAACCATGCTGCTGGCCTGCCTTGGTCTGCTTTCGAAGCCAGCGATTTAGCCCTGTGCTAAACCAGCCTCTGACCAGCTTCTGGGCTCTAAGTTCTATGGTACTGTGAAGAAAATTAAATTAAGTCAAATAAAAGCAGAGCACAGAAGAAAAAAAAGGATTACCATTGATATATTCCCGGAACAGAAGAGCTGGAGCAAGGTGAACAGACAATGTTCTGTTTTTAAGCTGTAGATGTAATGGGAATGAGAAAATGGCACAGATGAGGCAAAAGCAACACGTGTGGCGGCAGCGATTAGATCAGAAAGAAACATGGAAGCAAAGGCCATGCAAAATTGGATAAATAAGTATTTTTATAGAAAAAAAATAATTACCAAGTTTCGGCACAGACATGATATCTGAATGGCCTCCTCCTCTACTTAACTGGGGTGGGAGGGGGGTTCTATGTAAAGTCACATCCCTAATGTTAGGGCAGGTTAGCTACAGTGAAAGCTGATGCTGGCCTTCAGAGAACTCAGAAGCACATCGGAGATGCACTGAACTGGGTTGCTGTAAATCAATTCTCGGTTTGTATTTGAGTGAAAAGAGATTGCTTCCTGATATTTGAAGTGGCCTGAGCCAGTGTTGCCCTGTAGTCAGCACTGCGTGTGGGGGAGTGAATGTTGATGTGTATACTCCTTCCAGCCAGTATGGTGCTATTGAAAGATGGCTGTGTGAAAACTATCACCAGAAACTTGGAATTCCCCCATGGAATTATAGGCTAGTTGAATATTGTTTTGGTTATTCCTTCATTGCGGTGGCTTCCCCAAACATTTAATCATCGTCATTATGAATATTATCATCAGACATCCTGTTCAAGAAGATCTTATCAAGAAGATTTTATCTTGGGTGATAAAATTCTAACAAGAGTAGACAGGGTAGATTCAGAAAGAAATGCTGCCGATGATGGGAGTGTCCAGAATTAGGAATCATAGAGGATAAGGTGGGGAACCTTTTTGGGCTGAGGATGAGTGGCCAGAGAGTGCTGAATCTGTGGATTTCACCCCCACAAAACGTTGTGGCGAAAACATTGTGTAATCTCAAGTAGCTCTTGGGGCTAAAGGGATCAAGGGATATGGGGGAGGGGGAGGCGGGATCAGGGTGTTTCATAGAACGATACAGCGCAGTACAGGCCCTTTGGCCCTCGATGTTGCACCGACATGGAAAAAATCTAAAGGCCATCTAACCTACACTATGCCCTTATCATCCATATGTTGCAGTAGCATTGTGGATAGCACAATTGCTTCACAGCTCCAGGGTCCCAGGTTCGATTCCGGCTTGGGCCACTGTCTGTGAAGAGTCTGCACATCCTCCCCGTGTGTGCGTGGGTTTCCTCCGGGTGCTCCGGTTTCCTCCCACAGTCCAAAGATGTGCAGGTTAGGTGGATTGGCCATGATAAATTGCCCTTAGTGTCCAAAATTGCCCTTAGTGTTAGGTGGGGTTACTGGGTTATGGGGATAGGGTGGAGATGTGGTCCTTGGGTAGGGTGCTCTTTCCAGTCTCGATGGGCCGAATGGCCTCCTTCTGCACTGTAAATTCTATGATAATCTATGATCAGCCATGATAACAATGAATGGCGGAGCAGGCTTGAAGGGCCAAATGGCCTCCTCCTGCTTCTATTTTCTATGTACGTTTCTATGTATGATCTGAAGAGGTAGATGTGGAAGTCCAAATGTTATTTCCTCCAAGCACAGGGCGGCACGGTGGTACAGTGGTTAGCACTGCTGCCTTACAGCTCCCGGATCCCGGGTTCAATTACGGCCTCCGGTGACCGCGTGGAGTTTGCACTTTCTCTCCGTGTCTGCGTGGGTTTCCTCTGGGTGCTCCGGTTTCCTCCCACAGTCCAAAGATGTGCAGGTTAGGTGGATTGGCCATGCTAAATTGCCCCTTAGTGTCCAAAAGGTTAGGTGGGGTTACTGGGTTGTGGGGATAGGGTGGAGGCTTCGGCTTATAGGGCGCTCCAGGGGCCGTTGCAATCGCGATGGGCCAAATGGCCTTCTGCACTGTAAATTCTATGATGCTATTCTTCTATATGATTCATAGCACAGGAGCATGCGTAAGAGAGTCTGTCCTGAAATTATTTGAGGTACCCCGTTTAAAAGTATGCATAACTACGAACCAGCTGGCGAGACCATCCGAGTCTCCTAGCAGCTACACTGTCCATTTATATATTTCTTTTCTTCTGCCTTATACGGAGTGAATTATGTGGCTATGTTTGGCCTGCAAGAAAAGTTCTTATTTAGTTACCTGATGGGCGGATGTAAATTTCAATCCGAGGTTGAAGCAATTAATAATTTAAATGATCAATAGATTTCCTGTGGTATTTTACATTTTTCCGAATTTTAAATGCTATGACTGCTTTTATAGGAGATCCAGGCCACCTGACTCCTTCCTGTTGTGCAGCGTTCTCTGCCAATAAACTATTACCTTCATGTATTCGTTTACACAACACAACCTCTTACAGAGAATTGGCCTTCACATTTGTCCCTTTTTTCAGCCAGAGTGCGGTTAAGCCACATGAACTTGCATAAAGCAAGTGGCTTACTTTTGCTTTTAGAGTGGTGAATAACATCACATCAAATTATTGTAGCGAGGCTGGGATATTCAGTTCGAATGAAATAATCATAAACGTCAGCTCATAATGCCTGCCCAATGCAGGCTCGATGGGCCGAATGGCTTCCTTTTGCACTGTAGTGACTCTATGATTCTATGTAGAGATTCTAACATCTCTTCACAACTGACACTGAGAGATCGTAAGTGGATTCTCCATTGCCCGACGCCAAAATCATGTTCAGCGGTCGGGCGGAGAATGGGCTCCGACGCCGTAAACAAGGCCAACACCAGTTTGAAGCCTGTCAGCCATGCTGCGCCCCTCCAAAATGGCATCATCGTGACGCATGCCGCGCACAGTCGCAATACCGTTGGTGCCTCATCGGCCAGCCCACCTGCGGTGCTTTGACCCCGATGGGCCGAGTTCCCACTGGTGTGGAACACGTGTGGTCACACAAATCATGAACTCGGTGTGGCAGCTGCGGACCGTGTCCAGCGCCACCACACTCAGCCGGAATCTGTGTCGCTGGCCGAAGGGACTTCTGCAAGGGCTGGGGGAACTGGCGGGGGCTGGCCAGGGGATGGGCTGTTGGATGATGGGTTGGATCCCCGCACGGCTGACGCCATGTTGTACGGCGCCACCGCTGCAAGTCGTCAGCCGTGCGTATGCACTGTCCAGAACCCAGCCATTCTCCAACCTTTTTCGGCAAGGGAGGCAGGAGTCTCAGTCGACACCGGTGCCAACCCCTCACCGGTACCGGAATCAGTGACGGGTCCACGCTGATTTTTTTCACACAAACGTCCCGCGGATTCCCCGGTCAAGCCGGCACTTAGCCGCAGGAGCGGAGAATCCAGCCCCAGATTTCTGCATTGGTTTTTCCAGAACTTCTGCTGTAACTTTAGTCCTCAGAATTGCCGATAAGAGGATGTGAATGGCGCTCATGACAATGTTCGGACGAACGATTGTGATAGGTGGTGTGAGAAATCTTTGAATATCTTCACAAAGTGAGGATTTTATATTGTATTAAAGTAAATAGCCTGCATTTTCATTTCCTATAAATAGAAATATTGACTGTAGAGATAAAGATTTGGCTATTAAAAACCTTTAAAGTCGAGCAATAATTCTGATGGGAGTAATGTATTCGATATATTGTAGGTTGCTTTGTAAAATGATGCATGGCTGAACTACACATTTCGAAGCCTCAGCTGTTTTTTTTTTTCTTGTTCTTTCGATTCTTCCTAATGCAAGACCAACATCAATATACAAATGTGCAAATGCCAATATTTTCTTTCCTTGCAGCCCTGGACAAACTACGAGTGAATCATCTCTATCAACAAAGTCAGGTGGAGATTGTCCAGTCCAACGTTGTGTTTGACATTAGTAGCCTAATGCTCTATGGTACCCAGGCCATTCCCATCCGCCTCAAAATCCTGTTGGACCGTCTGTTTAGCGTACTCAAGCAGGAAGAAGTACTCCAGATCTTACATTCTCTGGGATGGACGCTTCAGGATTACATCCGTGGTTACATTCTGCAGGTAACACCGTACTAAAAATTTCAGAGTTGCGACCATTTGAGATATTTCTCTGCTGTAGTAAAACATCACATGTTAAACTCTGAGAATGTAACAGATCTGGCTTCACATTTTATCGTGCAATCTGCATTCAGTTAACATCAAGTATTCTCTAATTGTAATATAGCAAAGGAAAAGTGGTCAAATTGAGGAGAAATCTCCCCTCCCCAACATTTTATTATGATACTTCTACTGTACTCCACATAACGTAACGTCCAATGTTATTTCATTTCCTCTTTAATGCTTCAGTAGCAGGTTCTTTAATTACTCAATGAAGGATGGATTATTAATTAAGTGCTACCTTTTTTATTCTGACGCTTTAAGACTTACTTAGAATCAATCATAAAATCCGTACAGTGCAGAAGAAGACCATTCAGCCCATCGAGTCTGCACTGACCCTCTGAAAGAGCACACTACCAAGGCCCGCTTCCCGAAACCTCTTCTAACCTGCACATCTTTGGAAATTAACGGGCAGTTTAACATGGCCAATCCACCTAACCTGCACATCTTTGGACTGTGGGAAGAAACCGGAGCACCCGGAGGAAACCCACGCAGTAACAGGGAGGACGTGCAAACTCCCCACGGACAGTCATCCAAGGCCGGGATCGAACCCAGGTCCTGGCAGAATGAAGGAGCAGTGCCAACCACTGCGCCACCGTGCCTCCCACAGAAGTATGATATGGTAGAGACTCTGCTTTAGGTGCAGAAAGCGGCACGGTGTCACAGTGGTTAGCACTCCTGCCACACAGTGCCAGGGACCTGGGTTCGATTCTGACCTCGGGTGACTGTCTGTGGGGAGTTTGCACATACTCACCGTGTCTGCGTGCGTTTCCTCTGGGTGTTTCTGATTTGCTCCCACAATCCAAAGATGTGCACGTTAGATGGATTGGGGCCGCACGGTGGCGGAGTGGTTAGCACTGCTGCCTCACGGCGCCGAGGATCGGGATCGATCCAGGCCGCATGTCACTGTCCGTCTGGAGTTAGCACATTCTCCCTGTGTCTGCGTGGCTCTCACACCCAAAGATGTACAGGGCAGGTGGATTGGCCACGCTAAAGTGATCCTTAATTGGAAAAAATAAATGAATTGGGTACTTTAAATATTAAAAAAGAAAGAAAAATGTTAGGTGGATTGCCCACGCTATATTGCCCCTTAGGGTGTGGTTGCAGGAATTGGATTGGGGAATGGGCCTTGGTAGGGTGGTCTTTCAAAGAGCCGATGCAGACTCGATGGGCTGAAGACCCTCGTTCTGCACTGTAGGGATTCTATGAGTTAGTCATTTTAAAATATTTTCTTCCCCCACCCCTCCCCCTCCTCCCCTCACCCCTCTCCTCCCCTCACCGCTTCAAGTTTCTACTCAAAGTTTTTTTTTAAATATTGTGCATTAATGGTTGTAGAATATTCTGGGTTTCTTAAATGACCAACATCAAGGCCAGCTATATGTAGTACTTGTGAACTGCCCAAGATCCCTGGATAACTCTTGCGCTCCCACCACGTGACCCCTTAGGTAGGCATGTCGTTACATTCTCTCGTGACCTCTCGGCCCACAAAAGCTATTCCTGATATTTAAATGTGGTTACCTGACACAGTTCCATTACTGTAGCGCAAAATTTGTTAATTACAAAAATATAAGCATTTGTTGTTCTCCATCTGCTGTGAGTAAGGCGATTTTACATACCTGAAAATGAGTTTGCAAGAATAATGCTGAATCATTTGCCGGAAATGTTGGTGTGGAGTGTTCAGCCTCTCAGTAAATTAAAAGACAAATACATTCAACAGCTATTAAAGCATGCCTATTTGTGCCCTTATGCCCAAAAGAACCAGTTTAGTTTTAGGAGCCTCTTCATAGGCCCACTAAAGGTTCACCCGAAAGGAAAGAAATTCGAGACAATTATTAAAAACTCACCATGGAGAGTAATTTGATCTGAGGCTTTGGCCAAATTTTGGGCAGGGCCAATTTGTCGTGATTTTGTTTTTGTTAAACCAGCATGAAAAACTGCAGTAAACTCAATTTACATTGGGTCTAATTTGCATTTGAAATTCCGCAATCTTGCATCCGTTTGAACAACTTGGGGCAAATCATGCTGAAAAACACACACACACAGACTTATCAGCAATACTTGCTCCAGGTCAAAAATAATTTAAAGGTAAAGTGAAGATCCTTTGCCTCGGATCCACTTATTGCACTCTCCTTTTTTATTTTTTGGTAATGAATGATTCCATTAATTAACAGTGTAGATGATAGCATAAAATTACAAAGGGATATTGATAAACTAGGTGAATGGACAAAACTGTGGACAATGGATTTCAATGTAAGCAAGTGTGAGGTTAACCATTTTGGACCAAAAAGGACAGATCAGAGTACTTTCTAGATGGTATGAAGCTAAATTCAGTGGATGTCAAGAGACCTGGGCGTTTGGGTACATGGACCTTTAAAATGCCACGAGAAAGTGCAGAAGGTAATCAAAATAAATGGAATGCTGGCCTTAATATCTAGAGGACTGGAATATAAGGGCACAGACGTGATGCTGCAGTTTAACAAGAACCTGGTTAGACCCCACTTGGAGTATTGTGAGCAGTTCTGGGCACCACACCTCAGAAAGGATATTTTGGCCTTGGAGGGAGTGCAACGTAGGTTTACAAAAATGATACCTGGACTGTAGGGGGTTAATTATGAAGAAAGATTATACAAATTAGGCCTGTTTTCTCTAGAATTTCAAAGGTTAAGGGGTGATCTGATTAAAGAATTCAAGATAATAACAGGAAAATCCCTGCCTTCTCCCCGTACCCCTGCACATTATTGCTATTCACATGCTCATCTGATGCCCTCTTGAGTGCCTCGAGTGAACCTGCCTCCATTACTACACTTCCAGGGCAGTGCACTCCAGACCTAATCATTGTAAATCTGTGCTCTCTCGTTCTTGATGGGCAGCACAGTGGGAGCGGCATGGTAGCACAGTGGTTAGCACTGTTGCTTCACATCTCCAGGGTCGCAGGTTCGATTCCCAGCTTGGGTCTGCACGTTCCCCCCATGTCTGCGCGGGTTTCCTCTGGGTACTCCGGTTTCCTCCCACAAGTCTCGAAAGACGTGCTGCTAGGTAATTTGGACATTCTGAATTCTCCCTCTGTGTCCCCGAACAGGCACCAGAATGTGGCGACGAGGGACTTTTCACAGTAACTTCATTGCAGTGCGAATGTAAGCCTACTTGTGACAGTAAAGATTATTGTTATCCTTTTATGCGCGGGAACAGTTTCTCCCTATCTTCTCTGTACAGTCCCATTAGGACGACTAGAGATAAACAAAGGATGTCAGCCATGCCAACAATGCCACATCCTGGGAATGAATAAGAAATTTAACTCACTGATACTTTGCTGTTACTTTAGTGCTATTCCCATACCGACTGAGGTTATTCATGAAGGCCACGCCTTCTTCACTTTGCCTGAGGAGTGGTGACCCTCAGGTTAAGTCACTAGCAGTCAAATCCCTCTCTCAAAAAGGGAGTGAGCAGCCTATAGTCATCTGGGACTCTGGCGACTTTCACGTTTTCACTTTGCCTGTACAGGAACAACCCATATCTTCCGACTCCACAATTTTGGGTTTCATTGTAAACTTACACAAGCCCTGATATCACCTTGTGCAGCTCCGTGTCAAATTTTGCTTTGCAACACTCCTGTGAAGCGCCTAGGGGGATATTATTGCGTTGATAAATGAATAAATACAAGTTGTTGCAAACCTAACGTTTTTGGCATTTGTGGAACAGGAGTAAGCCGGGAGGCCGTCGAGCCTACTCGGCCATTCAAGTAATTCGTGATTGATCTGTATCTTAACTCCATTCACTCGCGTTGCTCTTGTATCCCATAATACCCCTCCCCATAAGAAGATCTCAGTTTTGAAATTCATCTAGCCTCCATTGCTTTTTTTGGTGAGTGTAAATCATTTTACCTGAGAATTGTCTCAACGTAATGGAGGATTCCTAACTGAGTACAAGAAAAGCAATTTGCCAAACCGTTCTGCTGCTCCTTCCAAAATGTGAAAGTTAATGACAGACGCTGTGTTGGAATGCTGGCTGTGGTGAAAGTTACACATCATTTCATTTGCCATTTTCCCTACTTGGTGCTCTCAAATTCCTTTGAAGTCAACATTCCTCTAAACTAAATATTCTGCTTCATTTCCTCCTCCTACAAATGCCATTGGGTGATCTGTCATGCACTGGAGAAAAACAACCAAGATAGTTCCTTTCTTGCAATTTTTTGGGGAGGGTCTTACATGAGGGAATCGAACATGTTTTTCCAAAGTCTTGTACTAGGCCTCAAAATGCTTCCCAGCTTATTTTCTTTCTGCCAGCAGCACTTGTTCAGTTACTTCTTTGTTCAGTTGGAAAATTTATTGAAAAGACATCAAGACCATGTGCAGAAGTCTGAGGTGCATGGTCAGATCATAAGCACGGTGACATTTGTTCCCTGCGCAGGGAGTGAGATAGGGGGGGGGGGGGCTCACATATGTCACGAGCTGACAGGGTTATGACTGCAAATCAATGCGGTGCTGCCAAATTAAGGTGAGTGGGTTCACATGTGTCTAAAGGCCCTTGCAAATGGTTCAAGCAGGCTTTCAGCTTTCGGAAGGGTCGGCCTAAACTGATGGCCAAGAAAGAAAGGGCAGAGGACCCATTGCGCGGGCATGAAGTATACCTGTGCACAGGTGGCAAAACGTGTCCAACCAATGCAATGAATAGAGTGTCGGATCACATAGCCTAAACTGCAGGTATTAGGCCAGAGGCCTACACAGGGCCGTTTCAGCTCAGTTGGATGGGCAGCTGGTTCATGATACCGAGCGAGGCCAGCAGCGTGGGTTCAATTCCGTACTGGCTGTGGTCATTCATGAAGGCCCCTCCTTCTCAACCTTGCCCCTCACCTGAGATGGGGTGACCCTCAGCTTAAATCACCACCAGCCAGCTCTACCTCTCAAAAGGGGAAATCAGACTATGGTCATCTGGAACTGTGGTGACTTTACGTACTTTATTAGGCCAGAGAAAATAATGATCAAATTGAACATCTGACAGCTCCACAAGCACTTCTATTGAGACCAGTCTTTTTATTTCCCTATCTTTTAGGCCCTATTCAAATTCTCATCAGACTACAGCTTGAATGTCCCTTTCTGTTCACAAAGAATCGAGGGAAGTATTTAAACACTGGAAGATGAGACAAAATACATTTTTTTCAGCCTGTATTTTTGTAGATGTATGCAGCACAGTTCAAGGACTGGAACAATAAAATCTAAATGTGGAGATGCCGGCGTTGGACTGGGGTGAGCACAGTAAGAAGTCTTACAACACCAGGTTAAAGTCCAACAGGTTTGTTTCAAACACGAGCTTTCGGAGCACGGCTCCTTCTTCAGGTGAATCACCTGAAGAAGGAGCCGTGCTCCGAAAGCTCGTGTTTGAAACAAACCTGTTGGACTTTAACCTGGTGTTGTAAGACTTCTTACAATAAAATCTAAAGCATTGCTTCAAAATAAATGGAGCGAGTAGGACGAGGTGGCGCTGATCCAAACCAACAAAAGTTAAACTTAAGATATCAGGAAGTTGCCGTTCACACGGCGAATGGTCAGCACACGGAGTGAAGTTTCTAAATAGATTATTGATGGTTGGATTCCTGGAAAGCTTCAACAAACAGCTGGACACTACAAGAAAAAAATAGTCTCTCTGGATGGATAAATTAAGATGGACTGAATGGCCTTTCTCTTCCATCATCTTACCAAGCGGAGTGCCTCAGACTTGGGGGAGAGCTGTCTCCAAAGTAGGCCCAAGTAATATTTTGTTCAGAACAATGTCAGGAACACAGGGGTCTCTGTCCTTCAGGCTGCACTTGCTCAGTCTGTAATTGTGTCCCCAAGTGAATCAATAAATTAGTATAACATGTATCTGTGTCATTAATAGAGGCATTTTTGAGATTATCAGGGTTCACCATTCTAATTTGGGACTATGGTGCATTATTACAGCAGAGTAGAATAAATTCAATGCTGCATCGAGTTGTATTCTGCATAGGAGTGTTTCATGCAGATACTTTGACTCTGTTCCAACACTCTAAAGATGTGCTGGTTAGGTGGATTGGCTATGCTAAAATTGCCCCTTAGTGTTCAAAGATATGAAGTTTAGGTGGGGTTACGGGAATAATGTGGGGAAGTGGGCCTAGGTAGAGTGCTCTTTCAGAGAGTCGGTGCAGACTTGATGGGCTGAATGGCCTCCTTCTGCACTGTAAGGATTGTATGGATCCTGTGGAACACTGGTAGCTTTGATCACTGGCATTGGAGAAGCAGCATATTGCCTTATAGTCCTGTTACTGTATTAGTAATCCTAAAGCCTGGGCTCACTGAGGTAACATCCCACCATAAAAATTTGGGAATTTGAATAGGGCCTAAAACATAAGGAAATAAAAAGACTGGTCTCAACAGAAGTGATTGTGAAGAGAAAACGCAAATGGTTCATTCATGCCCCTTTAGAACTGCACTTCCTCAAGACGAAGGCCCACCAGCACGTTCTTACTGAATCACAGAATTGCTACAAGTGCAGAAGGAGACCATTCGGCCATTTGGGTCTGTACCAGCTCTCCAAAATGAGCGTTATGACTTGCATTTTCTCCGCACCCCTACACATTATTTGTATTCAATTAATCATCAAAAGGCCTTTTGAATGCCTCAATTGGACCTGCCTCCACCACACTTCCAGGCAGTGCATTCCAGAAACCTAACCACTCGCCGTGTGAAAAAGATTCTTCTCACACAGGGTCTGTTTGTTTCGCAAATGACTTTAAATCTCGTTCTTGATCCTTTGGGGATAAGTTTCTCCTGGTCTACTCTGTCCAGCCCCCTCATGACGACTAGTGATGAGCAAAGAATGCCAGCCGCCAACATGCTGGGAATAAATAAGAATTTTAAAAAGCTGACGAACTTTATGTGGATTAACTCACTGATACTTTGCTGGGCCAGGAGCCGTCACTAATTGCAGAAAGAAGGTCATGAGCATGTTCAGGGCATGGTTACACCACCCTGGGTCATTATACTCAGTTCCAACGGAGCAACCTAAATCTGGAAAGGACCTAATCGAAAAAGAGTTGTAGAAGCCTTAACCCACAAAGGTGCACTTTCCTTACCTCCATAAGTTCCTGGGAGTGAGTGAGTCTGTTCGGCCTATTCGGTGATAGACTTGACAAAACGCAAGGCCAACTCCCCAGTAATCTGGAAGCCTCTTGTCAGTTGGTGAAATAGGATTTCAGCACATTTTGAGGTTCTCCACCAGCAGTTACACGAGAAACCTGGAAGAGATTTGGGTCCTCCTCCATAGCTGAAGTGGGAAAATATATGAAGCGATCCATTGTGAGGACAAATATTCTGCAAATGTAAAATAAATGGATCTGAGAGATTCCTCTTTTACCCCACAATATTCTTAACCATGGATTGGTTAAAAATTAACATTCTACATACTCTTGGGAAAATAGCACATAAAAACCTTGAACTCACACTCCGTTGCAGAAGGGTCTTTGGGAATGTCGACAGGAAGATTCCCGAATGCATTTTGTTTTGCTGAGTCCCATTTGCTGTTCCCACATTCTAGTTGCTAGCAAGGGAGGGGGAATCTTTTGACACCCACACTTCGGTCTTCACGGCAGAATAACTTCATGGTTTCAGCATTATTATAGAATAAGTTTTGAACAGCCCATCACTGCTGTGCCTCACATCTATGATCCCAACAAATTCTTGGCTTGAAGCTGCTATTTTCACTCCTTCACTATAATGTACCACAGAAATGATTTTAAATTGTTTCAGTAAATCTTCAAGCTCCGACCAAAGAAATAGGTCCTGGACGGTCTGGGTTCCAGGAAATTGTGAAGGAGAGCAAAAAGAAGCACAGTTCACAGAATCTGTGAGCACAACACAATACCTCTCGAGATGCTGAATACCCATAATGGTAACTCCCAAGTTGGATGCATTCTCACTCTGCTCCCTTGCCACTCCAGCCTGATTGTCAGCTATGGATCCCACTCTCTGTTCTCCAGCAATATGGAGTGTTCCCTCTTCAGCAGGCGTGAGGACCCTCAAATCAGGCACTCTTCGGGCCGTATTCACCCTTTCTCTCTTATTATGTGTCTCGGTTCAGAGGGAGAAAGTGAAGGTTTAATGACATACTTAAGCCAAGCTGTCACACGCTGTCACAAGTACCAGGTGGTGCTGGGGCTAATCACACCTGCCTAGCCTAGCTGCACACTTTCACAAATACACAGCCTGATGCCCATTTGCCAATGGGCCACTTATCCAACAGGATCTAAGGAGGTTGTTGGCCCATTTCCTGCACTGGAGCCAGGATCGTTGGTGGACCCCCATGGTTGTTAACCACCTGTGCAATCTTCATCAAGCCACCTTCTTTGCCATCGGTCAGAAATAACTCCTTCCCCCATTCTCTGACAGCCTGTAGGAGAATCTGCAGGGAGACATCACTGAACTGTGGGAATGCTCTACGTCCTTGCTTCGATATATTGTTGGCTTTGACATAATTTCTGGGGTGTAGGGTGAAGGGTGTCAGAGGATAATGGATTTTAATAAGGTGGTGGTGGGGGGGAGGGGGGGGGGGGGGGGTTATGGGGGTGAAATTCAAAGCCAGCTAATGGTTCTGAAGTTTCAGAGAGCAAAAATGGAGTAAACTTCAAAGCGAACAGATGTGCAACCTATAGCTTTCTTGCAGAGCATGTCTGCTTTTATAGTCCACCCAGATTTACTGAAAAGTAACCCAATGGCAGGATGCTCCAATGGAGACCCACACTGGCAGGCATTTTCCCGTGATTCACAGGCCCGGCACCAGCCTTTTAAATTTCTTAATGAATTGTGTGGATGCCGGCTCCTGCCATGATAACAAAAATGGCACCCCCTTTTCCAGTTCTGTAAGGAATGCCGCACCACAGATTAAACTCAGCCTCTAAATTTCACAGGATCCCAGAGGTGAGGTCTCTTGATTTGCACTATCTTGGTTTTGTCACTGGTAGTGAAATGAAATGAAATGAAAATAGCTTATTGTCACCAGTAGCCTTCAAATGAAGTTACTGTGAAAAGTCCCTAGTCGCCATATTCCAGCACCTGTTCAGGGAGGCTGGTACGGGAAATGAATGCGTGCTGCTCACTGCCTTGGCCTGCTTTCAAAGTCAGCTATTTGTTGAAGAGCAGATGACAGACTGGGAAGAACCCTGTTTGAATGCAAGAAGGCAGCACGGTAGCATAGTGTGGGCAGCACGGTAGCATAGTGGTTAGCACAAATGCTTCACAGCTCCAGGGTCCCAGGTTCGAATCCCGGCTTGGGTCATTGTCTGCGTGGAGTCTGCACGTTCTCCCTGTATCTGTGTAGGTTTCCTCCGTGTGCTCCGGTTTCCTCCCACAGTCCAAAGATGTGCACATTAGGTGGATTGGCCAGGCTAAATTGCCCTTAGTGTCCAAATTGCCCTTAGTGTTGGATGGGGTTGCTGAGTTATGGGGATAGAGTGGAGGTATGGGCTTGGATAAGGTGCTCTTTCCAAGAGCCGGTGTAAACCCGATGGACCGAATGGCCTCCTTCTGCACTGTAAATTCTATGAAATCTATAAGAAAACCAATAATTTGAATACCTGGGGCAGGAAGGCCCATGGTCACCTACCGAAAAGGTTTAATACATATCATTAAATTCTGTAAAGCTCACCCACCAGCAAACGATGACTAACTGGTTCCATTGCCAGGACAGTCTAACTTCCTGCAAATGCTAGCATAGTTTCACACTTGGAGGACATTTTACAGACTCCAAATGTTCTTCATTATGTAACAATTCTGTGAGATGCAGGTCACCCAGATGGATTCCAGAATTGTCACTCATCTTTATCACAAATATGTCTTCAAACAGCTCTTTGATGTTAATTGTACAAAATAAGAGTAAGCATATACAGGCGTGGGACATTCATTGGGCAACAAGCTGGGCACAAATGAAGGGACACTATTGGCACTGGTGCTATGACTTCTGGTCTCCTCCTTCATCAACTGGCTATTAGATGTTTAAAATAAATACAGAAAATGCTGGACAAACTCAGAAGGCCTGGCAGCATCTGTGGAGAGAGACACAGAGCTAGCGTTGCGAGTCCGTTTGACTCTTCTTGAAGACTCAACATTCCAGGAGATACCATTGACCAGAAACTGAACTGGACTAGCCCTATAAATACTACAGCGACAAGAGCATGTCAGAGGGCAGGAATACTGTGGCGAGTAACTCACCTCCTGACTCCTCATAGCCTGCCCACAATCTACAAGGCACAAGTCAGGGGTGTGAATTCTGTCCACTTGCTTTGATGAGTGCAGCTCCAATAACACTCAAGAAGCTCGACACCATCCAAGACAAAGCAGCTCTGCTTGATAGGCAGCCCTTCCACAAACATTTACTCCTTGTACCACTGACGCACAGAAGCAGCTGTGTGTACCATCGACAAGATGCACTGCAGGAGCTCACCAAGGCTCCTTAGGCAGCACCTTCCAAACCCATGACTGCCACTATCTAGAAGACCAGGGTTGCAGATACCTGGGAACATCACCAGGTCTGTGTTGGAAATTCCCCTCCACCCTGACTTGAAAATACATTGCCGTTCCGTCATTGTCACTGGGTCAAAATCCTGGGACCCCCTTCCTAACAGGGCAGTGGGTGTCCCCAAACCGAGGGACTGCAACGGTTCAAGAAGGCAGCTCACCACCACCTTCTCAAGGGCAATTGGGGAAGAGAAGCAAATGCTGGTCTGGCCAGCCATGCCCATATCCCGTAAGGGAGCAAAAAATTATTTTTAAAGGTTTAACATTTGTCCTTGCCTTCCTCAGCAAGAGAATGATCTGAATAAGCAATCACTGATTAAGTGAGGAAATATTGCCTTCATTGGTAAAAGCTTGTGCTGCAAGCTTCAAATATTCTTCAGAACCCAACATCATCATCTTTCACTCACAGTTTAGCATGGAACAGCTGCTCCTATGACCATCTAAAGATAGAGGGAGTCTCTGTTAACTGGCGCCGAAATTGGGGCGTGCGATACTCGGCCTCCTTGGCGTTAATGTGATGCACGTCGTGCGCAGTTGCAACACCGTTCACATATCATTAGTGGGCCCACCCACGATTCTCCGCTGAGTTCCCGACGGCGCAGTCCACGTGTGCTCTCACAAATCGTGAACATGGCATGGTGGCTGCTGAGAGAGAGAGAGAGAGAGGGCGTACGGACAGCGTCCATACATCGCCATGCATTGCCGATAGCCATGCCGTTGGCCGGGGGGGCTTCTGCCAGGGCTGGGGGGAGGTGTGGGAGGTGGCCAGGAGGTGGGTTGTGGGGTTAGGGTGGATGGGTACACAACACCATTACCACAGCTGACAAGACAGCCATGCGGCTGTGCATCCCTCTGAAGCCCTCTTTAAACCTGGTGCCCTGGGTTGTATAGGTGACCCTCCTGGGACACCGCCCTGAGTGCCCTCTGGCCCCAGCCATCCCATCAACTGCATGGGCGCTCTAGCACAACTGTCCCATCTTTTCGGCTGCGGTCAGTATGTGTGTCTGGGGAGGGTGTATATTTATGCTCGGCTGCAGCCCTGCGAGTGTCCATCACGGACCCGGAAATTCCCGTACCATTTTTCATGGGATTCGATGGTGTTCCACGCGGCGCCGGTGCTAACCCCTCACCGGTAGCAGAATCGGTGCGGGTTTGGCGCCGATTGTTCTGACGTGAAAGTCCACGGATTCTTCATTGGCGTCAACATGCAGAAACAGAGAATCCAGCCCAGAGTTCTTGTTATTTGATAATGTTTTGCTCAGCATTCTTCCACGAAGGAATTTTCAGAGGAGGTGCACATTGAGTGCAGTCGATGATTCATCCCCTTAGGAAAAGAAGCAATTCAATTGAGATGTCTGACTTTCAATGGTGAATGCATTCACCATACCTAAAACATTGCCTACTGGAAAGGCAAAATAATAAGTTAAACAGAATGGTGCCAACATAATCCAGATCTGGCTCTAAAATTATGATTTTTCAGTAAACTTCCTTTTATGGGATGTTATTCCGTCAATGGCTCAGAATGAGCTCTCATTGATTTAATTTAGAGGCATTTACAGCCTTTACATTCCTTAGAGATCGAATGCAGATTTCACTGCATCAACTTGCAAATTTGTGCACTTTCATATAAATGATACTTTATTTGGTTATGGTCTTCAGATCTCTTTGTCACCAAGGGATATATTTCAGTTTGATGATGATACAAAGCAAATTGGGAAAATAATCTGCAGGGGGGGGATCAATTTGTACGCCCATTGGCAGGCGAGTTAAAGCCCCTGAAAATGCTGTTAGGCCAAGATGCTGACGGCGTGCACCCTCTATCAGGTTTCAACCGGGTGGGTTTGCAAGCGTATGGGGTGCACCCCTGCCCCCCCCCCCCCCCCCCCCCCGGCCGGGTCGGCACAGTGGCTAACACGCTGCTTCACAGTTCCAGGGACCCAGGTTCAATTATGGCCTCGGGTGACTGTCTGTGTGGAGTTTGCACTTTCTCCACGTGTCTGCGTGCGTTTCCTCCAGGTGCTCTGGTTTCCTTCCACAGTCCAAAGATGTGCAGGTTAGGTGGATTGGCCATGCTAAATTGCCCCTTAGTTTCCAAAAGGTTAAATGGGGTTAGTGGGTTACGTGGATTGGGTGGAGGCGTAGGGTGCTCTTTCCAAGGGCCAGTGCAGACCCGATGGGCCGAATGGCCTTCTTCTGCACTGTAAATTCCATGATACTATCTATGACCCCCCCTCGTGGCAGTTGTTGGATCAAGCATTTAAATGTTCAAAAAGGTCAAGAAATTCTGACTTCACCAAGGATTCTTGATTTAAAGGCGGGTGGGTCTATTTCCTTAACTGTCAGCAGCTCGTCAGGGTCACCGAGGTGAGTGAACAGCGGAGAATGCTTCTTCAGTGAAACTGACAAGCAGCAAAGCATTTGATCAGTGAAACTGAAGAACTGCAGCCATGGCCAGGTAGAGTCTGCTGTTCGCAGCATACTTTTGCGCTGAGCGCTTTTAGCGCGTGTCAGGTGGACTGACAACTTCTTTTCAGTCACTTTGTCTGTCTTGCACTTCACTCACCTTCTCTGCTACCACTTTTTCACGACAGTTTTATGGCATGGCGCTCCTCTTTGAATTTCTGATGTGGATCAAGTGGAACAGCAACACCAATATCACCAACACCAATACCGCCTTCTCCTCAGCCACATGCCATTCCACAGATCAGAGGGAATGGACACAGAGAGCCAGCACCAAGGAGGTGGGATCTCCGACATAGGTTCGACAGGCAGAGAGGGGATTAGCTCTCTCAACATGCATGAGCCCCAGTGCCTCAGGAGGCTCAGGCCTTTCACTGTAGGTCTTTGTTGACATCTTCAGCCTCCTGGAAGCATGTTTGCTTGAACCAGTTGGGCCCCCATTGCCAATAATCATAGAAGTTTCTGTCACTGGAGGGCCACCAAACTGCTCCACAACCGACCCACCGTTCAAGTTGGAGAATTGCTCCCTGAGAACCCTGGCAGATTCATCCTCCCATTGATATCCCGCCCTTCTCCTTCTCCCCCTTCCAGCCCTCCTCCTTCTCTCTTCCAGCAGCTGGTTGTGCTTTGTGTGGCCTTTATTTATCCTTCATGTCATGCCGTCTTCCAAGAGGCATATCTACTCCTGCATCTAGTTTCTGTGGAAGCCTGGAAATCAGCAAAATGTCCTTCAGAAGCTGCCACACCATTTGCCCGTACTTTTGCAAATTGAAATAACTTCTAAAAACCCCAAACCACTTAGACGATCATCGGAAAATTCCTAATAACTCAACCAGAAATAAGCTGTAATTAGTTAAAATAGTGTTGGACATGGGATCCTTCCAGCAACTCAACGTGTGTTCAGCTGGGGTAAAGTTAACAGAAGTGGTTGTTAGCTGGAAACTTTAATACACTGATTAACCTCATGCTGTGTCTGCCGTGCAAAGTTTGGGCAGACGTTTAGTACACACACACTGATGCCCTCACCAAATGGCACCCAGTCCAGTTCAGCACACAGAAATGCAAGTGTACCATTTTGGAACTCTGTGGGCATTGGACTGTGGAAAATGGACGATACGAAATTCTTGTACCTAAGGTCCCATTGTAAGATACCTTTACTATTGTCTCAATAATATCGTAAGCTATAAACTCTCCTAATAACTGTCTGTCAGGAAATGTTTAGTGTCATAGAATGTTCCCATTTTATTAAATAGGGACTTCAGTGATTTTATTAAATAGCAACAAAATAATGTTTGTGAGGAAAATGAATGACCAAAATTTGGTCAAATTGCCCAAATATTTTTCACATTGTAGTTTACGATTCGCATAAGTTCCTTCCCCCCCCTTCCAACTATTCTAACTTTAATTTGAAGTGTTTGTACTTCATTAATTGGCAATATTTCCCTTCATTGTTTTGCAGTACTTTCACTTGTTTCAATTGGCAACTGATAGCTGGGAAGGTATTTTATATAGTGTGAGACACCAAGTTGGGAGGAACTGCCAACTACATGGAAAAATGACCTATCAAGTGCAAAAGTATCTTGGTATATTAGGGAGTTGGGCTGTGTTGTGTTCGATTGTTCAATAGTTGTGTGTTTGGTGATGTCAATCCATTGTCTATTTTTGCCTCTCTCTTACCTTTTATATATTGAAAAAAACTCTTCCTATCTTCTTTTGTATTACTAGCTAGCTTACACTTATATTTCATCTCTCCCCGATTGTTTTTTTAGTTGTCCTCTGATCGCTTTTAAAGGCTTCCCAATCCTCTGGCTTCTCACTAATCCTCGCCACTTTGTATGCTTTTTCTTTTGCTTTTACGATGTCCTTGACTTCCCTCATGAACCATGGATGTCTTGTCCTCCCTTTCGCATGTTTCCTCCTCCTTGGGATGAATTTCTGCTGTGCCTCCCGAATAACCCCCAAAATCTCCTGCCATTGCTGTTCCACTATCTTCCCTGCTAGGTTCCTTTTCCAATCAATTCTGGCCAGCTCCACCCACATGTCTTTGTAGTTACCCTTATTTAATTGTAATACCGTTAAATCTGATTCCAGCTTCTCCCTCTCAAACTGCAGCGTAAATTCTATCATATTGTGGTGACTGCTCCATAAGGGTTCCTTCACCTTAAGTTCCCTAATCAAGTCTGCCTCATTACACATCATCAAATCCAGAACTGCCTATTTCCTAGTGGGCTCTACCGCAAGCTGCTCCAAAAAACCATCTCTTAAACATTCCACAAATTCGTTTTCTTGGGATCCACTACCAACCTGATTTTCCCAGTCCACCTGCATATTAAAGTCCCACATGATTATTGTGATATTGCCTTTTTTACATGCCTTCTTTATGTCCTGATTTATTTTCTACCCCACATCCTGACTACTGCTAGGGGGACTGTACATAACTCCCATCAGGGTCTTTTTACCTTTGTGATTCCTCAACTCTACCCCCAGAGATTCTATGCCTTCTGATCCTCTATCGTTCCTTGCTATCGATTTAACTTCATTCCTTACTAACAATGCAATTCCTTAGCAGCTTGCAGAGCCATCCTGTTATACTATTGCAAACCTGGTGCCTCTTTAATTTATATCCCAAACACCACCGTCTACTCTTCCAAAGATGTGGAGATGCCAGCGTTGGACTGAGGTGGGCACAGTAAGAAGTCTTACAACACCAGGTTACAGTCCGACCGTTTTTTTTAGAATCACTAGCTTTCAGAGCACAGCTCCTTCATCAGGTGAGTGATGAAGGAGCTGCGCTCTGAAAGCTAGTGATTCCAAACAAACCTGTAGGACTTTAACCTGGTGTTGTAAGACTTCTTACTGCACTCTTCCAAAGATCACGGAACCGAGCCCACAAATTATGTTACGATACTCCGGTCTAGTGCACGGTCAATTCCAGCCTCACTTGACCGGCAATCACAACACACTTGAAATTAACTATTAATTCTTAGAAAATACCAAAAGTAGAGGGCGGCACGGTGGAGCAGTGATTGGCACTGCTACCTCACGACGCTGTGGATCCAGGTTTGATCCCGGCCCCAGATCACTGTCCATGTGGAGTTTGCACATTCTCCCCATGTCTGCGTGGGTCTCACCCCCACAACCCAAAGATGTGCAGGGTAGGTGGATTGGCCACGCTAAATTGTCCCTTAATGGAAAAATTTTTAAAAAGAAAATACCCAAAGTCTTTGGTTTGTGGCTGCCCAATAACTAGTCACCAAGTTTGTAAATTTAAGGGCAATTAATTTTTATTAATAACAATAACTATAATTAAATAGGCAGCAAATATAACTGGTTGACCAATATCTAATTTTTAACCCGCCTTCTTTAACTCACCCGACCCTCTACGCACACACAGGACAGACAAACACAGAGGGGAATGAGGGGTATAAGAAATAATAAAATGAAAAGTAAAAGAATAAAACACTCTGCTTCAGATGGACCTTTTCCAGTGCATGTTTCTTCAGTCTAGTCCTCCCGTTGGATGAGATCTTTGCTTTCAGTCTGTAATCGTTTTCACTCAAGATTCATCAGGATCTCCAAACTTCTCTGCAGTCTCAGAAACAGCAGGCAGGAAACCTTTATTTCAGAAAGAGAGAGGGAGAGAGAGAGAGAGAGAAACTCACAGCTTCTTCTCTCAGCATCCCGGAGTGTTCTCTGGGTTCTCTGAAAACTCCCACCTGGCTGAACACAATCACTGTCAGATGCTGGGTAGAATTGGGTCTTTGGCCAATCCATTGGCCACCAGCCAACGCATTGAGTCAAATCCCTCCGATCTTTCGGGTGCCATAAAGTCTGGGTTCTTCTGTTCAAAATCTAAATCTCCAATAGCAGAGTGTACTATTTTGAAACTTTTGAGTTCCTCACTTCCTCTGCTCGACTTAAAGGTATATGTCCATTAAATATCCATAGATCAAAATGATAACCACAAAATAAAATGGGAAATATGGGAATCAACAGGAAGGGCTCTTACACCATTACCTGACCCCCTTCTTCCCGATCTATCCTATCCACTTACCTTCTCTCCTATCAAAGCGGCTGGGACATGTAAGCTCACCACTTCACAGCAGCTAATGCTGTAAGTATGGGGTGTGGCTTCCCCGGACGCTGCTGTTCCCAGAGCTGCTGTTCCCTGTGCTGCAGGCTTGGATCGGATGTCTGGCCAGAAAAGGTGCGACACCAGTCTAGGGTAAGTAAAAAGAAGCATTCTGGCAATCCAATGGTGATTGCCACTCCACAGAGGGTCGGCCCGATGTTACAGGAGATGTCCAAGTGTGCATGCATGTGCATGTATACGTGTACGCAAACATTTGGTACCACATTTCTGGGTGACATTTTATTTGCAAATGTTTTGTTGCACTTGAATCTGATGGCTTCACTTTCACAAGCAGAAAATAGCAAAATATGGAAAGTAAGGAAGGTCCTGATCACCGCTTTGAATGTGGGACAGGAATACACATGAAAAATGGACAATCAGCAAAGCTACACACCATTCCTTTTCAAAATATCTTGATTAAAGATTTTTCATTTTTAACAATATAACCATATAAAAATGGATGCCACAGGTTACAATGTAAAAGAAACACGACCAACAGTTTGGAACACATCCACAAAAAAAAACCTCCCAACTGTAAGCTAACCTCCATTCCCCCAATAACTGACAGTGACTCGCTCTTTATAAAGGAAATGAGTGGCTGCGTCTCAGATAGAACCTCTAAACCTGCCCCCTGACGGTGTATTTGACCTTCAATACAAAAACTCCATGAGGTCCCCCAACCAGACCGAGGCACTGGGCAGAGTAGGAGACCTCCACCCAAGCCGAACTCGCCTCCACGCTATTAACAAGGCAAAGGCGAGAACATGAAATGAAATGAAAATCACTTATTGGCACGAGTAGGCTTCAATGAAGTTACTGTGAAAAGCCCCCAGTCGCCACATTCCGGCGCCTGTTCGGGAGGCTGTTACGGGAATCGAACCGTGCTGCTGGCCTGCCCTGGTCTGCTTTCAAAGCCAGCAATTTAGCCCTGTGCTAAACAGCCCCTTTTACATCCGCTTTTACCCCCGTCCACAGCACCGGTGAGTCCGATTCCCCAGAAATGGTGAACCAAATGACAAAGCTCAAGGTCGACGTTCTGACTTGGAAATATATCTCCGTTCCTTCACTGTCACTGGTTCAAAATCCTGGAACTCCTTCCCTAATAGCACTGTAGGTGTACCTATACTACACATATCATAGATTATCATAGAATTTACAGTGCAGAAGGAGGCCACTCGGCCCATCGAGTCTGCACTGGCTCTTGGAAAGAGCACCCTACCCGAGGTCAACACCTCCACCCTATCCCCATGGCCCAGTAACCCCACCCAACACTAAGGGCAATTTTGGACACTAAGCGCAATTTAGCATGGCCAATCCACCTAACCTGCACAGCTTTGGACAGTGGGAGGAAACCGGAACACCCGGAGGAAACCCACGCACACACGGGGAGGATGTGCAGACTCCGCACAGACAGTGACCCAAGCCGGGAATCGAACCTGGGACCCTGGAGCTGTGAAGCAATTGTGCTATCCACAATGCTACCGTGCTGCCCTTAAATAATCAATTTTACGTGGCCCATCCATGGTTGGCGGATGGGTTAATCAGCCAGACGGCCTTTACGGTTTTGCTTCAAACTCAATCCCGAGCCGATGAAATGTCTGGGATGCAGTTTAATGAAAAATGGTTGGCTGGGGACTGAACACTGCTGTAAGTTGTTGAACTGTGCTGCCTAGACCCAGTTTGCTGCATTTTTTTCATAATTATTTGTACAGTTCTGCAGCTTCCTGAGACAGCTCCGTGGCAGCTGTCCGCCTTGAGGGAGTCCAAAAGAAACGCCAGCCTGCACCCTTTCCTAGCATGCATTTCACATTGACCATCTGCTAACTGGCCAGCCAGCGTGAAATCGCATTCCTCCAGGGCCGATCGCGGCCAGAAGCGCATTTCGCACCCGCTTCCGGGTCTGCCCAAAGTACACACCTGATAGACGCAAAGTTCACACTGAGGTGTCTCACCACCACCTCCTCAAGGGCAATTCCGCATGGGCAATAAATGCTGGCCTAGCCAGCGAGTCCACATCCCATGAGAGAATAAAAAACATATACAAGAGCATGTCCTAGGGGATTCAACGTCACTGCCTTTTTCACATTACAGGTTGTTGCAGTGATGTGACAACTGCTGCATAAGAGATCATTCTTCCATCAAAATCACATTTGCCGCATGTTTTTGTGTGACCCGATCCTGCCAAACCATCCTAGGAATTAGCTGGCACATCAGGCAGCCTGTAGTACATGCAAACATCAAGGAAACACCAACCACAGTGGTTACTGTGGGGGAGAGCAGGGCAGCGGACAACATCTTCATCAAACTTCCTATGGAATGGAGGCAGCAGAATCTAGGATACAGAGCTTCTCCCAGGTGCCAGGTGTGAATCCAGCTTCTTGATATTAACCCCATAACCTTGAGGAACAGAAAGCATTTGCGCTCAATCACAGTCAAAGTGATTGAATTATAGAATCGTTATTGCACAGGAACCATTCCACCCACTCATTCGGCAGCAGGAGACCCTGCTTTGGGCTTTACACATCCCATCACTCCACAGCTCTTCCTTCCCTTCAAGTGCTTTTCCAGTCTTCTTTTGAAATCGCAATTGAATCTGCCTCTACCAGCCTTTCAGAAAATGCATCCCACACTAGCTGTGTAACAAAATGATTTTCTTTGAATCTTCTGCTCACTTCTACCTGCAGGACAGTACTGTAAACCCACATCTTTGATCAATATTTGGTCACCTACCTAAATATTTCGTTATGTATCTCAGTGTCCAATTTGGTGTGATAACATTCCTGTGATGTAATGCGTTAGTATATTAAGGGTGCTTTGTCAATGAAAGTTGTTATTGCTGAAGTGAGGAAGAGATTCACCTTTTGCCTCATCATGTGCCTTCATTGAACATAGAACATACAGTGCTGAAGGAGGCCATTCGGCCCATCGAGTCTGCACCGACCCACTTAAGACCTCACTTCCACCCTATCCCCGTAACCCAATAACCCCTCCTCACCTTTTTGGGCACTAAGGGCAATTTATCATGGCCAATCCACCTAACCTGCATGTCTTTGGACTGTGGGAGGAAACCGGAGGACCCAGAGGAAACTCACACAGATACGGGGAGAACGTGTAGACTCCACACAAACAGTGACCCAGCGGGGAATCGAACCTGGGACCTTGGCGCTGTGAAGCCACAAACCACTTCATCCTTTGCAAGGAGGTATAAGGTGCCTACGTGGCTTCATTGGCTCAATTGATGACTTCATGCTATGGCCCTTAACTCCAGATAAGACAATATCCTTTTGTTATCCCTCCTGTGGCAACAGTTCCAATTAAACAGCATCTCTGATGACAAAAACGGTGAGACATAGAAGGGTCGCTTAGCTCAGTTGACTGGACAGCTGCTTTGTGATGCGGAGTGACAGGAACAGCGCGGGTTCAATTACCATACAGGCTGAGGTTATTCATGAAGACCCCGTCCACTCAACTTTGTCCCTTTGCCTGAGGTGTGGTGACCCTCAGGTTAAATCACCACCAATCGGCTCTCAAAGGGGACTGTGGCCACATTTATTAAGGCCAGCACAGTGGTTAGCACTCACAGCGGCAGAGACCCGGGTTTAATTCCGGCCTTGGGTGACTGACTATGCAGAGTTTGCACGTTCTCCCCATGTCTGCGTGGGTTTCCTCCGGGTGCTTCTGGCTTCCTCCCACAGTCCAAAGATACGTAGGTTAGCTGGGGCTATAAGGATAGGACAGGGGTGTGGGATTAGGTAGGGTGCTCTTTTGGAGGGTCGATGGGCTGAAATCGACCTATTTCGGCCCATCGACCTTCTGCACTTTAGAGATTCTGTGGAATAAAGGGGCTTAAACTGCTTACAATTTGCCCCAGATGCTCCCTTTCGAGACCCAAGAAGAGGTATTTAGAACATAGTGATGACAGATCTAGCTCCCTCTCATGGCAGAACCTTATGAAGGGTGGAGAGGAAAGCACAGTTGTAGGTCAAACCCTGTCCCTAAGCAATGCCCATTACAGTCTGTCCACAAACAGCATGACGTCCCACAGTCAGAACAGGGTGTCCTGAAACCCTGCAGCACCCTTCTTTCCTCCACTGCTGAAACTCTCATGTAGGGCACCTTTTATTTCCTCTAGATTAAACGTCTTCAGATCACCTTCTGTTAGCTTCCAAACCCCATATCGCACAGTTTTCACCTAATGCATAACTCCACCATCTTCTACACAGCCTCATTTCTATCACCTCTTCAATTAATTAGCTCCAATGCACCACTCTCAAAATCCTCATCCTGATTTACAAGTCGCTTCATGCTCCCACCCCACCTGACCTCAGCGTCCTTCTCCATTCCCCTATCCCAGCTTGCATTTTCCACTCTGCTGTGTTTTTCTCTCCTTCATCCACAAGCATCACCGGCAGCTCCATCATCAGGGATTCAGCCGTGAGCCATCATACGCCTATACTCTCAAATCCTTCAGGCTTGCTACATTTCTCTCTGGTTTTAAAAGTCACCTCAAAGGTTCTGACCATGTTTGAGATACATATTATCTCAGTGGTCTATTTGAGTATATATCAGAGAGCAACCATTGTGACCATTCTTAGATGTGGAAAGTTGCTCTGTTAATTCATTTTAGCCCAGGATTTTACACATGCCAGGTCATTTTCTAAATGTTTATTTGTGAGTACTTATTTTTATGTTAGTGCCCTTTTCATTCTAAGGGCGAAACACGTTCTTTACTCTTGAAATGGTAAATTTTTCAAAGAAAAGAGTACTTACAACTTTTTTCCTTCACTTTTGCCATCACAAATAATTCATATTGCTTCAGCCAGGAGTGAGCATGAGCCGAGAGAAAAACTTACCCCGTTCTTACCTGAGTGACATTAAAACGTATCCATCTCGTGGGATAATTAAGACTTGATTTTGCCTTTAACTTGCCCCACCTTGTTTTTATATCTTGCTCCACGTAACAGCTGATGAAAACAGATAGAATTCATCCAATTGAAGCAAAGAATGTTTGACTGGCTTTTTGAGCATTTGAAACCTTGAATTTAAATATCAGTTGACACAGCCTCATATGAGAACTAAAGGAAATGTCTGTTTAAAAACTGCTCCACTGTTTGCTGCAGTTGACACAATGGGTGCAATTTTCTGAGTCTGTGCTGATGACTGGGACCCTCACCCACTGCCAACACATAAGAACATGCATGGGAACATAGTAAACAGAATCATAGAATCCCTACAGTGCAGAAGGAAGCCATTCGCCCCATCGAGTCTGCACCAACCCTTCAAATGAGCACTCTACCCATGGCCATCCCTGCCCTATCCCCATAACCCCGTAACCTACCCTGCACATCCCTAGACATCAAAGGGCAATTTATCATGGCCAATCCACCTAACCGGCACATCTTTGGACTGTAGGAGGAAACTGGAGCACCCAGAGGAAATTCACCAGACACGGGGCGATTGTACAAACTCCACACAGACATTGACCCAAGGTTGGAATTGAACCCGGGACCCTGGCACTGTGAGGCATCAGTGCTAAAAACTGAGCCACCATGCCGCCCCAAATAGGAGCAGGAGTAGGCCAATTGGCCCCTCGAGCCCGCTCCTCCGTTCAATTATATCGTTCGAATTCTTTGGTCCCACCGTGTGTTTCCTGGCAGCGTGGAGTGGCTTCAATGGGAATTCCCACTGACAGCGGTGGGAGTTCAGAATCCCACTGCCAGCGAATGGCGCAGATACCATAGAAAGCATCCTATCGGGCTGCATCACAGCCTGGTATAGCAACTGCTCGGCCCAGGACCACAAGAAACATCAGAGAGTCGTGAATACCGGCCAGTCCATCACACAAACCTGCCTCCCATCCATTGACTCCATCTACACCTCCCGCTGCCGGGGGAAAGCGGGCAGCATAATCAAAGATCCCTCCCACCCGGCTTACTCTCTCTTCCAACTTCTTCATTCGGGCAGGAGATTCAGAAGTCTGAGAACACGCACAAACAGACTCAAAAACAGCTTCTTCCCCACTGTTACCAGACTCCTAAATGACCCTCTTATGGACTGACCTCATTAACACTACACCCTGTATGCTTCATCCGATGCCAGTGCTTATGCAGTTACATTGTATATCTTGTGTTGTCCTATTATGTATTTTCCTTTATTCCCTTTTCTTCCCATGTACTTAATGATCTGTTGAGCTGCTTGCAGAAAAATACTTTTCACTGTACCTCAGTACACGTGACAATAAACAAATCAAATCCAATCCAATCCATTTTCCCGCATTGTCCTCATACCCCTTGATATCTTTAATATCTAAAAATATATCGATCTCTGTCTGGAACAGACTCAGTGACTGACCCTCCATAGCCCATTAGGGGAGAGAATTTCAAAGATTCACCACCCTCTGAATGAAGAAATCCCTCCTCACCCAAGTCCTAAACAGCCCCAGTCCCTTTATTCTGAGATTGTGTCCCCTCTTCAGACATTCCCCCCGCCCCTGCCTCCAACTAGGGGAAACATCCTGCATCTGCCCTGTCGAGCCCTCCTAATAATTTTGTGGTATCAGTGAGATCACCTCTCATTCTTCTAAACGCGAAAGAATACAGGCCCAGTCTCCTCATTCTCTCCTCATGGCTCAGTACGGCCGCCATCACAGAAAATCTTGGGCTTCGTTTTCCTCGGAGCATTCCGACACCTGCCCTTCAGTGAATAAGTTCCCACCACCAGTTAGAAAACATGAAAGCACTTTTAAGGGCATTATCAGCGAAGTAAATCATGCCAGGTTATGGTAGAGTTTTATTCCATGCGAATTCTTGTGTTACAGGATTCCTCAGGAAAAGTGCTTGACCGTTGGAGCATAATGACTTATGAGGAAGAAATGGTCTCTCTGCACCAGTTCCTTCGTTTTGGAGAAACCAAATCCATCGTCGAACTCATGGCGATTCAGGAGAAGGAGGGACATGCTGTTGTGGTCCCAACTGCCAAAACTAACTCTGACATCAGAGCGTTCATAGAAAGCAACAATCAAACCCGAAATCCTGGTCTAGCCACTCACTCGGAGAAAGTCAACGTGAACAGTATTCATCACTTTGAGAACATTGTGAACAACCTGGCCTTTATGTTACCATTCCAGTTCTTTAATCCTATCCCCATGCCTCTGTTGGGGACATCTCCCAACAGCTTCGTCCTTGATCAATCCCAAGATAGGCCACAAGAAACCAAGCAAGAAATTCCAATTCCTATCAGTAGGAGCTTTCTTTTAAACACTCACGCCGATTCTTTCCAGAGTGCTGAAGAGAACAGCCAGAACTCCCAAGATGACCTGAACCTAGATCTGAAGAATAGCTCCGCCAATGAGTCCAGCGCTGTAGCATCTCCCTCGCTCAGCTTAACACCACAGCACGAGCTGGAACAAGCACATGTGCCTTCTCACACCATGGAACGGGCTGGCTGCCTAACAACTAAGGGGCGTGTTTACTGCAGCTCGTGCGATAAGACCTTTTATGATAAAGGCACATTAAAGATTCATTACAATGCGGTTCACCTGAAAATTAAACACAGATGCACCGTCGAGGGTTGCAACATGGTTTTCAGTTCACTGCGTAGCCGCAATCGTCACAGCTCCAATCCCAACCCCAGGCTTCACGTGCCGACTATGAAAAACAATCGTGACAAGGATCTAAGAAACTGCTCTTTAGCAACAGTTATCCAAGTTAGTCACAAAAGGCTTGACATCTCTAACTGTCTTGGCGCGGAAACCCGGTCTCTCACAGGGCTTGATAATTCCCGTGCAGAGTCAAACCTTCAGAACAACGTCCCCCAGAGCAGCATTTCTAATGCCGGGCACGGTACCATGTTTCAAAACCTGAAGACCGTGCAGCCTGTTCTACCTTTCTATCGCAGCCTTGTAACACCGTCTGAACTTGCCGTTCCCCCAGGCACCCTCCCTTCGTTACCCGTCACAGCTCCTTCGATCGCGGGGCAGCTCCCGTCGAGTGACCCTGTGCCAAAAAAGAAGTCGCGCAAATCGAGCATGCCCGTCAAAATCGAGAAAGAAACCATGGCAGAATTGGAAGACCCCGAGGGCGGACCTCCTGACTGCAACGCGGCTGCACATCTTCGAAGTGACAGTGAGTTTGAGGGAATGAGAAATGATTTTGAAGGAGCTGATAGCGGAACAAGCTACCTGTCCGACACAGAGGAACAAGGCCTCAAAACGCAGCAACGTGACTTGATGACTGCCAATAGCCGAGCAAATGATGAGGCAAAATCGGACAACAGCCCATGCTACTTGGAAAATGGAGATGCTTATGCAAAGGCCAGAACTGTGATAATTTCATCCCTTGGGGAAGAGCAAAGGGCGTCTGAACCGGACAGTGGCGAGAGCTTGGTATCTAAAGCAGAAGGTTGGTTTCAGCCGACGGACATTTATAAGGAAGTGCAGTGCAGGCTCAATGGAGGCTTCAGCAGTGCATTATTGCATCAGAGGGCTGATTCACCGTGCTCCAACAGTCCAGCAGTGAATGGCTGCACATGTCCGCAGCCAGTTGCAGACGAGGGAGATTATCAGGGTACATCTAATCCTAACTATTGCTATGTCTGCAAGAAGGTGTTTAAAAGTTCTTACAGTGTTAAGTTGCATTACAAAAATGTGCATCTAAAGGAGATGCACATGTGCACAGTTGGAGGTTGTAATGCAGCTTTCCCTTCAAGGCGCAGTAGGGACAGGTCAGTGAAAAGTTGCTTCTTGTCTTGTTTTTTTTTTAAAAAGCTGAAAGCAGTTGCTTCAATTATGTTCTGATTCACTTCATCTGACATTCTCAAATGGGTCCTCGCATTTGCATGTTTTGAAAACCTTTTGCCTGGATTCTCCTTGGCAAGCAGTACTTGCATCTGGCACAGGTACAGACAGCAGAGTTGTGTCTGAGACGGTGCTGTTGGAATTTTGGCTGCTCCACCTGCATTGGCCCCAGGGAGGCAGACTTTCAGCTGCTGCGGTGCAGAGGAGTGGGAAACTAATAAAACTGGGGGGCGGTGGGGAGGGAGTGGTGACTGAGAGGAGATCGACCCTTCAGTTTTGCCTTCCAGTTGTTACATTAAAACAAAAATCACCAACATTTTTGGTAGGCCTGTTCCTGTGAGTTTAGTCAATTGAGTCGTTGAGCCCGTCCAGTCCAAGATTATGTCCACTCTGATCCTCTGCGTTACCGAATGTTAGCCATGATGTGGAGATGCCGGCGTTGGACTGGGGTGAGCACAGTAAGAAGTCTTACAACACCAGGTTAAAGTCCAACAGGTTTGTTTCAAACACGAGCTTTCGGAGCACGGCTCCTTCTTCAGGTGAAGAAGGAGCCGTGCTCCGAAAGCTCGTGTTTGAAACAAACCTGTTGGACTTTAACCTGGTGTTGTAAGACTTCTTACTGTGCTTACCGAATGTTAGCCTCAGTGCCCATGGTATTAATAGGGAGAATCACAGCTCCTCACTGAAGGCTGCATCATTTGGCAATGGCGATGCCCTTCCCCATCGACTAGCTTACTGAAACCTCATTGACTGTCAGACGAAGAATAGCCACTCAGGTACAAGGAATCGAGGGACTCATAAACCATGTGGGACACAATCCCAGAAATCAGTTGGAGGAAATCTGGGGTGGGGCAGCTGCCGTTTGTCCAAGCAACCGCCATTTGTGTGTAAGATGCTCTTTGTGTCAGTCGCTCATAGACATAGCCCACAGGACATGATCCGAGTTTGAGAGTCTCTTTTGAAATATTGCTTACACATTTTGTTTTTGCAGTTTTTGTCTGGGAAGTGGTAATTTTTCTTAGACACTTCTTGAGGAGGAGGTTCGGTCTGCCGAGTTTTCCTGTCAGATTTGTGGTGATAATTTTCTTTTACCTATTTTGGACGCTGGGAGACCTTAACAGACCCCCCCCCCCCCCCCCCCCCCCCCCCGACCTCCCCTCCCACCAGATATCCTTTCTGTCAGTTAGCTGGGCATAGTTGGATGTCCTCAGTGGTCTTTCTGCATTCACATGCCCGGGCAACTACTGTTGGGGTTTCCAACTGTGGAAAGGCATTACAGCCACGCTTGATATATAGTTCACATCTATTTTATGTGGACCACACTCGCACACTATTATTTGTACATTTCCTTTTGAGGGTCTGAGGGAAGCGGTGGCATAATCATACTGTTACTGGCCGAGTAACCCAGAGACCCAGGAGAGACCAGTTCGAATCCTGCCAGGGCAGATAGTGAAATTTGAATTCAATTAAAAAACTGGAATGATGGCCGTGACACCACTGTTGATTGTTGTAAAAACCTATCTGGTTCACTAATGTCCTTTCAGGAAGGAACTGTGCCATCCTTACCTGGTCTGGCCTCCATGTGACTCCAGACCGACAACAATGTGGTTTCCTCTAAAATGGCCTAGCAAGCCCCTCAGTTCAAGGGCAATTAGGGATGAGTGATAAATGTTGACTCAGACTAAGACATCCCACATTTCATGAATTAATTTTTAAAAATCATGTAAAAAAAATCTCCCAAGGTGCTTGACAGAAATGTAATCAGGCAAAAATGAACGAGGAGTGAAAGAAGAAGATGTAGGCCAAAGAGCTATTAAGAAGAGCCTAAAATGAGGAGTTGGAGGTGGAGAGCCATGTAGCTTTAGGGAGCAGATTCCAGAACAAGAGGTTTAATTGGCTGAAGACTTGGTGGCCCATGGAAGGAACAAGGGATGTACAAGAGACCAGAACAGAGAGTTCCCGGGGGGGGGGGTGTAGGTTTAGAGGATGCTGTGGAGATAGAGTGCATGAGGCTGTAAAGAGATTTAAATGTGAGGATAAGTACTTTAAATTGGAGTTGGTCCAGGATTCCCAGAAGGGAAAAACAGCAAATGTTGTCAAAACTGATCTTGTACACCTGAAAATGAAATGGATGCTTTTTTAAAAAACTTTGAACTTATTTCTTCTGGTTGGGCAGGTAGTGTGGGTCAGTAAGAACGGCCATGGTGCGTATGCAGGGTTTAGTGTGGGCAGTCAAGCGCTGATATGGGTGGGATCTACAGAGCCTAGGGAATGGGAAACCAGCCAGGGGAGCATTAGAATAGTTGTGTTTGGAGGAGGACACGATTATGGGTGAGAATTTCAGCAGCAAAGGGAGGAAGCAGAGATGGCAGTCCTTGCGATGGACACAATATGAGATCGGAAGCTCACCTCGGTGTCAAATCAAACACAAAGGTTTCTAGTAACCCGTCCAATTAAGACTGTGGCTGGGGAGAGGGATGGAATTAGTAGTAAGATTCCTATCATGCAGTAGGAGGCCATTCAGCTCATCGAGTCCACACTGACCCTCCGAAAGAGCACCCTATCTAGGCCCACTGCCCCGCCCTATCTCTGTAACTTCATTGAGCCTGCACATCTTTGGACAGTAAGGGACAATTTAGCACGGCCAATCTACCTAACCTGCACATCTTTGGGCGTTGGGAGGAAACCGGAGCACTTGGAGAAAACCCACGCAGACACAGGGGGGAAAGTACAAACTCCGCACAGTCACCCAAGGCTAAAATTGAACCCGGTTCCCTGGCGCTCTGAGGCAGCAGTACTACGCTGTGCCATCATGCCGCCCTATAGTATGGCTATGGAATTTCTGACAATGGTCAAAAAACCCCAGCCAGTGTTTAAATAGACTGAAAGTCTGACTGCTTAGAGACAGTGAAGGAGTTAAGACAGATGGTGTAGAAGCAAGGCAGTAATATGTGAAAGCAGATCCCATGTCTTCAGATAATATTACCAGGAGGCAGTAAGCAGGTGATAAGGAGGAAGGGGTCAAGGATAGGTAGTGGGGGCCCCAGTGGAAACAGTGCAGAAATAAATCAAGATAAAAAGAATAAGCTGGAAATACCCAGCGGGACTGACAGCATCCATGGAGGGAGAAACACTTAACTTTTCGAGTCGAATGTGACTTCTTCAGAACTGAAGGTAGGTGGAAATGTGACGGGTTTTAGGTTGAAGAAATGGGGGAGGAAGAACAAAATGGAAGGGTCTGGACTCGGGTAGAAGGTGGGAGAGATTGAATAACAACAGGCAAACGGAGTGGTAACATTTGTCTTAAAGAAACAAAGCATTGATCCCAGAGTAATGAATAATAATGTGAAGCCAAAAACTTGAAAACAAGGGAAGACTGGCAGTGCAAAGCAGAGTTCAAGGCCTGAAGTTCTTGAACTCAATATTGAGTCCAGAAGGCTGTAAGGTGCCTAATTGGTAGATAAGTTGCTGTGCCTCAAGATTATGTAGAAAAAGGTGCCATTTCTGGAACTGCTTTAGCTACGATTTCATGGATAAGATTGGAACTGAGGAAGGATAATTCCATTGAACTGGATAACTGAGGAGAGGCATTGGAGAAGGAGGTGTGGCCAACAGTTGTAGAGATCAAGAATGGGGAGTTCTCCAAGAGAAAGAGAATGCCATTTATGTTAGGGCTGTTTCAGCACAGTGAGGTCAGTTAGAAGACTGTTTGGGGAGGTTCAAATGTACAGCATAGACATGTAATAACCTTGAAGAGGAAAGGGAGGTTAGAAATGGGGTAGCAGTTTGCAAAGACAAAGAGTAGGTTTTTGAGGAAGGCTGTTTTCAAAGGGTGAAATAAAGGTAACTGTTATGTCAGGTACCATGTGGATCAGGTAGGGAAGTTGGATGGCCAGCAATTTGAGTGGGAATGGGGACAAGAGAGCAGTGGTGGGTCGTATAGACAAGATAAGCTTCAGGAGGATGTACGGGGAGATGGAAAATCAACTTAAGAAGGATGCATGGGACCCTGCAGGAAGATTTGTGTTGGCAGGTGAAGAAATAACAAATTATCTCAATCCTCGTGGCAGATACATTTGACAATTTGTCACACCCGTAGCTGGAGTTGATGAATAAGGGGAGAGGGGATTGATGAGGTAGTCAGGACTGGAGGTTATTTTTGTGTTCCAGATTGATCCTCGAGTGGTGAGCTTTTTTGAGGAGATATGGTTTGGCGAGATCTGCTAATGGCTGCCTAAGTTAACTGTTGACCATATGCACCAGGTCAGCAAGCCCCGAAAGAGTGAAAAGGAGGGCATACCAGAAGGAGCTACATCACATGACACCAAATGCATAGCAACTGGTTTATGTTGCATGTGAGCCTCCTCCTACTCGTCTACCAGCATATTCTTCTGTTCCTTTTCTCCCACATGTGCTTACCTAGCTTCCCCTTGACAGTGACCAGGACTGACCAAGTGAAGGTTTTACTGGAGGCAGGATCATCAAAGGTGAGGATGTAGTTGAGCAGATAAACAGCTGCAAAAGTATTGAAGCGAAGGGAAACGCCAAAGTCTGGAAGTTTGGAAAAGCAGTTGTAGTTGCTTGGAGGGACTTTGTTTCCCCCAGGGGAACGACAGGAAACAAGGTTGGAAGGGGATAAGGGAAGGTGGTTTTGCCATTGACTGAGACCATGGGAGTAGAGAGGCCATGGGCAGCGGCCAATGGGGCTGATTCCAAATATAGATGGAGGGCGAAGTTTAGGGAGGACGAGGTCTGTGAATTTACACGAAGAGAGGAAAAGGTGAGTTGAGGTGGAATCCAAATTGTCGAGGCTGGAGCCACTGAGTGCAGAGGCTAATGGAGGAAGCATATCTTGATGAAGAGCTTGGATTGGCTTTGGGAATTGAGAGGAAATGAAGATTTTGAAGGAGGGATAAAAGAGATGAAGCATTTTTAAGCGATTTTTAAGCCATTTAGTTGTACAAAACCCACTATCAGTGATTCAAGAAGAAGCCCCCCCCTCTCCTAACTTCTCAAACATTCCAGGATGGAAAATAAGTCCTGACCCTACATTGTCACCCACACCCCCAAGAATGATGTAGGCTGGTCAAAGGAGGAGGAGCTTCCAACAAAGTAGAGAGAGACCGACCAAGGTGTGACTTTGTGATTAGCACATGGGTTCCACCAGTGTTTGGACAGAGCAATCGATGGAAAAGTAGTGCCTTGCGAGAACACAGCGGTTAGGAACAAAAAATCAGAAGAAATAAGTGAAGGAGGAAGCCAATTGGCCCATCAAACCTGCTCCACCAGTGAGTAAGATCATGGCTGACCTAATTGTGACCTTAGCCCCACTTCCCTGTCTGCCCCCATGTCACTCAACTCCTCCGTCAATCAAAAATCTGTCTAATTCAACCTTAAATGTATTCAATGACCCAGCATCCACTGCTCTCTAAGGAAGAGAATTCCAAAGACTAACGAGCTTCTGAGAGAAGAAATTCCTTCTCAACGTCAAGTTAAATGGAAGACCCCTAATTTTTAAAGTGTGTTCTCTAGTTCTAGATTCCCCACAAGAGGAAACCATTACCCAGCCAAGCCCCCTCAGAATCTTATATGTTTCAATAAAGTCGCATCTCATTCTTCTAAAGTCCAATGATTATAGACCCAACCTGCTCAACCTTTTCTCATTAGAAAAAGCGTCTTCATCACAGGAATCAGTCTCGTGACACTTCTCTGAACTTCTTTCAATGCAATTACATCTCGTCTTGAATAAGGAGACCATGATTGCACAGACTACAAGAGCTGTGGTCTCGCCAATGCCCTGTACAGATGTAGCAAGACTTTAATAATTAAGTATTCCATTCCCCTCACAATGAAGGCGAACATTCAATTTCCCTTCCTAATTATTTGTTGCCCTGAGTATTAACTTTTTGTAATTCATGTAACATATTAGCATTGGAGAGAAGATTCATTAGCAAACAAGAGTAGACATAAACATAAATGGGTCATTTTTAGATTGGCACATGTTGCCACAGAGATCATAGATCATAGAATCCGGGCAATGCAGAAAGAGGCCATTCGGTCCATCGAATCTGCACCGACCCTCTGAAGGAGCACCCTACCTAGGCTCAATCAGTGCTAGCGAGGACTGAGAATTTGGCGCGCCGTTTACTGGCAGCGGATTCTCTACTTCTGCCGATTGTCATTGGGATTTCCCATTGAAACCACCCCACAGCATTAGGAGACCCGCAGGCAGGGGTGCGCTGCCAGCGAGACTAGCGAATCCCATCGCCAGGAAAAGCCAGAGAATCCAGAATGAGTTGGTTGCTAAATTTGCTAATGACACAAAGATAGGTAGAAATGTAAAGGACACGAGGTGCCTGCATGGGGTATAGATAGATATAAGTGAGTGGACAAAAGTTTGGCAGGTGGAGTTTAATGTGGGAAAACTTGAACTATTTTGGCATGAAAAATAAAAAAGCAGCAGTGTTTAAATGGAGAGATTGCAGAACACTAAAGTAGAGGGATCTGGGTGTCCTGGTACATGAATCACAAAGTGTTGGTGTGCTGGTACAGCAAATTCAGAAGGCAAATGGAACTTTGTCATTCATTGCAAGGTGAGTGGAATTTAAAACTAGGGATCTTTTGCTGCAGTTATACAGGACATTGATGGAACTACACCTGGAGTATTGTGTACAGTTTTGGTCTCCTTATTTCAGAAAGGATATAAATGCATTCGGAGCAGTTCAGAGAAGGACTGATAACCTGGGATGGAGGTCTTTATCTTGTGAGCAAAGGTTGGACATGTGCTTGTGTCCATTAGAATTCAGAAGAATGAGAGGTGAGCTTATTGAAGCATGTGATCAAAATGGGACTTGACAGGGTGGATACCGAAAGGAGGTTTTCCCTCATGGGAGAGACTAGAACTAGGGGAGACAGTGTCAGAATAAGGGGTTTCCCATTAAAAATGGAGATGAGAATTTGTTTCTCTCAGAGGGTGGTGTGCCTTTGGAACTCTCTTCCCCAGAGAGGGGTGGAGGTGGGGTGATTGAATATATCGAAGGCAGAGGTAGATAGATTCTTGACTAAGATTCTTGACTAACAAGGGATTGAAAGGTTAATAGAGAGTTGGCGGGAATGTGGAGTTGAGGCCACAATCAGTTCAGCCATGATCTTTCTTATTGAATGACAGGGAGACTGAAGAGCCAACTCCTGCTCCTAATTTGTATATTTAAGGAGGCCCAGATCCCTCTGTCCTGCAGCATTCTGCACTCCCTCCCCATTTAAATAATATTCTGTGTTTATTCCCGCCAGAGTGGACAGCCTCACATTTTCCCGCAGTCTACTCTACCCACCAGTTATCTGTCCACTTGCTCAACTTATCTCGATCCCTTTGCAGGCTCAGTGCATCCTCCTCACAAGTTGCTTTTTGACCTATCTTTGTAACATCAGCGAACCTGGCGACAATGCAGCCTGTCCCTTCATCCAAGTCATGAATATTGATCGCAAATAGTTGAGGCCCTAGCACTGATCTCTGTGGCACTCCCCCAGTTATAATTTCCCACCCTGAAAATGTCCCATTTATCCCAATTTTCTGCTTCCTGTTAGTTAGCCAATCCTCTATGCTAATCATCCCCATGGAAAGGTGCCATATCCTGTGAGCCAAGTTTCCATCAATGTCATGATGACAGTGCAGTCCGCCAGAAAATCTTCATGGTTGCAAGGGTTCTTGTTCACAACTCAATGGACATTCTGGAGGGAAATACACAGAAAGGCAGTGAATGGTCATCTTGCAGACTGCGAGGAGAGTGTGGAGGGTGAAGCAAGCAGGTGGACCAGATTTATCCGCAATGAGCACCCTCGATTTTAACATTAGAACATAGAACATACAGTGCAGAAGGAGGCCATTCGCCCCATCGAGTCTGCACCGCCCCATTTCAGCCCTCACTTCCACCCTATCCCCGCATCCCAATAACCCCTCCGAACCATTTGTTTTGGACTCTGAGGGCAATTTAGCATGGCCAATCCCCCTAACCTGCTTGTCTTTGGACTGTGGGAGGAAACTGGGTGCCCGGAGGAAACCCACGCAGACACGGGGAGACCGTGCAGACTCCGCACAGACAGTGACCCAGCATTAATGGGATGCAGGCATCGCTGGCAAGTCCAGCACTTGTTGCCCATCATTAATTTCCCTTGAACCAAGTGGCAGTTAATAGTAAACCACATTGCTGTGGGCCTCGTGTCACATGTAGGCCAGACCAGGTAAGGATGGCAGATTTCCTTCCCTAAAGGACATTAGCGAATCAGATGGGTTTTTACGACAATCGATGATAATTTCATGGTCATCATGAGGCTTTTAATTCCAGATTTTTATGGAATTCATCGGCTGTAGTGAGATTCAAACCAGGGTCGTCAAAGCAGTACCCTGGGTCTCTGTATGACTTGTCCAGTGACAATAACACTACACCACTGCCTTCCGTATAACAGGGGAGCTGGACATTAGTCCATATTCTGTTGCTCTTTCTCTCTCTTTCATACACATAGTTACATACATGTACACATTCTGTCAAGGGCCTGCGCAACAGGAAGAATGGATGTTTATTTATTTCTCTTTCCATCCCAATTTTCTTAGCCGGGACTGAAGTCAACGTCATTGCCATTCTCTAACATTCAGGGATGAAGACTGATTCATTCAGCAGGCCCTGGAAACTTAATACTGGACCTACTGTTCCATATATGTGATGCACTTCTGTATCCATTGAATTCATGTTTCACATTTCTTGTGTCCTACTCAGGTGCCCACTTGCTCTTGCACTTGAAACTCTTTCCACCTCAGTTCAATTGTCTTTCATAGATTGAAAACAAATTATACCAGCCGAATGAAACTTTTTAAACAAAAACGCACTGACCAATTAACTCGCTCAAAGTGTTTTATTTAAACCTCAGCAAGTTGACTTTAATCAGGATTAAAAAAGGATACAATTTATATTGGACAACCATAATACATTTACAAAAAGAAAAGCAATTAGAGTTTACACACAAGTTATGTAACTCCTGTCAGATGTGTGTCTTAGTTCGACCCTCTGAGGCCTGATACTTGCAGAGTCCAACCCAAGTCGTTTCCCACATGTCCTGTCCACATTTACCTGCCAAGGTAAATTCCCACCCATCTATCTACAACTGACACATGGAGAATTGACACGGAAAGAGCTTTAAAAACTGGCTGCAGACTTCCAATAAGTATAAGCACTTGTAATTGCTTGGGAGAGAAGTTTTTCTTCCTCCAGAGGAGGATGTAGAATATCAGCAGTGACAAAAACGAGGCCTGTGACGTGGGAGTAAAAAGGGCACAGGCACTGATGAGTTCAGTGACGTGTCTGTGTATACAGGTAGGAGAGTTTATCAGGAGGTAAAGGTTTAAGGAGGACTGGAAATTCAGTGAATTTAGAATGGAGAAGGCAAGGTGAGTTAAGACAAAATTTTAATCATGGAGCTGCCTATAGTGCAGAGGCTGATGAGAGAAGTATCAACAGAATTATCCGATATTGAGGCAGAGTGTCCGTGCCGTCATGAACAGCGTCGCATTTCACGATGGCGCGAAACGGCCGCGGGCATGATCGATTCAGGCCCCGAAAAGGGGCCAGCAGCGGGGCCGCAAGAAACACGGTGGGCACAGCACCAGAGCAGCGGCGTCATTGCACGATGCCCGGCTGACGGCGCATAATTTAAAGTATGTGATCCGCGCACAGGGCCCGAAGGATAGAGATGGCTGAGCCCCGCCGTGCCGCTCCCAGGTTCCGGGACAGTGATCTGGAGCCTCTATTAGACGCAGTAGAAGAGCGCAAGGCCATCCTGTGCCCAAGACGTGGGCACCAGCACCCATCCAGCCCTGTGAAGCGCGACTGGCATGAAGTGGTCACCGCGGTTAGCGCTCTGGGGCACCCCTCCCGCTCTGGAGACCAGTGCCGGAAGAAGCTCCACGACCTCACGAGGGCAGCCAGGGTAAATACCCCGAGAGAGTTGAGAGTTCCCCCGGGCCACACCACACCTCTCCCCCCCCCCCCCCCCCCCCCCCCCACCAACACGTTTCGCAGGAACCCCCACTGCCCAAGCTGCCATGGTGTGGTGCCCAGTGTCCCCCACCCAGTCATAATGTTGGCAACATCTGCGCGTCTTGATGCTGACTGTGATGCCTCCCCCCCCCCCCCCCCCCCCCCCCCCGCAGGGTGATCACCTGAGCTGCACCCCCTCACCGTCCATGAGCAGAGGGCTCTGGATGTCGCTGAGGGAGCCGCCGCACAGGAGGTCGCGCCATGCCAGCTCGGAGGCGCAGGACCAAATGAGACTCCCTTGCCTGACTACACTCCCGCAGCCCGTCACCTCCCCCCTCCCCCCTCACACTGCACCCTCCACCCCCTCACACCCGACTCCACGTGTATAACGATACATGCCTTATTGTGTTCTCCAGGGCCAGGAGCCAATAGTCCAGGGACGTCTCGGACAAGCCCTCGCCATCCAGCTCCACGTTCATCCGCCCACAGGGACGCACGGCAGAGAGGGGAAGGAAGACGGACAGGAGGGCCCTCTTCTGAAGCCAGGGCACTGGAGGCGGACGCACAGAGGACAGACAGAGACAACAGGGACGAACACAGGATGGCCAGTCAGGACACTGATGGCCGTGAGATGGACGAGGAGAGGGCTGTGAGCCAGGACAGTGACAGAGAGAGGACTGGGACTCTGGACAGTGATGCACAAAGATGGCCAGACAGACGATGCAGAGACCGGACACAGCATCTAACATGGGCCGCGGACTACATGCATCGGTCCAAGGATTGACCCAGGAGACCCCAGACCTGGGGACAGATGAGGACCTCGGGTTTGCATCACTGCTGTCACCCACAACATCCACCATCGTAGATACACTCACCTCGGTTGGCCATTTTAGTGATGACGCCTCTGGGACACTGGCGGGCACCACACAGCCGAACCGGTACAGCAGGTGGAGGTAGGAGCAGCTGAAACCCACCCACAGACTTAATGTCTTTGGAAACCCAGGAAGTGGACAACAGGATGACAGCCGTCTTCCAGCATCTGCAGACGCATTTGGAGGAGTCCATCCACGTCCAGGAGCAGGGAGTGGTGCTGGTCATGCTGCCACCCAGGCCAACACCACATGGGTGGCATCCGCGGTGGAGGCAATGGGGGCAACGGTTTCGGCTATGGGTCAGGTTCTGCAAGGCGTGGGGCTTCATGTGCAAGCGTCATCCGTGGCCCAGGACAGGGCTGCCCTCTCACAGGCAGACATGTGTCAGAGCCAACTGGACATTGCCGCCGCGCTCCAGGGTGTGGCCGGGTATCAGCAGGCCATTACTGAGAGCATCGGTTGCCTTGCACACTTGCTGGATGGCGTTGTACAATCACAACAGGAGGTTGCACAGTCCCTGACAGGGATGGCGTACTCCCCGAGCTCCATCGCTGCAAACGTTCAGACCCTGGTCGATGCCACAGCGGGCCTCCAGGACTGGCAACGCCAGGTGTCGTTGGTGCAACGGCGCTCGTCTCCGCTCGCACCACCGTCCCATAGTGAGGCCCAGGGGCCACCGGGCTCCCCGAGGGAGGAGGAGGTTCTGGGGCCCGTCCCGGTATCTCCAGCAAGGGAGGTCCCGGAACACTCGGACTCCCCTCATACCATCCCTGGTGCATCTGGCGGGCAGGACAGGGTGGCACCACACCACCCAGCACGCCCGCCGAGCAGCCTGGCCCATCGAAGCCGGGCCACCCCAGGAAACGTGCGCCGACGGGGAGCCACGTCGCAGGACAGGAGTCTCAGCAGTCCGCCTCCAATCCTGCTGTACCGTCTGGGGAAACACCAAGGCATAGTGGTAGGGCCCGTAAGGCAAAGAAGTTAGACACGTAGTAAGTTGGCATGGGTGCAGGACGCAGCTTAGTTCTAGGGGCTAGAGCATTTGTATGTGAATGTCACAATTAAAGTCACTGTTACACCAAACCTAGATGACTCTGTGCTATGTCCGGTGCCTGAGGGGTCATGAGGGGGACCAAGTAGGGGCAGCAGGGTAGCATGGTGGTTAGCATCAATGCTTCACAGCTCCAGGGTCCCAGGTTCGATTTCCGGCTGGGTCACTGTCTGTGTGGAGTCTGCACGTCCTCCCCCTGTGTGCGTGGGTTTCCTCCGGGTGCTCCGGTTTCCTCCCACAGTCCAAAGATGTGCGGGTTAGGTGGATTGGCCGTGCTAAATTGCCCGTAGTGTCCTAAAAAGTAAGGTTAAGGGGGGGTTGTTGGGTTACGGGTATAGGGTGGATACGTGGGTTTGAGTAGGGTGATCATGGCTCGGCACAACATCGAGGGCCGAAGGGCCTGTTCTGTGCTGTACTGTTCTATGTTCTATGTTCTAAGTGGCGCTGGGGTCGAAGTTCGCTACAACGGTGAGGCAGGGTGTGTGTTCCCTCCCCCTCTCAAACCCTGTCGTCCTCGGCACACCGATGCCAGCTACCCCACATGGCCATGTGAAGTGACCGTATGTGTCCGTGACGCATACAGGGATCACCGAGGTGGAGGGGTTAGCTGTGGCCATGAGTCAGACATTGTCTAACAATCCGGAGCTCACAGCTCATCGCAGAGCGGGTTGTCATCACTCAACATGGCACTGATCACAGCCGCTTACACAAGCAATTGTGTGAGACCATCCCGTTGTGCCGCAGGTGTAAGGTGCTGTGAAAGTGGTGGTGTGGGAGCTAGGGTTGTCGGATGGCATGGGAGGTGGGGGGTGCGTTTGAGCGGAATGGTGGTACAAGTGTCTTGCTCAGCAATGCCCTCCCCCTAGTTCGTGAAATGTGCAGCGATCAACGCCTCACATGCTCGCTCTCCAAGCCAGTGGTGTCATGCAGCCTCCCGGCCATATCCAGCCCCCAGGTCATGTCTGTGTCTCCCCTCAGGTCATGTCTGTGCCCCCCCCCTCCCCATATGCAGACGCATCGCCGTCATCGAATCTCCCCCTGTGCCTCCTCCTCCAGGACATCACCCCTCTGCTGGGCTATGTTGTGTAGCACACAGCAGACAACAAATATACGGCTGACCCTCTCCTGCAGGGCATCTCCAGAGCAGTCCAGGTACCTGAATCGCATCTTCAAGAGTCCGAAGCACCTCTCTACAACACCCCTGGTAACTGCATGGGCCTCATTGTAGCGGGTCTCCGCATTGCCCTGTGGCCTCTGTATAGGCGTCATCAGCAACGAACGCAACAGGTAACCCCTGTCGCACAGCAACCAGCCCCTCAGTCCGGGGGTGGGGGGGGGGGGGGGGGGGGGGGGGGGGGGGGGGGGGGGGGGGTCCCCTCGAACATTGCAGGGATATACGATTGCGCCAGAATAAGGGCACCATGCACACTGCTGGGGTACTGGGCGCACACGTGCATGATCTGCATGCGGTGGTCACAGACCACCTGAATGTTCATGTAGTAGGTCCCCTTTCTGTTCCTGAAAACTTCCCTGTTCTCCGAGGGTGGGCGCATGGCGACGTGCACCCCATCAATCGCACCCTGGACCATCGGTATCCTGGCCACGGTGGCGATTCCCGCTGCCCGGGCATCCTGGTGTGCGCGGTCCTCCAGAAACTATGTACCTGTCGGCGATGGCATACAGGGATGCACCGGTGCACCGTTGCCTGTGAGATCCCGGATAGATCCCCGCTCGACACCTGGAACAAACCCGTCATGAAGAAATTGAGGGCTACCGTCACCTTGAAGGTCACCAGGATAGCATGCCTCCGCCCGTTCCACGTGGTGCCAGGTGCGTCATGAGGTGCCATATATGTGCCATGGACTCCCTACTCAATCGGAGTCTCCTCCTGCATGCCCTGTCCGGCAGGTCCTCGAACGACATGCGGTGATGGTAGACTTGAGGCCTCATGGGTCGCACCTTGGCACCACCACCTGCACCTCCTCCTCCCCCTGTGCCCCATCAAGATCAGAATCCTCATCCTGTGCATCCCCGACGATGTAGTGGTCATTGTCCCCCTCCGCCTCCTCCTGCACATGTTGGGCGTGCGGGCGTGCAGCCTGAGCGGGTGGCACGGGGCCCTCTGCTGCCAGTCCCTCTGCTGACTGCCGCTGCCACAGCTGCTCTGAGCCGCCTGCGTCAACGCTGCTGGATGGCCACCTGCTCCCAGGGCAGCGGCTCCCACCACGGCGGCAAACATCGCTGGCTGGTGCCCAAACATTACGATCTGCAGGGGGGAGAAACAACACGGTTAACGATGGAGCATGGACACCTTGACAGCCAGGTGCCATGGGATACATGTGTGCCCCGGTTGCCTGGCCTCGCTGCAGACACGCAGACACCCTGCCCCCTGCCCACAGTATCCGTCCACCGCCCAGTTTTTCCCATCCCTCCTCATTGCGCCACCGTGGGCTGGCCATGCCCTCACTGGGGCTGGCATGTGTGTCGCCTTGACCCTTCCCAGAGATGATCTCCGTCAGCTGGGTGTTGCGACACCTGTGTGGGGGTGGGGGCTGGACACACCTAAGGTCAAGGCGTGTGGCTGCGCGGGATGGCGGCGCCAGTGGCCTTTGCCCATCAGCATGACCTCAACTTGCGAGCGTGTGTTCGCCATCGTCCTGCCATGGCAGACTGGCTGGCATGTCGCTCCCGCGGATAAACCTCCCCACGTGCATGACTGCATGCTTCCACTACCCCCTCCTCCCTCCCCCCCCCCCCCCCCCCCCCCCCCCCCAAACGGGCCTGACTGCATCCTTCCCCTCTCCCGTTCCCCCCCACCACGGGCCTGACTGCATCCCTTCCCTCCCCCCCCCCCAGGCATGGCAGCATTCTGCACTCCCCTGCCCGAACATGGCGGCACCCTTCCCCAAAAGCCCTCCCCCCGCCAGCACCGGCCGTGGACGCCAAAACTCCGGGATCGCCGGCCGCTCACCACCTTAATCATCGTCAGCCAGTCTTATTTAGCAGGGGTGGGACGTCGGCCCATCTGGGCCGCTGAATAGTGGGGGGGCCCAGAGAATCGCTGTACTTAGTGCCTCGGCGATTCTCCGCCAGGCGGTGCGCCGATCTCGATGAGACCGTTCTCGCTGGTTGGACCGGCGTCGCGCGGAAAATCGGCGCGAATGGTGATTCTCTCAGCCGGTGCGGCATGGGAGAATCCTGCCACATATCTTTACGAGGAACTTGATATGATAGGAATAGTTTGGTCAGGCTACAACCTCCACTGAAACCTCACTCAAATGGCTTGTGAAGCTCCTCAGGTGATGAGCTCGTCACCAAAATCAATGCAAAAATACCCTTCCGCCCACGCCCCACCATGCTTCATACCACATTACCCCATCCAATGTTGCTACATTACAAGACCTACCCCCCACTGCAGGATTCTTTGCAGTTTAATGTTACTACACCTCACAATTCGCCTTCCCTGGGCCCACTACAGCCCAGATTTCCTACTTCTAACTCCTGGGCAGGAATTTTCCGGTCGTCCACGCCAGCGGGATCTTAACCCGTCTTATCCCCAGAACACCACATCCCTAGACATTAAGGAGCTATTTAGCATGGTCAATCCACCTAACCCACACATGTTTGGACTATGGAAGGGAACTGGAGCACCCGGAGGATACACACACAGAAAAGGGGAGAAAGTGCAAACTCCACACAGACATTCACCCAAGGACGGAATTGAACCTGGGTCCCTGGCGCTGTGAGGCAACAGTGCTAACCACTGTGCCGCCCTATAAATGGACCTAAGACCAGCTTAACAGCTGCTCCCCAACACTTCCCACAATGTTTGTGTAGCATATCCCCTCATATTTTCATACCTCAGGAATCCCTTTCTCTTCCCGCCCTTTGAAAACTATGGCATTTCTGCCAGTCCCAGCAGATCTCAGTGTTCACCTGGTAAATCAAACCTTATGTTTCATGCTATCAAAGCTCACGTCTTGTTCTGCAATACTGCCATTCGCTTTAGCAACAGACCTTTTCTCCTTTAATTACAACAAAACCCATGACATAATTGGCATATTTGCCTATACTACAACAGGGACTGCACACTTGAGGTTATGATAAGGTGCTATATAAATGCAAATTATTTCTTTCCTTTCTTAAACAATTCCCAAATGCACACAACTACTGTAAGTCTCCAATATCATCCTGAACTTCCAAAAAAGGAGGATAATATATATATTTTTTTCAATAAATTTAGAGTGCCCAATTGATTTTTTCCAATTATGGGGCAACTTAGCGTGGCCAATCCACCTACCCTGCACATCTTTTGGATTGTGGGGGTGAAACGCACACAAACACAGGGAGAATGCGCAAACTCAACACGGACAGTGACCCAGAGCTGGTATCAAACCTGGGACTTGGGCGCCATCAGGCAGAGTGCTAACCACTGTGCCACCGTGCTGCCCCTAAAAAGGATAATATAAAAGTTAAATCTCACGGTAAAGGAAGGTATTTTAATTAAGTCCATTTACAGTTCTCTATGGTAAAATAAGCATTCGCAGAATTCAATCCCCAATGCACCAATTAAAACTCCCCGTTTTCTGGATAATACAAAACATATTTGATTTTGGCTCCTGAACTGCAGACTGAAATTGATTATCACATTTCATTCTGCAAGGTTCCCTGATAAACCAATTAAACTTTGATAGTATTACAATTCCAGACCAGACCCAACAGCAGTTAGGATATTGGACCAAAACCCAGTTTCTTTTTTTGAATGACCATGCGGAAAGAATGATTCGCTCCAGGAGAGATTGCCTGAAAAAAAATAGGGCTTGGTTATTTTTAAAACAAAACTTTATTATGACTACAATATTCAAATTTGCTAACTTCACACCCAAAAAGAACAGCTTATAATTCACACCTTCAACACTAATCAATTTCCCATTCAACAGGAAAAGAAACGTACAGCTCTCAATCTATCTTACTGTGGGAGAATTGTGGACTCAGGATCAGGCAGATCAGTATTCAACTCCTTTCTCCCAAGTTTCCCCACAAAAACTGCCTCACTTGACAGCTTTCTCCAAACCCTGCCTCACTCCACAGCTTTCTCCAAACATTGCCTCTCTCCACAGCTTTTCAAAATGCCTCTTTGCCTTACTTGGCTCCACCCAGCAATGACCGCATCTTTCCAGGCTGAAAAACAAATTCTCTCTCCAGGCTGCAAAGCATTTTAATTCCCCAGGGATGTTGCCAGTCAAACCACAGTCCATTAGCCTGGACTGAAAAACACATTTCTTTGGCAATTTCACCTTCTGACTGCTAAAACACTCTAGCCCTGCCAAACAGAATTATTTGTTTTTGAAAAATGACCACTGCAGTCAAACACACTCTAATCCCAGGCTTTTAACACTTAAATTCTCCAATACTTAAAATCCAACATTCCTAAAGTCTTCCAGTCGTCACAATAGGCCTATGTCTGTATTTATATAGCAGCACTTTAGATTAAAGTCTCCTTGCCATTTTAATGGAGTAACGCATTGTGCATTGGAACCGAACACCCCACCCAAAGAGATATCCAATAACAAGATGCAACGTTAGGAGTGCATAACACATCTGAAATTCATCTTTGTTCATTACTCTTCCATGTGTCACACTGCCTCATTTCGGTGTCATTTTTATTGAAAAATGGAAAGCCTCTATTGGCCTGATAATCTACGAAGCCTCTAATTATCCTGGAGATTGCACAGTGAATATATCTTTGTCCATTTGCAGTGTGAGATTCAGCTGCCCACGGCTTTGCATGGTATAAATGTGCTTATAAAGGGGACATTCTATAACCAGAGAGAGTGGTATCACAGGCATTCCACTCATTAAAATAGTGCCTTCTAGCTAAACTGAAGAGAAATGCCCGTGCAAAGGAGATTATGGTTGAACTCCTCTAATTGTTGAGATTCTCTTCTCCCACCAGTTTACCCTGCCCATGGGTTTCCCGGTGTAATCCCATTGGCAAGAGGCAGGATAAAGAATCCCGCTGCCAGCGAACAGCGCGCTACCGAGAAACACGCGGCTGCGGGACCGGAGAATGCCTCCCTCTATATCTGTGGCTCTAATTTGAGAGATTAGCAGAAGATTTGTACCTTTTTAATGTATGATTGCATTTTAATCCAGTGTCGGAAAATAGGTTAACTTATTTGATGTCTCCTTTTCAATCACCTTTAGACATAGTGCGAACATCAATCTTCATCACAAACTTCTGACCAAAGGCTCGTATGAGACTCAAACCTTCTTCGACAGCACCCCAATAACAAAGGAACTTTGCAAAGATGTTCTGGTAAGAACTCACATGGGACAGACTCCAGTAATACTGAAAGGAAGAAGCAAAAGTGAACATTTTGTGTTTTCGCTCAACAATGCTCAGGAGCAGTGCAGCGACGCCCAAGGAGGAGATGGATTTTATGATGGGACTGTACTGGATCTTAGCACTACGTCGAGCGTCAAGTCAGAAAGTAGCATCCATTCATGGGATTCAGATGGAGGAAGTGAACAAGGGGTTCTTGTGAATGACGAGGACAGCTTTGAGCGTTCTGATTTAATGGTGAAAGATAAGTTATATCAGCTCGCTGCTGTGGCCAAGGAGCCTGTTGACTGTTCAATACAAACCCCTTCTGCTAATTCACCAATAATGTGCAACGTCTGCCAGAAGATGTACAGTAATAAAGGGACCTTCAGGGCTCATTACAAAACTGTGCACCTCCGTCAGCTGCACAAGTGCAAGGTGCCCGGCTGCAGCACCATGTTCTCATCTGTTCGGAGTCGAAACCGCCACAGTCAGAACCCGAACTTGCACAAAGACATGTTTTGCAGTTCCAAAGAAGATCATTAAACTCCTCCCACATCCCTGTAATTGGAATAGTTTGCAGCATTTCACATCTCATATAACACGAGTCCTCAGCAACTCTTGATTCCAAATCACTTCCATAATGTTATTGTCGGGAGATATTCCCGAAATCCTGTTACTGTGAATGTAACTCCCAATACACACACACACACACAAAAGAAAACACTCATTTAACTGAGGTCCCTTTGTTGAATGATGTTTCCTCAATCTGAATAGGCTGTGTTTCGGCAAAGTGAAGGTTCAGAGAGAACTGAATTGGGACATTTTCTTTCAGGTTGTCGTGAGGCTTTGTGGGGTGTGTCAATGTTATTTGTTTTACTGGTTGTTCCTTTTTGTTAGTGCTTTTAACTTATTCCATAACAATGTAAATGTTCAACCTTTTTGCTTTTGTGATATGGAAAAAATATTTGGTTTTGGGGCATCCTCCTGCTCACAAGGTACTTAAAAGTCACAGCTTGCCAAAGATGTATCCAATGTGCTAATCTGTAAATAAACACATCAACAAGTAATTGTCTTGGCAACAAACTCTGTTTCAAATAATAAAGTTTTTTTGCTAATTCCAGATATTGCTTTGTAAGATTGAACAATGTACGATTTTAAATGTGCTGTTTCTATTTAATGTATGTAAATGTGTTGTATCCAATTATTTAAAAAGGAAAATTTGAACTTAATTATAACTGCAGAGTTGAAAAGTCACTTTCTCGTGTTAGTTTTTTTCTGGCTCTGTAAAACTGCTCGTGCTGATGATTATGTAAGTGCCACAATGCACTAGAGCATTCTGAAACAGAAGGCCATGGGTTCAAGTCTCACTCCAGAGACTTTGGCACGGAATTCTCAGCTGACAACTCAGTACAATACTGAGGGGGTGCTGCTCTGTCCTGAGATACAGAGTGGAATTCTCCAGCCTCCCAGCAGCGTGTTTCTCGGCAGTGGGAAACGGCGCGCCGTTCGCTGGTGACGGGACACTCTGCTCCCGCTGCTGTCAATGGGAATTCCCAATGAAGCCACCCTCCACCTCCGGTAAACCCACAGGCAGGACCGGGGAAACCCGCCACTGGCAAACGGACAGAGAATTCTGGCTGCTGTCTTTCAGATGAGATGCTACACTACTCTGGTAGTGGTGCAAGATGCCACAGCACTATTCCAAACAGCAGGAGAACACTCCCTGATATCCCAGCCAATACTTAACTCTCGAACATCACTAAAAGGAAAAAACAACCTGGTCATGATCACACTTCTGCTTGCAGGAAAGTGCAAGACTTTTTTCTTTATTCCGTTAAAAAAGGATTCTATTAAACATGGAAATTTAGTCATGATTCGAGATTGGCTTATTATTAAATACAATTCTGCAAGGTTGGTTGACCACTTAAAAAGAACAAGTGTCCTCCATCTAGCTAAATAAGCATAACTAGAAATTCCTCAGCACAGTGCCATAACTGACTGGCAAGTGACCTCTCAATGACACCTCCAGTTATAATTAAGCTTGCATTCGTGTTGGTGCTCACTGCCTCCTTTTTGTCAACAGCAATAATAAATGTTTTTTAAAAGTGGCTAACCTTTTTTCAGCAGTGTGAGAGCCAAGACTCCGTTCTTGCTAACGTTTTTTTTTGTCTCTCACTGTTTTGTATACACTGCACTGCTCCGATTCAAAGGTTTCACATCAAATTCGAAAACACCTTCTAGTTTTTCTTCCTCCTCAGGGTTGTAATCATGCAATTTGGCAGAAGGGAGAGCGGATAGAAAATGATACTTCAAACATTGAGGGAAAACAAGCATTTCTCCGGAAATTAGCTGTTTTTAATTAAAGAAATAATCGACACAGCTGTTTGTGATTGTTCAAAGTCACATGGCATCATCATTACACCCATAACTTGAGTTGACGTTGATTAAATTAATCTGTTTACGTTGGCAGGAAGTATTTTTCGTGTGAAACATTTCGAGATTGTCATTTATAAATATACTGTGATTAATAATTAAACTTATACTTACGCCATGGACGCCAGGACATCTATTAAATTAAGTTTTCACAACAAGACGTTTTGTGTAAGTTTTACTGATCATGAATTCCAAATATGCTTTGGCAGACGAGGATCATCATTGAAATTACACCAATGGAACATCACTTGTTTCAGATTTAACTGAAAGATATCAAGATCTGGATCTTACCATCTTTTTTCGAAGATAATTTAACTGGAAGTTGCTTTGGGATCCTGAATTAAACTAAATTTAAATATTGCAATACCAGAGATTTAATATCCATCCTTTTTCTCTAGTCAGCTGTACTTCGTATAAACTTACTCGAAGTGTTCCACCTGTAATATGGTAGAATGGCCGGAGTTTTCTGGCCGTTGAGGTTCTCTTTTCCCACCGCTGTGTGTCTCCCGGCGGCGCGGGGTGGCTTCAATGCGAAATTCCATGTGAGAATCCCGCCGCCAGCGAACGGCGCACCGCCGAGAAACATGCGCCTGGGGGACTGGAGAATTACGCCAAAGGTTTCTGCACATTTCAGTTGTAATGCACCCACCCTACCCCCACAACCAGACTGGAAGGGGGTATTATTGGTCATGGTGGAAGAGTTCATCCGTCAGCTGGAAAACCAGCAGCATCCCTACTGCAGCCATTCCTGGGATTCCCGTTCGGATTTAAGTGGCGCAGTGGCTAACACAGCTTCCTCACAGCACCAGGGACCTGGGTTCGATTCCGGCCCTGGGTGACTGTGTTGAGTTTGACATTCTCCCCGTATCTTCTTGGTTTTCCTCCGGGTGCTCCGGTTTCCTCCCACAGTCCAAGGGTGTGCAGATTAGTTGGATTGGCCTCGCTAAATTTCCCCTTACTGCCCAAAGTAGGTGGGCTTACGGGGAGTGGATCTGGTTAGGGTGCTCTTTCAGAGGGTTGGAATAGACTCGATGGGCCAAATGGTCTCCTTTTGCACCGTAAGAATTCTATGGTTTTATTACGTCCCAATCAGGTGGTCTGCTGGCTGCCATCAGAATCTCTGGCTCCTGTGGAGGGGAGGGGGGGAGGTACTTCCATCAGGAGCTTCTCTTTCAAGACATCCAATCAGAGGCTGCCAGTTCTCCAATGCCAGCAGCAACACCAGGAATGGTGACAAGAACTGCAGCAATCGCAAGGATGAGGAATGGCACTGGAGCTCTGGAACCCAGGAAAGTGAGGCAGGATCTCCGGGACATAGAACATACAGTGCAGAAGAAGGTCATTCAGCCCATCAAATCCGCACCAACCCATTAAGCCCTCACTTCCACACTATCCCCGTAACCCAACAACCCCTCCTAACCTTTTTTCTTTTGGTCACTAAGGGTAATTTATCATGGCCAATCCACCTAACCTGCATGTATTTGGTCTGTGGGAGGAAACCGGAGCACCCGGAGGATATCCACGCAGACACGGGGAGAACGTGCAGACTCCACACAGACAGTGACCCAATGGGGAATTGAACCTGGGACCCTGGTGCTGTGAAGCCATAGTGCTAGCCACTTGTGCTGACCCCCCCCCCCCCCCCCCCTTTGCCGGGACAGTCTGCGATATCCCAGCAAGGGGGGGGGGGAGTGGTCAGTATAAAGGGTAAGGGTACCCAGAAGGATAAAATGAGGGACATAAGAATACTGGCCTGAACTGGCCTTATATACACCTTAAAATGGAACACCAGTAAATCTGGGAAATAAGAATACTGGTCTCAACTATTTTTTCCCATTGGGTGTCTTTATGTGAGTCCCTCCCATGCCACCAGTAGATCCATCCGCTGGGCACAGGGTGCACGGGAAATAGGGACCAACCTTCACATAGGACTGCAGACATGCCCATCAGGTCTTATCGGATGGTTTCCCAATATGGTATGCCTCCCGCCCACCATTAGTTGACTCCTCTGACAGCAGGATTTAGAATTGACTTCTGGGAAGAAAGGCTTTTCTCGACACGTCCCATCCCAGACCTAATTGGGGGTCATGGGGAGGGGGGGGGCGGGGGGTGAATCAGGTAAGTGATGGGCTCAACACCCCAAGTCTTTCCATTCCATTATATAGCCTGGATAAAAGCAAATTACTGCGGATGCTGGAATCTGAAACGAAAAGGAAAATGCTGGAAAATCTCAGCAAGTCTGGCAGCATCTGTAGGGAGAGAAAAGAGCTAACGTTTCGAGTCCGATGACTCTTTGTCAAAGCTAGCAGACAGAGAGAGTGGGAAATATTTATACTGTGGAGTAGGAATGAAAGATGAGTCATAGCCACAGAAACCCAGGGAAACCGGGTGCTAATGGCCACAGAAACCAAGGGGAAGGAGTGCCAATGGCAGTCCCCAGAGAGAACAAAAGATGTGAAAGGTCAAGCAGGCCAGCAGCATGGTTCGATTCCCGTAACAGCCTTCCCGAACAGACGCCGGAATGTGGCGACTAGGGGCTTTCTCTGGGGGATGCCATTAGCACTCCTTCCCCTTGGTTTCTGTGGCCATTAACACCAAGTTTCCCTGGGTTTCTGTGGCTATGACTCATCTTTCATTCCTACTCCACAGTATAAATATTTCCCACTCTGTCTGCTAGCTTTGACAAAGAGTCATCGGACTCGAAACGGTAGCTCTTTTCTCTCCCTACAGATGCTGCCAGACTCGCTGAGATTTTCCAGCATTTTCCCTCCCATTATATAGCCCCACTGCCGGGAGAGCATTAAATATTGCCCAATGTGGATGAGGGATTAATACAGCTGGAGGGTTTCTGTGCCACACTGTAATAACCCTCCTGAGACCTACGTGGACACCCCAATTGATCTCCCCATGGGGCTTGTGGAATACAAGATAGTGGGCGGAGGCCATCAGCTGGGACTCATGGAAATCTACTTGTAAAAGCCAGCTGGGACAGGCACCAACTAGCATAGTTGCCCCATTTTGGACCTTGGAGCTGTAAGCCACGTTGCGGCCTTTTGTTGTTGAATTAGACCTCCTTTGAATTTACTACTTGAGCCCCCTGAACTTTTATATCCACCATTTAGCTCACCTCGAGACAGGAAAGAAGTGGAGCCAGGTGGACACAAGCCTACTTAAGTTGATGTCATCAGGCCAAGATTCCAAATAAAATTAAAATTCTGGAGGCCCAAATGGGACTACATTTGAAAGCAGAATCTGCCACGCGTAAGCAGTGGTCTCAAGGTAAGTGTAAAATTGTTACTATTTCGGAGGATTCATTGTGTAACAGAGAGGCAGTAGTCCTTCATCGGGCCCTGCCAGCAGTGCTTGGGCCTTTCCATCTGTGGTGAATTCATACTGTATTGTAATTCACACTGTATTGCATTATATAGTATTATGTCCTTGTGGGCTCTGTATGTGAGCCGTTGCACGGCTCTGCCCATAGGGGGAGATGAGGAGTTTGTACAGGGCTCCACCCTTGGCTCCACCCATGGCCCCTCCCACTACCGGAGGTATAAAGTGCTGCAGCCGTGAGCCTGCTCTCAGTTCTTCTGGTCGCAGGCAGGCTCAGTTGTAAGACTATTAAAACCACAGTTTACTTCCAATTGTGTCTCTAGTGAATTGATGGTCACATCACCATCCACTGCCCTTCCCCTCCAAGCACCAGCATCTGCTACCAATCCTCAAGCAGCCCGGCGATCTTGCCTCGTATTCCTGCATTCCAGGGCATAGAGACCAAGCACTTGGGATTCTGGTGCTCGCAGGCTCTCCTGCTAATGGAGGACCTGACATCACACTCACAGGTTTTGGTCGAGACACAATACTGTTGTATTTAAATGAGGTCCAGTTGTTAAAATGGCCTGGGCCTCAGGCTGCACTCTGCACCAGTTTCCCTTCCACCCACCCCGAACATCCTCCCTGTGAGTTAAAATTGGTCCTATGCATACTCACACCTGGTGGTGACTTTACCAAAGAAACCTGAAATTCATAAAGGATGGCACATGAAAACCAATGGTACTACTGGCACACCTTGTTGTCATTTCTCGTCTTCAGTGCTTGAAGATTAAGCAGCGTACATGTTGCATACAATATTAATATTCAAATGTAATATATCTGGTGATAACAATAATATTCCACCTAATGGTGCTTCAGCAGAAACTAAAGCAATGTCTAAACCATTTCTACAGATAGTTTATCAACAAGTTACTATTACTTCTCCTGCATTTTTACATATGATGCAAACTGAATTTTAAATGAAACATTGGAAAAACCTTCAGTCTCTCTCATCAAGTTTATTCGTCAGCCACTGGTTCCGACCCTCCCCTGGCCATTGTCTTTAGCTAAATCAGAATGGTTGTAACCTTTGTTATTTGACCCTGAGATGATTTTCCGAACCTATATTCTTTCCATCATCGAGACGTCCTGATTCTACATGTGTAGCATTGCCCGTCTCCGCTGCTGCTGAAATCCTCATCGCTGCTTTTGCAACAGCCAGACCCGGCCATTCCAATAATCCCCTCTCTGACATCCTATCCTCCAACCTCCAGGTCCCTGAGTTGATCCAAAACTCTGCTGCCTTACCCTAACCTGTACCACGGGGTCTGGTTCACTCACCCTCTCTGTGCTCACCGATCTACATTCCCCACAGTCTTCAAACGCCCCAGTGTTAAAATTGTCATCCTCATATTCAAATTCCTCTGTGGCTTCACCCCTCCTTATTTCTGATCTCTGTCACCTCATACACTCTGCACCTTCCAATTCAGCCCTCACCCCCAGCCCCTCCATTTTCTCCACACTGCTCTTTGCAACTCTTCCATTCAGCTGTCTAGTCCATGAACTCTGGAATTCCCACACCAAACCTTTCTACCTCAGCTCCTTTGAGACGCTGCTTAAAACAGTGACCAAGTGCTCGAGCAAATGGCTTTGTCGTGCCTGACTCAGGATAGGACAAAACTGTTAAATCTCATGAGAGGCTTCTCGCGAGATTTGCAACACTCAGTACCCCTCGTAAGAGCGAATGAGATCTCGTGACATGTCGCAATCTGGATCTCACTCTCACTGGGCGGGATGAACCAGATTTTCATATTTAAGTCAACAGTTAGCCTCATGTAAATAGGTCTGCGTCGGAGCCTCCCAAGGCCCAGGATCGAATGCCTGTGCCTGGGAGACCTTGATTTGGCGCAATTTACAATGCCTGTAATTCAACCATGAACCAGGCAAAACGGCACCTGGGGGCTCAACCAGGCCATCAAAGGCCTGCTGTTAGACTCTGGACAGCGTCACCTGGGCACTCTGGCAGTGCCACCCTGGCACTGAATGGATGGCACTGACAAAGTGGTGGTGCCAAGGTGTTCAGATGCCAGGTTGACACTACCAGGAATCGGGCCTGGGGTAGTTCTACCCTTATGAGGTGGGGGGAGCCCAAGGACCCCCCTAGGAGGTAAGCTGGGGCATTGAGGTGCATCCAGAGGTGGGGGGGTATAGAGATCGGAGCCCTTATTTCCTCCTGCTCTGATGAGTTGAGCTTTTCAGTGCAGGAAATGAAGTAACTGCGGCCTTGCCGAGGGCAGAAGAAAAGAGCCCCGTTTGATAGTGGGGTCATTCTCAGCATTGCAGTGCCGAGAAGCAACCCGCTAAACGTGCTAAATGTGCCCAAAGCGAGATTCTGTGGGCGGGATTCCCCCTCGGCTGACACCGGAATCGGGAAACCCGATTGAGTGGAGAATCGGTTTTGACACACAAATCGTGATGGCCACTGGTTCCACGCCAGATCGCAATTCTCCGGTGCCTCGACAGTGGCATCAATGCATTCCGGAACGCACATACAGTAAACACCATTGGCATATCATTAGTGGACGTGACCCAGTGTTCTCTGGGGCTTCTGCAATGCTCCGCCTCCACTGGGGCGAATTCCCGATGGCGAGGTTCTCTTGTGCTTTTAAAAATCCTGATACAGACGGCGTGGCTACTGAGAGCAAGGGGGGTACAGAAAGTGTCCAACATTGCCAGAGTTTGCTGACATTCGTGCCGCTGGCCGGGGGGCTTCTACCAGGGCCGGGGGGGGGGGGAGTAGTGTGTGGTGGCCAGGAGGTGGGCTGTCAGGCTGGGGTGGACAAGCATGGAGCACCATTGCCGCAGCCTACAAGGCAGCCGTGCAGCTGCGCATACCGCCAACAGACCACTGTGAACTTAAGGCCACAGGTCATATGGATATTGCCCCAGGGCACCCCAGGTTCCCTCTGGTCCCAGCCAACCCATCAGTGGGATGGCGCACTCCAGCACAACCAGTGCCATCTTGTTGGCTAGGATGTGTGTGAGGAGTGTAATGTGCAAATGCAGTTGCAGCTTGTCAGCTTCCTGAGTGTCAATCACGGACGCAGCGACTCCCGACCATTTCTCATTGGAATTGATTGTGTTCCAAGTGGTGCCGGTATTAGCCCCTCAATGATCGCTGAATCGGTCCAGGTGCAGCACCAGTTTTGCTGTCATGGAAGTGCACAAATCCTGCCCCAGCGTCAACACTTAGGGCTGGATTCTCCGATCGCCGACGGCAAAATCACATTCGGCGATTGGCCAGACAATCCACGTTTATGCTGGAATTGGGGATGGCACTGTTTTTGCAATGCTCCGCCCCTTATAAAACAGTCTACTCGGAGAGTACGCCGCACACTGTATGGATGGCCTCAGGACATCACCTGAGGCCCTCCCACGACGCTCCGCCTCCGATGGGCTGAGTCCCCAACAGCCTCGCTCGTGTGTGCTCACACCGTTCAGGGACCTCACGTTGTGGCTGTGGATTGTGTCCAGCGCCGCCACAGTCGGAGTGGTGGGGGGGGAAGCCCTTCCGCTGGCAGAGGGGGCTTCGGCGGGGGCTGGGGAAACTGGTGGGAGGTGGTCCAGGGGTGGCGAGGCTGGTTAGAGAGGTCAGCGCCATGTTGCACGGCCGCAGTCCCGGCCATTCTGCAGCCGTAGCGCAGGTAAAGCCGGAGTTTTTACGCTGCATGGCTGCAAGGGCCCCACTGGGCGGGAGCAGCGCCGGCTTTCCGGTCGTAAGACCAGACGGATGCTGCGGAAATAGCCACAGGATCGGAGAATCCAGCCCTTGGTCTCTGGAACGGAGAATCGTGCCCTGTTTTTTTTCCCCCGTTATATCGCACTGATGTGTTTGGTCACCTTTCCTAATGTCTCCTTTTTCAGCTTGCAGTCAATTATTGATTAATTACGAACCTATGAACCACCCTGCAGAATTTTACTATGTTAGAGGTGTTGTACGTCTGTAGGATATTGTCGTATCTGACTGTGTCTCACTGTACCTTGTTATATTGAACTATTAAATGTATACTATACAACTATTTTTACCGTTTTACATCTGTTTCAATCAATGCAAATTTATTTTTACTAACTTAATCACATGGTGCGCAGTGAACAAAGGTCATGGTTAGGATTACTTGTGACTTGTGCACTGCTTTGTATTAAGCCATTAACTTGGTGGGTACATCAATGGAGTTAACTGTGAAAAAAGAAGAAACAAGGCCTTCTCCCTCTGTTAGTTGTGCAACAGTCTTACTACAGCTCCGTTGCCCATGAGTGACGAGATGCCCATTCAGTTTTGACATTGTTTTGATGTAGTTCCCCTCCCAGCAAGATTCTTTACAACTCCGTAAGCATTGCAGCCCTCAAACTATAACATCTAAATGCTGCGAGGAGGGAGTTGTACAAAATCCTCTTATTAAGACATCAAACACCAATGTTCCAGCATGTTAAATATAACCAACATTCCACAGTTTACATTGAAGCCAAGAAAGTCCACATGAATGTGGAAATGAAACGCATGAAAATAACTAAATGAACCTTTCGAGTGGCTTCAAGAACTGATTATAATTATAACCACCTGCACAGCAAGAATTCCACACTGAGCCAGATGAGAGACCTTTTTCTGTGGTCTGCGTTCGTGTGAACTGTCTATCTACAGTAGCTATTAACTTTTTTTCAGCAGTAAGTGTCATCCAAATATATATTGTTAACAGAACTGCCGATTGCTGAAGATAGATGGATATATTAGGATATAATTTGTCGAGTATCAAAGATTTCTTTGTTTCACTGCTCACCGACAATTCAGGTCAGATATTTAATCTGCATGAATATATTAACATTGTGATGTGGACTCTGATTTGGATTCTACACGGAAAGCACTCCAGGCAAAAGTATTCAAGTGAGATCACATTCAACGGCGATAATGCTTTGCATTGAAGATTGCACTTTTGAAAAACACTCCTTAACCTGTACCATGCAGAGTTCTTTTTTTTTTAAATTTAGAGTACCCAATTCATTTTTTCCAATTAAGGGGCAATTTAGCATGGTCAATCCACTTAACCTGCACATCTTTGGGTTGTGGTGGCGAAACCCACGCAAACACGGGTAGAATGTGCAAACTCCACACGGACAGCAACCCAGAGCCGGGATCGAACCTGGGACCTCGGCGCCATGAGGCAACAGGGCTAACCCACTGTGCCACCGTGCTGCCCCCATGCAGAGTTCTTAAACATTCTCCCAGTCTAAGAATTGTGTAGAATGCAGCTTCAATTCAGCCACTGCAGATTTGCATAATTATCCACGATAGGATTTATATAATTGGACAGTCGCATCTTTGGATTTGGACATTACACTGTTGCACGGCATCAAACCCATGTACTGGCTGTTTTCTCATTTATGACCCGTGGCATGCTATAAGATCAGTAGGTTCCCGGCTTGGTTCCTGGTCTGTAGGGATAGGCACAAGGATAAACTATTTCCACTGATTGGAGATTCTAAAACTAGGGCATGAGTCTAAAAATTAGGGCGAGGCCGTTCAGGAGCAATGTTAGGAAGAATCTCTTCACTCAAAGGGTGGTCGAGGTTTGGAACTCGCTCCCACAAGCAGCAGTTGAAGCTAGAACAGTGTGATGTTCTTTGATTTCTGAATGAGGATGACTTTGAAGCAATGTACTGAGCAAAGCTAATTTATTTTCACTGCAACTAAATAGATTCGACTTGCTTGCTAAGATATAAAAGATGACAGATTTGACTAAACTGTGATTCTATTTACAGAGCTCCTGACGACATGACTATTTCCTATCTCGCCAAACAATCTACTCCCAAATCAAGGGTATCACGTGACCCACGTGAATGCGCTTGATTGCCATCTAGTGGTTGGATGTAGTTACAGTAAATTGTTAACTCTTCATTATTCTTGCAATGGACATATTGTCGTAAACAGATGTTAATTTTAAATCTGAGATGGATAGATTATTGTCAAGCAAAAATATTAAGGGTTATGGGCCAAAGGCAGGTATATGGAATTAGGTCACAGATCAGTCATGGTCCCTTTGAATGACAGGACAGGCTCAAGGGGCAGAATGGCCTACTCCTGTTCCTGCCTTCCTATGTCTCACGTTTATAGGTCCTATGTCCTCTGTTGATCATGGTAGCAGTCAGAGTACTACAGTTGGCTTCAGTGTCCTTGTGCCCAGGAGAAGAATTAGTAAGGGTCCCTTGCTGCTGAACAATATCCAATGATGCTTGCATCAAAATACGTACGGGTGTCAGGGACAAAACTGAGTTTTTATAGAATCCCTGCAGTGCAGATGGAGGCCATTTGGCCCATCGTGTCCGCACTGACCCTCTGAAAGAGCACCCTACAAAGGCTTACTCCCCCGCCCTATCCCCGTAACCTAACCTAATCTCCACGTCTTTGGGCTATGGGAGGAAACCCACATGGACACGGGGAGAACGTGTGAACATCCACACAGACAGTCACCCAAGGTCGGAATTGAATCCAGGTCCCTGGCGCTGTGAAGCAGCAGTGCTAACCACTGGGTGATAGCCTCCATGAACATCGGTCGCTCAATAAGTAGCACTCTGAGTCCTGAGGTAGTGAGTTGGACAAATGGAATGCAGTGTCTCAGAATGGCAGCTTAGTACCACCTTCACAAGAGCAACTAGGAATGGGCAACTGATAATGGCCTTGCCACTAATGCTCGCAATCCATAAAAGAACATTTAAAAAAAATATTCAAGCTGCCCACCAGAGATTTGAGCAGAAATTTCAGCTGGCACTCCAGTGGAGCCCCGAGGGAGTGCTACACTGCCAGAGTGCTGTCTTTCAGCATTAAACCCAGGCCCGGCCTGGTGTCTCAGATGAGTGTACAAGATCCCCTGGCATTACTTTGAAGAAGAAAAAGACAGTTCTCCCTGGTGTCTGCCAATTAAAATCAGTAATAAAAAATAAATCATATTATCTGGTCGTTATCACATTGTTGTTTGTGGAACCTTGCTGTGTGCAAAATGGCTGCCATATTTCCTACATTACAACAGTGACTGCACTTCGAAAAGTATTCTGTTGGCTGGAAAACACTGTGGGTGATCCTAAGGGTGAGAAAGGCACCATCCAAGATCATGGATCATAGAATTTACAGTGCAGGGCGCCATTCGGCCCATCGGGCCTGCACCAGCCCTTGGAAAGAGCACCCTAATTAAGCCCATGCCTCCACCCTATCCCCGTAACCCAGTCACCCGATCGAACCTTTTGGACACCAAGGGGCAATTTAGCTCAGCCAATCCACCTAAACTGCACATCTTTGGACTGTGAGAGGAAACCGGAGCACCCGGAGGAAACCCACGCAGACATGGGGAGAAAGTGCAAACTCCACACAGACAGTCACCTGAGGCCTGAGTTGAACCTAGGTCCCTGGAGCTGTGAGGCAGCAATGCTAACCACTGTGCCACCGAGCCACCCCAAATGGAAGTATTTATTTGCGATTCAATAGGCTGCTGATATTCGCTAAGTAGGCTCAAGCATGAGGACATCAGAGAGCTGCAGCCCCAGCACGGCTGAAAGGGGAAGGGTCGGCGCAGGGGGAAATGGAGAACAGTTCTCCTCATTGGTACATGATTAGCTTAATCTTGGATGATTATTGTCTGTTGGGGACTGATGTCTGCTGTATGATCAGGCAACAATCAAATAGTGCATTTAATTTTGTAATTTGGGTCAAATGGCGAGGACTAGACATTAAATCACAGCGTGAAGTGAAAGCTTTCGGTTTCGATTCTGCCGACAGCCAAGCGGGCTATGAGGTACTTGTGTGGCCTGAGAATGTTGAGGTGATTTATCATATCCCTGAAGTCATTCAACATGATGTGAAACTTAACACCTGCTTACTGTGTTCCTTATCAAATTTTATTATTAATTGAGTGACAGACAAACAAACTAATAGCTCCTCCATGTTCTTCTCCAACGACGCCTCCTGCAGGCGATGTCTTGTTCAGGGTAGAGTGGCTAACCCTGCAGGAACACCTGTAGCTTCTCGGAATTGAAGGTCAGCCCCTGGGACACTGCTGCCAGCAAGTTAGGAGAAGAACCATCCGTGCGTTGAAAGCAAATTGACCTTAATGCCCTTTAATGGGAGAGAAAGGTGATTTGACTGAGAGCCTTAAAGTATCCAATGGGTAAGAATAGGGCGGAATTTTAACATGCCTTTGGGAATGGGTGAGAGGTTAAAATCTGAGGAACAGGCGGCAAATCCATCTAACTGCAGAGCACCGGGTGATTTGAGCAACCCCCTTGGGAGAGCAGGGTTATCAATATCAATCACTCAATTACAGCGATATTAACATGACTTGTGCAATTTAACTGTGGGTCCGTGGGCTTCCTGGAGCACACCAGAGAAAACAAGGCGAGAACACAGTGGCAATTGAGAGAGCTTAAGACATGGCATGAAACTGTGCCAATAAATACGGAAACCTCCCAGTTGCTTTCTAGCTGCCTTGAGTGAAAAGCTTTGTTCGCATTACTTTTGCTGAGAGGTTATTTTACAACTTTGGAGGTTTGTACATCTGATCCGCACTGCCTTGCAGCTCTGAACTATCAGATCAGCCCGGATGTTGTTTTTGCTATGTGACTTGGGACCTAGGAAGGGCAGCATGGTGACCAACCCGAGCAATGCCAATAACATCAGGAGCCGCACCCGCAGGAGCAGCCACGGCCTGCACCTCACACATCTGCAGCTTCACTGGGGAGGAGGTGGTCAGCAGTGAGGTGCTGCTCACACGAGGGCATACCTTCAGCACAGTGTGTAAAACATGGAGGAAACAGTGATGTGGTGGTAATCCAGAGACCTGGACTAATACTCTGGGGAAATAGGTTCAAATGCCACCATGGCAACTAGAATATAAAGCTGTCATCAGCGATGGTGAGCATTTCAACTGTCACTGATTGTTGTAAAAACCCATCTGATTCGCTTTCGCCAATGCCCTTTCGGGAGGGAAATCAGCCATCCTTACCTGGTCTAATGAAAAAAAAAGTAAAACCGCCATAGGCCAAGATGACCAGAGGCTGCTTTCCCCTTTGACGGGGAGAGCTGACTGGTGGTGGCTTAACCTGAGGGTTACCACACCTCAGGCGAGGGGCAAGGTCAAGAAAGCAGGGCCTTCATGGATAACCTCAGCCAGCCCGGGAATTAAACCGTGCTGTTGGCCTCACTCTGCACCACAACCCAACTGCCCAGCCAATTGAGCTAACCCCCCCCCCCCCCCCCCCCCCCCCCACCGACCCTGATACCTGGTCTGGCCTACATGTGGCTCCAGACCCAGATCAATGCTTTCTCTCTGCAATCACCGTGAAAGTCACTCAGTTCGAGGGAAATTAAGGAGAGGCTAGAAATATGCAGCAGTCAGAGTCTCCAGAACGACCATGGTGTGGTATTATAACTATCAGCATTACAAGAGTTAATGTAGTGTACTGAGTAGCCACTAGAGGGAGCTGCAGATACAACTATATAAAGCAGTGACGCGAGACTGAGGGGAGGAGTGTAAGCAGGAGACAGCTAGTGAAGGCCATCAGAGCAGATAATGTGAGAAGGTTAGATTATAGTTTATGCCAGTAGTGAGATTAGCAGTAGATGAGTGTAGTTAGATGTTATTAATCAATTCTGTATTCTAAAAGATACTGGCCGGGATTGTCCGAGCCCGTGACGGGTTGGAGAATCGGCTGCCACACGGGAAAGCCCCGCCACGCCGCTCCGACGCTGGGCTGCTGATTCTCTGGCGACCGGAGAATCGGCGCCAATCGCACCCGCGCAGTCGCCGCGCCGCCGGTCAGGGGTCGCTGAAATAGACCCCTGTGATGATTGTCCGCGGGCGACGGGCCGAACTCCCGTCGAGTTCCGCCGAGTACCACCGCCGTGGTTCAAACCTGGTACCACCCGGTGGGAGCTCGACCCCGCAGTTCCCGTGGACGTCCTGGTGGGCAGGCAGGGGGATATGACTCCGGGGGGGGGGGGGGCGTCCACGGGGTCCAGGCCCACGAACGGGGGCTTCCGAATGGTGGCTGGCCGCGATCTGGAGGGGGCCTCTGCGCCGGCACGGAGGCGGCAACCACACACATGCGCCGGCGCGGAGACGGCCATGGCGCGCATGTGCGGACCAACGCCAGCTGTGCATGGCCGCCTTTCGCCGCCAGAGCAGCACGCATCACTCCGGCACTATGCTAGCCCCCTAAAAACTGGTGAATTGCTGGGCCAGGAGGCCCGTTGACTCCAGAGTACACCACTCCAGTGTTTACACCGGTGTCAGCACTTGGCCGGGATCTTGGAGAATCCCGGCCTACGTGTAGAAACCCAGTTTAGTAATATAAATAAAATCATAGCTTTGTTTAAGTAAAAGCTATACTGTGGTCTTTGTGGAACACTACGCTAACCATCCTAAATAAGCAACACAAAGAACACCACACAACATTGCACAGCCATTTGGACCTGCAGGAGAGAGGAGTACCCCTCCAGAGGAGGAGTTGGAACGTGATGCAGCCAATGTAGCAACAGTGATGTTCAATACTGCCTTCAATGTCCTCATCATTGTGAGGTTCACTTAGGTTCTGCTGTGCACCCATCCGGTAACCACACGAAAAGTCATTTTTCCCCCACCCCAGTTCTCATTCCTCAACTCAAAGCAATCTGTAAAAATTAAAAGACCAAACACCCCCTTGACAGGCCCCTATTGCTTGGTATCAACTCTTGTCTTATTGTCTTCACCAGGGAAAAGGCTGCTTGCCAGGCATTGCAGGAGATAGATGAAAAAGAATAATAAATGTGTTGGTCCATACAGAATGAGTGAGCTCCTCCGCGGAGTCAACATTGTCCTCCTGGACCTTCTCCTGGTGGCATCATGGGACATTAAAGGTATGAGTTAAAACTGTCACGGCAGACTTCTATTGAGCGGTCATTGTCCATATTATTATATATCACACACAGTGACAACCATGTTGGCATGAGAGTGTTATGCACGATGTGTTGTGTCTGATTTTTAACTCCATTACCAGGTAACTTGGAGATTCTCATCACAAATATATACTTCTGCTGGTGTCCGTCTTCCCCTCCTCTGTGGCGGTGAGTGGAAAGATGGCTGCAGAGCCTCCGTGTTCCTCAGCCTTTCTTTCAGATTCTCTGTTCTCTTCTCCCACAAGGGGGGAAAGGTTTGACAAGCAGAGTGAGGGACTTGGAGCGATACACATGCCAGGATATAGGTGAGTGTGCCGCTGTACTCACCTGACCTTCCTGCCTCAGTTGTTAAACTGCTTTTGACCCTGAACGAATGGCCACGGTACACATTCCTCCTGCTGAACTCATGGACAACCTCTAGCCATGCATTCGTAGTTTCTCATAGAACCATAGAATCCCTGCCGTGCAGCAAGAGGCTATTCGACCCATCGAGTCTGCATGGACCCTCCGAGAGAGCATCCTATCTAGGCCCACTCTCTTGTCTTGTCCCTGTAACCCCATAATCCAACTTAAATCTTTGGACACTAAGGGACAATTTAGAATGGCCAATTTACCTAACCTGCACATTTTTGGGCTGTGGGAGGAAACTGGAGCACCCGGAGGAAACCCATGCAGACACGAGGAGAACGTACAAACTCAACACATGCTGCCCACCAGCAGGTTTCCTCCTCATGTCTCCCATACGTATCTCCCAGCAGGCCCATGCAGCGCCCTGCAGCATACCGAGGTGGCACGCAAGCTCGGCGCTGCCTTTAACCATCTGAGTTTCTTTCTGTTAATTCCCAACTGTTCTCTTTCTCAACCCCAAACTCCATCCTGTTGCATGTTTGAACAGCACCATTAAATAATGGAGTTGAAATCAACTCACACGGGCTTTTACCACACTCACTCAGGCAGATTAGTTTGTATAGCTGGAAATGATATATAATGTAATAGTAGGATTTTAAAAAGAACTGTCGATGAATGCTGATTCCGGAGTTGAGGGGATTATCGTATGAGGAGAGGCTGAGTAGATTGGGATTATATTCACTGGAATTCAGAATGTTGAGGGGGGATCTAATAGAAACATATAAAATTTTGAAGGGAATGGATAAGATAGAAGTAGAATGGATGTTTCCACTGGTAGGTGAAAGTAGGACAAGAGGGCATAGCCTCAAGATTAGGGGGAGCAGATTTAGGACTGAATCAAGGAGGAACTTCTTCACTCAGAGGGTGGTTAAAGTATGGAATTCCCTACCAAAAGGAGTAGTAGACGCTACTTCATTGAATATATTTAAAGATAGGGTAGATATTTTTTTGAAAAATAAAGGAATTACGGGATATGGCGAGAATGCGGGTAAGTGGTTCTGAGACCACGAAAAGATCAGCCATGACCTTATAGAATGGTGGAGCAGGCTCGAAGGGCCGGACGGTCTACTTCTTCTCCTAGTCCTTATGTTCTTATGTGCAGCACTTACATCCAGGTTTCTGGTGCGCTAATTAAGGGCCAACAACACCATCACCTCACCTTCCCCCCCCCCCCCCCCCCCCCCCAACTTCCCCAACCCAGGCAACCAGGAACATTCAGCTCAAAGTGCTGTTTATTTCTCAGTTGGCATGGGCACGCAATGCCTAGAAACATAGGCCCGTAACTTCCTTTCAGGACCCGACTAAAAACGCTGAAGCACCGCACATGCGCAGCACGATGATCTGGAAGAACAGGCACATGGGCATGTACCTGCTGAATTAAAAGTCCAGGGACTGTACTTGCTTGGTCGACTTGCCCGATGTTGGGTAAGTTTTTACACCTTTTTATTTGCACTTTCATTTCTCGGTCTAGGATCATCGAGCAGAGGAGGGGACATCAGGAAACATTTTTTGGGAGGTTAATGTTTTATATTATTAGTAATTAGAATTTATAAATATTTTTAAAATGCAAATAAAGTGAAAGGAAGATATATTTTTATTCTCTTAAATCTTTGGCTTGTCATGAGGCTGTTAATTTAATTGAAAAGATACTTTACTGTATAAAGTTAGTTTGGAGACAGAAAGTGAAAAAAATATTTTTTGTAAACTTTGGTTTGTCATGAGTTGTCATGTAGTTCCATCAAAGGAACTACAATAGATAGAATGCGGTGACCACTCGCTAACGTATATGATTGCCCACCTAAGGTACTCCGTGGTACTGCTCACGGATTCTGTGGGTCCTTTCATGACTGATAAGCTCCTTACCTTCAATCACTCACTTGGCAAGAGTTTCCAAAGTGAGAGATAAATCCTTGGACATTAGGTCACTGGTATTCTTCTCTCAGGCTCCTTTTTCTGGCCTCCACTTGCTGTCGGGTGTTCTCAAAGGATTGTGACCCTTCAACCAGGAGGTTCATCCAAGTAGGTCTCTTCTGAGCAAAGGTCTTCCAGGCATTCTTTAAGTAAGCCTTCAAAATGTCTTTCCATTACAAGTTTATTGCTGTCTATTGCAAGTTTATTTTGGTCTATTACAAGTTTATTTCTGTCTATTACAAGTTTATTGCTGTCTATTGCAAGTTTATTTCAGTCTATTACAAGTTTATTTATGTCTATTACAAGTTTATTGCTGTCTATTATGAGTTTATTGCTGTCTATTACGAGTTTATTGCTACCTGTTCCAAGTTTATTGCTGTCTATTGCAAGTTTATTGCTGCCGATTCAAGTTTATTTCTGTCTATTATGAGTTTATTGCTGTCTATTATGAGTTTATTGCTGTCTATTATGAGTTTATTGCTGTATGCTACAAGTTTATTTTTGCCTGTTACAAGTTTATTTCTGTCTATTATGAGTTTATTGCTGTCTATTATGAGTTTATTGCTTTCTATTGCAGGTTCATTGCTTTCTATTGCAAGTTTATTGATTTCTATTGCACGTTTATTGCAAGTTTATTGCTGTCTATTACAAGTTTATTTCTGTCTATTATAAGTAAATTGGTGTCTATTGCACTTTTTTGCTGTTTATTGCAAGTTTATTGCTGTCTGTTACAAGTTTATTTTTGTCTGTTAAAAGATTATTTCTGTCTATTACAAGTTTATTTCTGAAGATTATGAGTTTATTTCTGACGATTATGAGTTTATTGCTGCCTATTACAAGTTTATTGCTGTCCATTGTTACTTTATTTCTATTATCAGTTTATTGCTGTCTATTACATGTCTGGGTAATCTCATGTACTGCACTGTTAGTTACTCCTGTAAGTGGTCACAGCATCTTGCTGTGAGGGGTGTTTATGTAATTTCCAATATTTAACAGTATGATTTTGTAACCCTTGTGATCTGAACTGAATAATTATGTCTTCCCCATGTTTGTTCCTTCAACCTCAATTCAAGAAGACAGCTGGTAAGGCATGTCCGGATACAAATTATTAACTTATTCACAGCTGGTGAACATGTAATACAACAATTAGGATCAGACTTAATTTGTTCAAACAGCATGGTTACATTTTACATATCGAAGTAAAATGATAAACACACTGTATTTTTAACCGTACGGGGGAATCACCTTACTTGATTTAAGCAACATAACTCCTCCTAACTCCCCTATTGTGTGATGACCTTGCAAACCTCCCAACTTGTTACTTTTGTTTTAAAACCTGACCTGACTTTACAGTCTCGGCTGGACCTTACAGCTCAACTGTATCTCTAGCTCTGATCCTAATCTCTGTGCACTGCCACAATGGGACCCACAAATTGTGCAGTGGACAGTGGGCACAGATGGGTCCAATATGTGTATGCAAAGTACATGCGTTCATTCTGTGCCAGCTATGCTCCACATGTCACCTTTGCATGTGCAAGTCACAGGCCTACCATCCATTTCAGGATTCACCATGAACATTGAATCCTGACTGACTGCAGGAGATATCGTGCAGTCATTTTTTTCAGGCAAAGAAAATCTGGGGTTATTTAAAGGAAGCTGCCAACACAGTGCAAAGTAAAAAAAATAGTTTTACTTACTAGAACCAAGCAGATGAGTTCAATTTTTAATTTGGTTGGACAATATAATTGAGATGTCAGATAGGTCAAAGGTAAGCTAGTTTAGGCAACTTGAAGAGCAACTTATATTTACAACATTAATTATCAATTGCATTTATATAGCAGCTTTATTGTAGTAAAATTTCCCAAGGTCCTTCACAGGAATTGAAACAAAATTTGGCACCAAGCCACATAAAGAGCTATTAGGGTAGAGTTTGATCAATGGTTTTGAAGAACTTCTTAATGGAAGAAAGAGCGATTGAGTGTTGTAGGGATTTAGGGAGTGAATTTTAAAGCTTAGGGATCAGGCAGCGTCAGGCACCATCGATTATGAAGTGATTAAAATTGAGAATGCACATCGAACAGAGATCTCTGAGGGTTATAGGCTGGAAAAGGTTAAATAGGTGATAAGTAAGAAGGGCAATTAGGTAAGAGCGAGGCCTGAGAGGAATTTGAAAAATGGGCAAGAATTTTAAAATTGAGCCATTGCTTAACTGGGAGCCAATGGAGATCAGTGAGCCCAGGAATAATGGATGAATGGTATTTGGTGCAAGTGAGCATACCAGAGGCAGCAGGGTTTTGAGGTTTAGCTAACAGAGAATAGAAGATGGGATGGCAGCCAGGAGTGAGTTGAAAATGTCAAGCCTGGAGAGTTAGAGTAGCAGATGAACTGAGACAAGGCAGAGCCAGATGATATTGCGGAAGTTGAAATAGCCAGCGGTGTTGTTATTAATGTAGGACAACACTTATAAAAGTACAATTATTTATGAACCCCAGACTTACCTTTAAAGTTGAGAGTAGGGGGGTCGCGAAATCCAAGTCCCAACTCACCTCACATGCGCAGATCAGGAGCAGGCTGCAAAGGTATTGATAAAACCATGGAATCTGCCTGGGTCGCCTCTGCCATTTACTCTGCTCTGTTGTGTGTTTTCCCACAGTTTGCCTGTAAATTTACATGTACCTCATAATAACCTTGAATGTTGGAGTATAAGGTATATATTGTAAATTGTTTTATCTTTCTGGAATTTTATAGTAAAGTTTATTTTTGTTTGTTCAGAGCAGGTGGAGTTTTCTGGCTTTATTCTCTGAGCAAGTGACCTGAATCTCAAACTTTATGTCTATTTAAAATGAAATGTTATTGATCCCTAAACCAATCACACCAACTACCTGGGGGTGCTGTCCTCAATCAGAACATTATTAGAGAAAGAGGGATGCCAGTAGAAAGAAGGATTTGGACAAAGAGGTCACCTTTGAGGGTGATAACTTGCACCAAATACCATTCATCCATTAACCCTCTGCTCACTGATCTACGGTGTCTCCCAGTTAAGCAATGACTCAATTTTAAAATTATTGCCCATTCTTCCATGGTCCCACTCTTAACAATTTGCCCTTCTTACCTATTACAAGAAGAAATAGTGGCTGAGAGATGAAGAGATTTAGGGATGGAATTCCAGAACTGGGCCTAGTAAGCCAGGGCCACAACTACCGATGAAGGAGTAAGGGTAAGAGGGGACGTACAAGAGCCCAAATTCAGGAATGGAGAGTTGTAGGGTAGGAAGGGATTACTGAAGCAACGGAAGGATTTAATCACACGAGTGACAACTTGAAAATGGAAATGTTGAGAGATTGGAATTCAAAGCAGTTTGGTAAGCTCCAGATATTTGGGTGAGAGGGAACGTTGACCTATAGTTTTCCAGTACTCCTGGGCCAAGGATCTGATAGATTGAATGAGCAGGTGAACAGCTGTGGGAGTATCATGGTAAACAGAAAGCCTAAAGCAGATTGCAGCTTGAAGGGTGCAACTATAGTTGATTAGGTGGAAAGTTTCTCCTGGGTGAAAGTTAATTTGGAAAACTGTAAGGATTGGGGGTGGTAACAGATACAAGGATGTACTTGGTGATGGCCTTGTCTGTGATTGAAACCATGGGAGTAGAGCATCCCCGAGATCAATGGTTCATACCTCTGCAGGTTGTCCAATGAAAACAAAGGACATAGGGTTTGTAGAGATCCAGCCATGAGATAGTAAGCACTTGATCCGACGGTCCATAGCGGGGCATTGTGGCCTCCATGTTAGCAGTGAAGACCAGTGGATCTAGTATATCAGCAGATGGAAAAGAAAGTGAGATCCAAAGACCAGATGGCGAAGGCCTGGGAGCCAAGGGAGGATGAAAGGTAAATCCACAGGATTAGTGCAAATGAAACAGCTGGTCAGAGGAACAGATGTGCAGAGAGGAAGAAGACAGGAGCAGGACTTTGAGGATCCAATCCAATTCACTCCAGTGAAAAGGGATGGGGGAGCACTGAAAGGTGAGTAGATTTAGCAGCCCTGACAAGCAAACAGGAAGCAGGAAACCACAGATTATTCAGAAGCAAGGGGTTAGAATCCAGAGAAGAATGGAAACCGGTGGAGACAGATCATAGTCATCTCAGCTTCAAGTGAAGAAACCACAGGGGAGGAGAAGGAAATCAAGCAGCAGGACCACTGAGATAATGGAAATCAGGCCGTCCAGTAGACAATGCAATCTTAGGAATAAACCGTGGTGACGGTCGACCTCACAATAAAGACCAAAAGCCAATGGAGAAAGGGGGAGGTGGATCCCAGGTGAAAACTCCCTCAGGAGTGTTATGTACTGTACGTCTTGTTTAGCTTGCCGAACTCTGCACACAAATGCATTATGGGATTGCAAACTCCATGTTAATTCGGCTGCTGGTAAAATAAAATTCAACTGCAATGTCGAATCAT